>NC_090933.1:192244870-192610703 GCF_040938575.1 Ambystoma mexicanum | reverse complement strand
TTGCAAGTCGCGGTAAAATTCGCGGGTGCGCCGGGCGCGATTACAGAGGAACTACAAGGACTATCACTATCGTTTTGGGGTCCTAGGACAGCCTAGGATCTCAGCTTCCAGATGAAAGTTACTGCAAGTCTCTAAGACAAACGGTCGCGGAGATATGAGCGATTTTGTGAAGGTCGTTTTTCAGATTTGAAATTTTAAAGTTCAAAAAGACAAGTGCAGCTTGCAACTAGAAAATGACAAGTGACAGCTTTACAAATGACAGGTGACAGTTAGGAGACAGTTCTACTTAGATTAAAATAGGATTGAATTATATTATTTTAACTAAGAGATTGGTTCTGCACAGTTCTGCTAGGTACTCACACTATATTTTTGAATTAAATGGGCCTCGCCACGGATCTGGTCAGGTTTTAGACTGGACTCTGGTCTCTGCACTTCACAGTGATCTGGGTCAGCTCTCTCTGGTTCTGCTAACAGGTCCGCTCTACTCTGCTGGTCTGGTCTGGGTCTCTGAAGGTGGATAGATTGAAGTCTCTATGTTAGCTCTCTGGAGGTTGATGGAGGTAAAGTATGGATTTTCCGGCAGAGCTTCCAGCTGCAAATGGATTTGAAGGTCCCTATCTGTCCTGTCTGTCTGCTTTTATCTGTTTTGAAAATGGGTGGAGAGGCTAGCTTCCTAGGCCCTACCCCTCTCCTCTTGTCATTGGCCACTTCATCCGCTTCCCCTTGATTGGGGGAATGAAATGAAGTGTCATCATGATGAGGTCTGTTTATGATACAGAGAACCCACCCCTGTCAACTTTACACACAATCTATATTTGCTCAAAAAACATATTTGCACAGGTACACATTTGTTTAAAATTACATGCACCCCTCACATATCACAGGAGGTATCCCCTGTTCAAACTCTGCTCTTCCTGGGGGCTTGCATTCAGAAATGGCACATATTTCACTTTTTAACTGATTTTGCAATTTCGGACATTAACCCAAATTTACACACGTGTGCGCAAGGGGTATGGACATTAGCTGATGAAGTGTCAGATTTTTCACATGCACACATTTTGAGTAATATCCTCTTTTCCGCTAAAACCCCCCTGAACATACCACCGGGTCCTAACACGTCTTAAAATGTGGGCAGAAAAATCACAAGAATTATGGTGTCATTTAAATAATTTTCACAAGTCCGTACTATGAGTTATTCATCTTTTTAGAGTTATGTTCTGGCCCCAAAGGGGTGTGGTTTCCCCCCAGCACAAGGTTGAATTTCTGGTTTTTCCAGTTCTGCCAAGCCAGCTTGCTCTCACAGGCAGTGCTCCTCCCCTGTCCTTCCAGGAGGAAGCTCCATTTACGACTCCCGTCAATAAAACATTTGCCTGAGTCAGGACAGGGCTTTGTTCAGAGCTCCTGTATTCTGTGGGGGCTCCCCTTAATTCAATTATCAGAGAGATGGCATATCCTTAGTGTGGCCAGCAAAAGGCAGATAGACCTGGGAACACAGCTGTGACTCAAGTTTCATCTCCTGTCGGGGGTAGCTGGTGGGCAGAATTCAGTTCCTTAAGCCAGGTTTCAGATAAAATGTCACTTTTTGTTACCCAGTTTAAGTCAAGACAATGTTTACATATGCAGCTAGAATGCTGATTCTAAGTTTAAAACTATGACATTTAAACAATTGCAACCTATGTGACACTCAAAAGTAGGTCACTCATTTCTTTTAAACATTTAGATTTTTAGTGTCTTTCAGTCCAAATTTACTTAAACTGCTGAAATCCACAGCTCAGCCAGTCTTGTTATAAACCTTCAAGTCACTTCACAATATAACTTTACATTGGATCCACCTCTCAGTAAGTCTTTCTTTGGCTTGCTTTGGGTTCATTTATTCAGTTTTAAACAAAATCTGGTGGTTTTAAAACGCCGGCTTTCTGATAGTGGTGAGTACTGGTACTGCACCCCTTTTTGGGATTTAAGAAAATGAATTCCCAACAGTTATGGGTTTGCTTTTGGCAATCAGCATTGCCATTCCCAATGGTTTCAGACTACTGTGTGGGTAGTCCAATGGTGGTTTTAGGCAGTGTCCTTCTGTGCCCATAACATCGGCAAAAATGAGTGGCAGCCTATTCTTCATGCATTTCCCTGTGCATTTTCTGGGAAGCTCTGGCCATCATGATGTTTTCCATGTCAGTACTGCACAGTTTTGAGGTAGGGCTCGGATGCATGGGTAAATACATCCCACATCTGGCTGCTCAGCCATCACTACCACTTTACTGTGTAGTACAGGCTTGAACCAAAGGTGAAACTGTGCTTACACTTGTAGTCCTAATTGCCTGTAGTGTAGTGTAGTCTAACCGTGGCTTCTCCTCCTTTTCCTCTTGGTACATTTTCCAAAGTTCTAAACTAGCTAGACGTTTGTCTAACTTTTTGTCAGTATACGTGGAGTGCAAATATGTCATCATGTGCTGCAGGACCGTTTTATATAGCAATCCGCCTTGTGACCATGGCATAAACATTTTGTTTGCGGTCCCTTTAACCCATTCTGCACTGTACTTTTTAAGCTTGGCTGCGTGCTTCGGCAGTTATTTGCACAAGTGTATCAATGGGGTTATGTCTTCCATGCTTAAACTGTTTATCCTCTCCTTATATAAAACTTTGTTATGCTTTACGTTTCACAAACAAGATCAACAATATGAGCTAGCACGAATCGTCGCGAGCTCCAATCCCGTTTTTTTCAACAATAATTTCACTTTTATTTTTGTTAACTACAACCATCAATCCATGCCATGCAACATTTTTTTTTACAATCATGCAATTTTCATGCTATTTCCAAAAGGTTTTTACCTAATGACGTCATAGATATACCAAAACACATAAAACAGACAGACAGACTCTGACCGGCCACACAAATGTCATGCCATCTGCTTCCTCAGATGCATCATGCCCCTAATTTGTATTCCGACATGGAATTTAAGCCCATTTCTTTCTGATCGTCTTTAATCGATGTGGTCTTCTACGTCATTCTATCAATTCAGGACCTTAAAGGAAGGCTTCTTCTAGCGCTCTTTAAAACCTAGGTACGGGGCGTATACTCTTATCTTGGCCACTCCCGGTATATCTCTATATTGCTCGGCCACCCTCGAGTCAATGTTTTCCCCTTATATATACATTATACTCTTACTCTGACGTTATTTTTGTCCCACCGCCCTCCATTACCTCCCATTTACTTGTTTTTAAGGCATGCAACTTTTGCCAAAGCATTCAGTCTTTTTCACTTACCGTTTGCATGTTTTTCCTCTCCGGACGCTCGGGATCACCGCCTTCATTACAACCTTTCCGTGCAGTTAATTCGATCAGCTGCTCGTAGAAGTGGGAAGGGTTTCTTGGGGGAAAACAAAGGTCCGTTCACACCTAACCTGCAGGGTTTTCAATTAAACTAACCACTATCTACGGGGAGCTTCTCGTTCTCGTTCTTTCAGCCGGATGGCAAAGGACTCGTGATATTGCTGTGGACCCAAAGTTACTTATGTCGACGGCCAATGGGCATCTTTTCTAATCGAACCATCTAATCTCTGCTACCAAGTGAACTGGATGGACCCCAGCCGGCCCATTTGACTGGGGGTCTCCAAACAGCCCTTTAAGATGAGTATCAGCACCCTTCAGATGGATGGGGATGCAGATTCGTACTCTTGTATCAAATAACTATGACAACTCAATAGCAGAATACGAGCAATGCTTTTTAACCCTGAAACGATTCAAACATTCCTAAGAAATACAATGACCGAAGACAGACTTAATGCACTGGCTATGCTGTCTATTAAAATGCAACTAATCAATGACATTCCGGAATTCAATAAGCAAGTTATTAAGAAGTTTGGTTTGTAGTGAAGCCGAGATTTAAAACCAGTCTGCAATTCAGGCGCCAAACCAAATATCTTCCCAACTCTTTTTGGTATAGATGTTTTAGCGGGAGCCTAAGCAATATTGTTTGGGATTCACAGCTGCATAATGGACAATGAAATTCATAAATGAAAGAAAAGGAGTAAAAAAAAGAAAGTCACCCTATTGTAATCATTATTTTACACAGCATGGAGCTTGTTATGCACTGATCCCATTTATATTCACAAAGCATTTCGACTACTAAGACACGTCACACTTACAATAGTGAAAACCAACTTCCCACTCATAGCTGTGCTATCGCTTCACTACCACTAATTTCTCTGCATTGAAAATGCTCTGCGGACAACAAAGACATCTTAAAGATATATACGACAGGCTGTGGCCATCCTTTTTTGTTTCTTCATAGTTGAGCTGCAAAGCTAATAAATGAGATAAAATAAAGGCTTAATGAGAGGTGGGCAAAATTTCTCTACAAGAAGTGAGCAAGAGTGACTCAGTGCATGTTCAATTGTATTTCAGACTTGTAAAATGGCCCATAAGTTCTTCATTATGCCGACAGCCTTTGTACATGTAACATCTTGATGTGGCTTTTTACTGAGCAAATCCCTTAGGAAAAAGCTTCTCCTTTATATATTTTTTCTTAATGTTGCTGACATACATTTACTGTATTTAATTCTAAGTTTTTGTTGTATTGAGGGTACCACTTAAGAGGGCCACAGGTACATGTTAGTTAGGGACTTAAGGGCACTTTCGTATTGTTCTCTCTTTTTAATATGTGTGTGTGTGTGTGTGTGTTATGTTTATAGATACATGATGCAACTGTATATCACAATAAAATGGTTGAATTGTTTTCAATAGCCAAACATTTTTAACTAAATACTAAGGTTTATTTTCATGAGATCATTGTGCCAGTGCTGACATTCAATGTTAGTTTCCAGAACATGCATGTTCAGTATTTTTTCAGACATACAATGACCTCAGGATTTATTTGCATCTGTTGACACAGAAAAGCGCCAGACCTACTTTACAGGTTGATTGTGGTTCTTGTGTGACATACAGGCATGTTTGTGATTGCTTGTGGCATTTTACAAAGGAAGGGTACTGGAATACTTCATTCTTCTTCTTTAGAACTGCCTATAAAAAACAATACATTTCTAGTCCTTTTGTTTGAAAAAGGCACTGTAAAATGCATACTTTTTACCCTTTTTTCAAATTTTTCTTAGGGGGAGAACACCCCCAAAACCCCATACACCCCACAGATTGGTATGAGCTCCCTTGCTGTGCTCGGTCGCTATGGCATATCGCAGAGACATATTTACGCCCCACCAGTTAAAAGATTCACCCGCCACCACTGATAAAGAGGAAAGTCTTGAGGAGATTCTGGCATTTAAGGAAGTCCTGCTCAAGGAGCAGGGGGAGGGGGAGGCTTTTCCATAAGAGGGAGCCGGCGGAGGAAAGCGATTGACCACCTACCCTCTGTTTAGTGAAACGCTTTACACACAAAGAGTTGGTGCCAGAGGAAAGTAGGGCTCTAGATGGAGAGTATTTAGTGAGATAAAGTTGGAGATAGTGCGGTCCCCGTGCCCAGACAGCCTTGTGGATGAGGCATAGGGATTTGAATTGAATCCGTGCAGCAACCGGGAGCCAGTGAAGACTTCTTAGGGTAGGAGATATGCAGTCCCTGGGCTTAAGGCCAAGGATAAGTCTTGCTGCCCTATTCTGAATTAGCTTGAGGGGTTGCAGAGTGAGAAAGCACTTTGGATTAAAGGGCTATTTAAATTCAATAAAATACAAATACAAAGAAGGTAGATTCAGGAGGAGGCTCCGCTCGTGACAAGGTCAGATTGCTTTGCACTCAGTTTATTCTTGACTATGCCACTCTTGGCTCAGGCTTGCAAGTCACAGAACTAACATCCTGGAGTTTGACCTGGGGTACAAAGTATAGATACAACCATGCAAATGAGCCACCAAATGTCCGGGATTGCACCAGTACACTCCTGAGCCCCATTTGCATCCAACATTATCTTATTTATTAACTTACAATTCTCTAAATCTGCCTTGGAAACACAACCCAATTATGACAACACTTTAGGACATATCTGACTTCTCCCTTTTACAGAACTATTGTCCATCTAACAGGACTGACACACACCCATGCTGTCACTAAACACAGTTCCCCCACTGCATCTCTCACTCCCTTGATAGTATCTGTCTTCCACTTTTTCCTCCCTCCACTTGTCTTCTTCTTGCTAGTGATCTTTCTTCCACAAGCTCTGGATTCCCCTGCCGGGGTTACACTAGGACACTCCATGGACAAGCCTAGGTGCTCTGATTGTGCTACGGTAGCGATACGGCACAGTATAAAAGTATATTAACAGAACAGAACATAAACTGTACATTTCTAAAAGTCAAATTCAGTGCAAGAGTACCCATCACTGGCCAAAATTACATTTAGTGCAGTTCCATAGGTGGGCAAAGCCAAAAGTGTTGTTTGTCCCTATTATATTAAACTAGCAGTACCCACTCGCCATTGCCTGGGTCTGTAGCTGACATGCACGTGCAGGTCTGCTATAGCCTTGTGTATGTCATATTGTGTCCTAACTTCCTATTTTTGAAGAATCACAAAATCTGCAATCTCCCAAAATCATCTATACTGATAGCACAGGGCTGGACCCTGCTCCACCCTGTGCAGGGCGCATGGGTGGGGTTGGTCAAATTCACCATCGCAAGTAAACCCCAGACTGGTATGCTGATGTTGTGTCCTAACTTTCTATTTTTTAATAAGTCGCAAAATCAGCAACCTTCAGAAAATTGCCTGTACTGATAGCACAGGGCCGGACCCTACCCTGTACAGGGCGAATGGGTGGGGTTGGTCCGATTTCACTATTGCCAGTACACCCCATACTGGTATGCCAACCTCGGGCCAAAACTTCAGCCCACCAACGGTTGTGGGGCTGGAGCCAACAATCGCAAAATCAGCAATCTCCCGAAATCACCCATTCTGATAGCACAGGGCCGGACAAATGCCCTGTTCAGGACGAATGGGTGGGGTTGGTCAAATGTCACTATCGCCAGTACAGCCCAGACTGTTATGCCAATCATGGACCACAATTTCAGCCCACCAACTGTTATGGGGTTGGAGCCAACCCTGAACAAACAAACAGGCGTTCCCAAATCTGATAGCACAAGGCTGGACCCTGGCCTGTGCAGGGCGGATGGATGGGGTTGGTCCTATTACACTATCACCAGTACACCCCAGACTGGTATGCTGACCTTGGGCCAAAACGTCGCCCACCAACTGTTGTGGGGCTGGAGACAACAATCGCAAAATCATCAATCTCCCAAAATCGCCCATACTGATAGCACAGGGCTGGACCCCGTCCTGTGCAGGGCAAATGGGGTTGGTCAAATTTCACTATCGGCAGTACACCCCAGACTGGAATACCGACCTTGAACCACAATTTCAGCCCACCAGCCGAAATGTGGCTGGAGCCAACCCTGAGCATACAAACAAACTTTCCCAAATATATATTTGCAGATACATATTTTTGCAAGATCCTGCTGAATTTAGCCGTGCCCATGGGAATGTCCTGCACTGTACACAGAGAATATTATGATGGTTCTATGCAGAACAAGACAACATAGACAATTGTATTCAATTCAGATTCCCACTGCCTCTGCAGAGTCGCACAGGACAGGAGTCCATCTACCACAACTGCATGAGTGCACATTTCCGAGAGCTCCAGCAGTCTTGATGTACAGGGGGTATTATCGTGCATTGTACCTTATGCAGATGTTTACCTGTTCCTGCATCATCTACCAGCAAGGCTGATTAAACCATGGAGCAAAAGGTCCATCTGCACAGTCCCCTTTATAACAGAGGGCCCTCCTGATGCAGGTGATTTTCAAAATGTTTGATTTATTTTGTACTTGCAGTCACACTTTGGTCTGTGAGACAGCTGTCTCACATTTAAATATATGTTAAATTCATTACACATCTTTTCGGAACTGACCAAAATATGAGCACTCTTGTCTTCTGTCATATTCTGCACCACACAACCTTCCTGTAAGTAGAATTGCAATTCCTCTTAATGTGACGCTTTAAGTTCAAGAAAAAAGTGTCTGTAATTCACAGTACTGGGCTAGTGTTAAAGATGCCAACCAGAATGGCAGCTACCAACTTCAATGTAGAGCGCTCAGCTGCTATCGAGCTAGGCCGCGCTTAAAACAATTAAATACATTTTAAAATGGCCGCCACAATGTCAGGAATTGTGTTACACAACACCGCGTTACTGTACGTCATCACGCATCTGAAAGGGCAAATCTGTTATGTAAATGACAATCTGTTTTCTTTTTGTACTTTGCATGTGAACCGGGATCCCACCAAAGACTGACGGCAAACGTGCAGGTCTGTTTCCTAGCAGCATACACCTTGCCTTGCCTTCATGTAACGTACCTGGCTCCCTGCCAATGCCTTGGCTGTCACATTCCTAAAAGTACTGATAACAATGAAGCCTCTGCCCGCCTTGAGCATTTCCACTCTAAAAATGACAGTCATTTTATGTTTTCATTGATTAAAAAATGCAGTCTGTTTGGCAACTTTACACGTAAATAAGTTTAGAAACAGCACAGGTCACATTTAATTCGAGAACTGCCTGAAAGTGTTCTAGTGGGGAATCTTTTAACCAGCCGTGTATTTAGCTGTGGTTCACAATAGTGCAAAAACAGTGAACAGCATGGGCAGCCTCTTGGAGGAGTGTGCACAGGGCGTTTTTTAGACAGCACAGTGCACAGAGCGAAACACTAGACTGCACCCCTATGCGTGGAAACTCACGGTGCAACCACTCCCAAACAGTGTAAAGTCATTGCAGCAAGGTGCTTAAAAGCAATAAGTTGACCTGGCAAAGTAAACAACAATATTGCGAAGGGCCCTTCATTTTCATTATTGCATGTACAGGTTCAATGTCTAAAGCTTAATCTCCTACATGTTGCTACTGCAAAGGCATGCATTGCTATGGCGTGCTCTAGTCATGTGATTATTGTGGTCTTAATTAAATGTGTAACAAGAACCCATAGGTCCTCTTTAGCCATTCAAAACTGCAAATATATGTGTATTAGATTTAATTTACTGAAACTCCTCTCACCAATCAGCAATAGCACCGATAACCAAGATCTTCAGGGTGACCCAAATCTTCTGGGTTCCATTTGATATTTCTGCATGTTGAATGCTGAACAGAAAAGAGGCTGATTTATTTGAGCTGATTTTGTGCGCCCCTCAAAATTCGGAATTATCACATTGTGGACCGAGGGGGACGGGGGGGGAATCACCCCTCCAACCTCTGCAAATGCGACCCCACCTTCACCCTCTCCTGCACTGGCAGTATTTCTTAGAAATTGGGGGCTTTACCCCCAAACCCTGCTTTACTCTCCCAGCTCCTCCCGTCCACACCAACACTTGCCCGTCCCCTCACCACCACTCACATGGACAAGCATACACACTGACATTAACCCGCTCCAATGCACTCTACCTTCCCCGCCAAAAACATTCCCCCTCCTCTATCACACGCACAGACACACACTCACTCACAAATCCACCCCAAAAAAACATGTTCCTCTCACTCCCGCGACTTCCCTCGCCCGATTGCGACTGTCAGCCCCTTGGCGCACTCCTGTGCTGCAGGGGCGTGACAGATCGATTTAGAAAGACCACTCTGAGCAGTCTCTCAGCAGTCTTTTGTAAATTCATACATTGAAACAAAGAACGCCTTTTCACTACCAACAACCCCTAATTGTTGGCTTTGTCAATAAATATGATCCAGTAAAGCACTAATGAGCCATTTTATAAATAGCGCACACTGTGAACTTATTCATTTCTAGGCACTTCCAATGTTGGCAAACTGAGGTTACAAACTTTGGTTTGTAGTGAAGCCGAGATTTAAAACCAGTCTGCAATTCAGGCGCCAAACCAAATATCTTCCCAACTCTTTTTGGTATAGATGTTTTAGCGGGAGCCTAAGCAATATTGTTTGGGATTCACAGCTGCATAATGGACAATGAAATTCATAAATGAAAGAAAAGGAGTAAAAAAAAGAAAGTCACCCTATTGTAATCATTATTTTACACAGCATGGAGCTTGTTATGCACTGATCCCATTTATATTCACACAGCATTTCGACTACTAAGACACGTCACACTTACAATAGTGAAAACCAACTTCCCACTCATAGCTGTGCTATCGCTTCACTACCACTAATTTCTCTGCATTGAAAATGCTCTGCGGACAACAAAGACATCTTAAAGATATATACGACAGGCTGTGGCCATCCTTTTTTGTTTCTTCATAGTTGAGCTGCAAAGCTAATAAATGAGATAAAATAAAGGCTCATAAATTAGTATCAGAACAGCTCATCATATGCCACCAACGTATGTACTCCCCAGACAGCCAGCTGCTTTGCCCACCCCAAAAAATTGTTTTTTTAAGGGCCCGATTCTCAACCTGGTCTTAAGTACCGAAAAAGTTGTTAAAAGGGTTTTCGGTACTTAAGACCTATTCTGAAGGTGGCTCATTATTCCGAAGTCGGTAGGAATGCGCCACTTTGGGAATACATGTGGCGGTTGCTAGGATGGGTTGGAAACTAACCTAGCAACCGCCACATTAGTTACCTTGCTTTTTAGAAGGGTATTCTTGTGGCACTCCTCCAGTTTTGTATGTGCGCTAAAATCACGCACATTGACAGTACCATTCTGGTGCTGTTATACTGGAGGAGTGCCACAAGAAGCCTTGTTTGGTGTATACACTGGCGTAACAGGGGCCCCCGCAGCCCCTGTTGTGTGGAGGCCCCGCCAGCACATGTCCTGGGAGGGGCCCCCACTTGTAGAAAAAAAAAAGAAAAATATTTTTTTTTCTTTTTGAATTCACTCTGCATTTATAAAGAAATTATTTCTGTGACAGAAAGAATTTCTTTATGAAGTCAGAGTGACTTAAAAAAGAAACAATGGGCCTCATTACGGGTTTGGCGGCAACCGTGCCATTGCTACCAGCAGGTTGCCGCCAGACCGTAATGATTTACCGGTGCCCGACTTCCCGGTAATACTGGGGGATTACAACCCCGGCGGTCTGGGAAGTCAGGCGCCAAATCTTTGGGAATGGGGACCACAGAAGCACCGTTAATAACGGTGCTGGTGCTTCCGTGAAAACTATGCGGGTGGGTGCCGTTCTGCCCGGCAGGTCTGACCTGCCAGACAGGACGGCAACCGCCCACAGAGCTGTAATATGCCGACCCGGAAACAACGGTGCTGGTGAGCTTACCGGCACCATTGTTTAAAGTCCTGCATAGTTGTAATGAGGCCCAATTTCATTTTTTAAGTGTTAGGGCTCCCCTCAACCCCATGATGTGTGCGTGTGTGAGTGTATCTTGAAAGGGTTCACACATAAATGTATAGGTGGTTGCCTGTGCGAGTGTATGGTGAAAGGGTGCACACTTTAATATACGGGCGGCTGCCTGGGTGTGCCTGTATGGTGAAAGGGTGCACACTTAAATGTATATGTGGCTGCCTGTGTGAGTGTATGGTTAAAGGGTGCACACTTAAATATATGGTTGGGTGCCTGGGCGTGTGTGCCTGTATGGTGAAAGGGTGCACACATCATTTTATGGGTGGCTGCCTGGGTGTGCCTGTATGGTGAAAGGGTGCACACTTAAGTATGCATGGCTGGGTGTGCGTGTGTGTATATTGTGGTGATGCCAAATTCATGGGTGGTGGGGGAGGGGCAAACTTATTTGTTTGGGTCATCTAATTTCTTTATGCATTTTTATGAGACTATTCTAGTGCAGCTTCAATGTTATAAGCAGTTAACTCTCTCCTTTAAGGTTTAAAGCACCCACTTATGGACTGCTGCGAGAATGAGTGGTCTCCTGTTCCCTCTCTACCCTTCCAATCACTCCCCTGGCATGCAAGTATTAAACCCACATCACGATTTCAATAGCCTAAAAAATGTGGCATTTGAATGCAGGTCCTAACAGTGAATTGCTTTATTTTAGTAATTGGTAGGTTCTTGTTAACAGAGAAACCCAGGTGCCGTTTAACATTTGTGTCCTTTTCTGTCTGGCAACTGCTCTGAAGGTCAGCCAGGCCTAGTCAACATAGCCCAACATTTCAAGGGGGGGAGAAGTGCTGAATCCCAGTCAACTCAATGGTGTTGCACCAATACTTTTGTTTAATGCCTGGATTACTTATTGGTAATCTTCATTACTCCTAGCCCTATTCTTCCTCGTGCCAGTGTGTATAAGACATTACTTTTGTATAAGGCACTCTGCCTCATACACAAGTACTGGGATGAGGTAGAGGTACATGGAGGTAATGATTGATTTAGCTACCTGTAATCTTCATTACTCCCAGTCCCACTCTTCCTCATCCCAGTACTTACCTATGAGGCAAGGAGCCTCAACCGTAAACTCTTGGGCAAGGAAGAGGGACGTGGAGGTAATTCTGGGCCAAGGAGCTGATTTTGGAGGTTGGGGTGGGAGGGAGAGGGGATCTGTGGGGGGCAGGATTATACGACAAATTATAATGGCTGTCCATGTTCAGGCTATGCAGGCATGCTATGTGGTATTAGTGGCTAGAGAGGCATTTTGGTGCAGCCAGTCTAGTCATTGCTCAGTTTGGTATGATTTTTTTTTAATGGGGCATTTATGATAAAGCAGTCCTGCTAAGTGAATTACCTGGCTAGACTGCCATTTGGGTGCTGCCAGTCAGCCATTTCTTACTGCGGCATTGTATATTTTTCTGGGCATCTTTGATCAAATGATATGATATAAGTCATTTATAACGCACCTGCACACAAGTGATTCTAGGCGCGACAAGACAAGGGATGGAAGATAGAGGGAGGACAAGACAAACGATCTTACTAGACCTTGTGTCATTCAGATCGTGCACGTGCGATAATGAGAAGTGCAAGGGGAAAAGGGACGGGGGAAGTGCAAGGGAGAGGGGAGGGGAAAAACAGGGCAGCAATGCTCTGAGTAAGTGCTGTCAGGGCAGCACAGCTCTGGGTAGTGCAAGGAGAACAAGGGACTGTAGGGTTACAGTTACAGCCCCTAAGTGCATGGTAGGACCAGAGGCAGTGCAAGGGTGACTGATCAAGAAAGAGTCTCGAGTGAGACTCTGAGGGTAGCCAAGCAACCAGTCGGTACAGCAGACAGGCAGGTCAGGTAGGCCAGCAGGGGAGGGAGAGAGAGAGAGAGAGAGAGAGAGAAAGCAGAGGAGAAGAGGAAAGTTTTGAGCTGCTTCCAGAACTTCAGGTGGTCTGCTAAAGCTTGAGAGGGCCAGGGAGGCTATTACAGGGGGAGGCACCTGTAGAGGAGAGAGATCTACCCCCCATTCTCTTCCTGGAGACGCGTACAACCCTTACAGAGTTGTAGGTATCTGAGCGAAGGGCTTGAGAAGGAAGATATTTTAGAAGAGAGCGTTGGATGTAGTGCGGGTCCCAGGCCCAGAAAGCCTTGTGGACAATGCAAAGGGTCTTGAACTTGATACTTGCAGCAACTGGGAGCCAGTGGAGAGATTTCAGGGCTGGAGAGATACGATCCCTGTGCTTGAGGCCAAGGATAAGTCTTGCAGTCCTGTTCTGGATTAGTTGCAAGGGCTGGATAGTAGAGGAAGGCAGATTGAGAAAGAGGCTGTTGCAGTAATCCAGCCTAGAGAGAACCAGGGCTCTGCAGAAAGTGAGCTTCTGGGGAAAAGTGAGAAAGGGAAGAGTCCCTTTGAGGAGGAGCAGCTGGTAGTGGGACTTCTTGGCTACGTCCGAGATGTGAGAAGAGAAAGAGAGAGTGGAGTCAAAGATGTCACTAGTGTTGTTTGCCTCACAGGAAGGCGAAGGAAGAGGGCCCAAAGAGTGAGAGAGGGAAAGCAGGGGCCAGAGTCCAAATGAGAAGGATCTCCATCTTACTGACATTAAGGCAGAGATCGTTGGAGGCACACCAATCCTGAATCGCGGATAGACAGCCGGGAATGAGCGAGAGATGAGAGGAGTCTGAGGGGAGCCTGAAGGAAAGCGGAGTTTCATCCGCATAACACTGAAAGTTAGAGGAGAATGTAGGGATCAGGTTGGTCAAAGGGGCCACATAGAGGTTGAAAAACCAGAGTGAGAGGATGGAGCGGGGAGAAAGGGACCAAGTTGGACCTGGGAGGGGCAGTCCAAGAGGAAGGAGGTCAGCCACTCAAGGGCCTGATCCCTGATGCCCAGGTTCTCATGGAGTCGATTGATCAGGATTGATCAGGATGGCATGGTTGACTGTGTCAAAAGCACAGGAAAGATCAAGGAGGATGAGGACAGAAGGAATGCTGGAATCAAGGTTAGAGAGCAGAACTTCACAGGTGTTCAGGACAGCATTTCCGTGTCTCTGGTAGCTCTGAAGCCAGACTGATGGTAATGGAGACATGAGACAATCAACAGATTCCGTGTGGAGCGTAAGCTGGGAGATGGCCAGCTTTTCCAACAGTTTGCCCAGGAAAGGGGTGATGGAGATTGGGCGATAGATTGCTGGGCAGGCAGGATCGGCAGAAAGCTTCTTGAGGAGTGGTTGCATAAGGGAGTGCTTAACAGGAAAGGGGAAAGAGTGATTACAGAAATCGGTCAGGCTGGAGCGAGGGTGTCAATATGGTTCTTGATGGTTCTGGTGGAGCAGGAGAGCACCTGTTTGGATGACACTTTCATAGATCGGACTTGTCTAGAAACCTTGTCAGGTGTTGTCAGAGAGAAAGAGGAGAAAGGAGGAAGAGAGGTAGAGATGGCCAAAGGGGGGCTGAGAGAGGAAGAGGGAGAGGAAGAGGAGATGGGGGACAGGATGTCCTGAGTTTTAGTGTAGAAGTGAGATGACAGAGCCATACAGAGGGCCTGGGAGGGAACATAAGACGTAAAGACCTCAACAGGATTGACCAGTTCTTTTCAGATTTTAAAGAGTTTGGCTGTGTTGTTAGAGGCCACAGAGACACAGACTTGAATCTGTGTTCTATTCTTGATGAGTGTTATTGCTTCGACTGCCATTTTGGTGCAACCAGTCTAGATATGTCTAAATGTGGCCTGGCAAGCTTTACTATATTGCTATTACATGTCTACACTGGTCTACCTTGTGCAGCCAGTTGGACATGTTTTCATTGTGGCATGGCATTTTTAATAGCAAAGCTTTAATGTTCCTGTGCACTGTTGGTGACTTGCATCTATTGGATTGGTGTTACCCTACAAAACAATTGCAGACACTCTGGCTTTTTAGCCAATGTTTCTCAGACAGTGTGCTGTATATTATATTAAAACACATATTTATATATTTCTCCTAGTGCAGTGTGTGGCATATCCGTTCAACAGCGCGTTTGTGCGTATTGCGCAAGTGTGATAATCTAGGCCGGCCTACAGTGTGGCGTGACCCTTGATTTGTTGCTGAGTTGGGGGCCCCCTCAGCATGGCCCGCAGGGGGGCCCCACATCTTGTGTTACGCCACTGGGTGTATATGAAAGTGTTCATTCTGCAACGTAGAAGCTGCTTACTTTGGTGTATAGGAAAGTGTTCATATACAACACACGTGTGGATGTGAAGACTTTCATGTACACCAAAGCAAGCAGCTTCAACGTTGTTGCCTGCAACGTTGAAGCTGCTTACTTTGGCATAAATGAATGAACACTTTCAATTACACCTAAATGTTCATATACAACGCAGCTTCAAAGCTGCTTACTTTGGTGTATAGGAAAGTGTTCATATACACCGGTGTAAATTAAAGTGTTCATTAATTTACACCAAGGTAAGCAGCTTCAACGTTGTGTTTATATACACCTGTGTTCTCGGCAGCATTTTTGGAAAATAACAAATATGTCGTTATTTTACAAAAATGCTACCGAGATTTCAGGATTTCTCCCGTTATAAGTAAAACAGGTGCAATCCTGAAGGTGCACTGTTATGCACTACGAGGACGCCCAGGCCCACTTGAGAACACTGGTTGTGCCTGGGCGTCTTCATTTGGTGCAGTGAATCGTGCTCTTTAGCACGTTCACTGCGCCAAGTTATGAATCGGGCTCCGAGTGTCTGTTTGGTGCCCCCATGTACAGCGACAGAAAGCTGTAAACAATGCTAGCTAACTGAGCAGGTCCTCTTCTTCATCTTGGACTTTGGCTCAGAGTCACAGTCTCATACAGCCAGCAAACTCTTGTTATGAGACTATTGTGCTGACAGAATGCTTTCTGGGTTCTTCCCAGCACTTCCTTAACGTTGAAGCCTATCATGGAGGATCATTTTCCTGTGTTGAGAGGAGGCACTCATGGCAACGAAGTAAATGATTGGGAGTGAGCTCCACAGAGACGCACTGGGGCTGACCTCATTCGTTACATACTCAAGAGCTCTGCAGAGGCGGACTCGGTCGTCAGCTGTGACGTAATCCTATCAGCTGTGCCACCATTTGCACTACCAGTCTCCAGCTTTGCTCTTTCAGTTTGCCATCACAATCACAATGTGTGCAAAGTTTCCAAACCTCTCACAAATGCGGTTCCCTAAGTTTCACATGTCAGACTTTCACAATTTACCGGGTGGTAAAACAGGTGCCCCTATAGATAATGGTAAATGCACGCGTTAGCAACGGCGTCGCGGGAGGTCCGTTCAAATGTATTTCTCACACTATATTTCTTCTGACTACTCCAGTTCCTTTATAAAATACCTGCCTGGAATGGTGATTAACTGTAGCCCTCAAGTCCCCGCAAAGCATGGGGGTCTGTGCACGTTCTGAAAGTCAGCTAGGGTAAGCTGGTGAGGTAGTCCACCTGTTATAGCTTCCAGACCCAGCCGCATAGCTCTCCCTGGTAAGGTGCCTGCTGCAGAGATCGGTGTTAGCTTGCTCTTTACAGGTTCCAGTCAGAGGACAGTAGCCCAACTGGCTAATGCGCATGCTGCAGAGAGGCCCCCCGGAAGCTTAATCCAGCACCCTCTAGCAGTGTATGGGCAGTGTACTGTGCTGCTTTGAACGCACTTTGCTGGAGTGTCATTTACATCTTCTCTATTTATTTTTATTTATTTATTTATTTAAAATAAATAATTCTCCTCCTCTCTCCCTCCCTGCCCTGTGATCTCTATTGATTTGGTGGCAGAGGTCAGGAAACCAATGAGATTCACAATGCTAACAAGCCTTTATTTTAGTATTTGGTCACAGCAGTCATAGGCGAGGAAAGCAAAAGATAAAGCGACCGCAAGTGGCATCTGGCATCTGCCTAGGACTCTTGAACATAGCAGTCCTATATACTATAACTGCCCTCAACTCAGACAAACATCTCGTGTTGCTTTTCAGATAAAAAGCCTATCAGACTCTATGAGAGGCTACACAAATCCTGCTTAGGATGGATATAAGGCGTTGTACAAATATAATAAGCATTAGGGAAGTACCCCTTTCAGTACTTGTCCCAAAATCCTACTACTATCTCACAGTTTCTTATGATCTACTGATTGGAATCGTGCAAGCCTTTTGAATTGGGAAACAATATCAAGCTGGGAACCAGTATTGATGACAGTCCTTGCCCCTATACACTCCCCCTTGACCATTTTTGAGACCCGTTAGACTCTCTGTCCATGTCATGCTTCTCTCTGTTCCCCTCACTCTCTTGGTGGCTTGTGCTCTGCTGCACCCACACCCCCGTGCTTTCCCTGTCTCTCTTTATAAATATAACTGTTTTTTTATACCGCGCTTAATACCGAAGAGGTTTCTAAGCGCGGACCCCGGATTCACACTTGTGCTGTTCTGCGTCGACTTGCTTCCAAGACGAGCGCATCGCCAGTACCCGTGCCAATCTTGCCCAGTCACTCTCTCGCTCTGTGTGTTCTGTGTTGCTTCGCTCCAGGCCCGGTTCGAGGAATCTTTAGTACCCTAAAGAAGTTATTGCCGTTGAGCCAGATTTCCAAAATCCGTGACCTAACAATAAAAGCCTTCCCGGATCTGGAAAAATCCATTTGCACCTTTCAATTGGTTTAGTCTGTTGGGCTGCTTTAAAAGGTGCAGAAGCATCAATTCAAAACCAAGTTGTTAGGACCAGGGGTGCCACATTTACTCACAGGATTATTTGAATGTTTGATAAAGGTGCTTGGGAGCTCATCTTCATCAGAGATGTAACGTTCATGAAAGGCTTAAAAGCCTTTTGTAAGACTTTAATGCCTTCCATTCAAGTCACAGCTCATTTTCATTGATTTGTCTGGAGAGGAGGGGCGGGATGCAACTTGCCCTTTTGGCTTACTGCACAAAAACACCCAGACTCGCTTATAGTGGAAAAGGTTGCTTTAATGTGACAGGCCAAAGCTCACAATTAACTGCTAACCTGGCTCCTTGGCCTTACAGACTAACAAAATGTTTAACAACCAATTTAATAATTAAACACTTCAATTCCCCCACCAATTAAATAATTATTTAGATCCACTTCCTCCCTACCTATCCCTTGGCCCCTACCGTCTCCTTACCATCTTCTCCAGGTGTCCCGCTTTTTTACCCAGGGCCATGCCCCTCCATCTTCAAAACCTGTTCCCCTGGGTTAGCCTGTTTGTGCAAACAGCACCACCCCCCTCCTTTCCCGCGCTAGTCCCCCATTGTGCTTCATGCCCCCCTCATCTAAAGGGGCCATGCCCCCGGAAACAGAAAAACCTTCACCCGAGATGTTCTTTCTGCCCCACCCCTACCACTTATTTCTACCTCCAGCTCTTTACCATCTCTTCCACCTGCAAGGTAAAATCCGCCAAGTAATAACTATTCCCATAAATGGACAGGTGAACTCTGTCATCCCTGAAAATCTTAAAACCTTCATAAACTATTTCTTTGTGCTCCAAAACCTTCACCGCCACCGAGGCACAAAACTTTTCAATTTCTCTATTTATTCCTTTCCTAGTCCGCTCTATTGCTCCCTCATTTCTCGCTCCCCTCCAAACCCCCCGCAGCAACAGCTTAGACCAAACTACCTGTGCTTTGGGCCACATCTCGCGGACCCATACCAAATCCCTTTTCATCTTCCTAAGAAGAGCCACACCAGAATCTCTTACCAGATTATTTTCCCCTGCATGAATTATCACCCCCTCTGGGGACCCATATCGTTCTTTCAGCCCCGCCAACATAGGCAGCAGCTGATCCCAGCAAAGCCCCCCTAAACCAGACCACCTTAACAGTGCCAACTTGTAGCTGCAACCCAATTGCCTGTCAAAAACTCTCTTCTCCGCTTCCTTCCCCGCCCACTTAACAATAGAGTGGCCCACAATCCAAATCTGCGAAATCTCCCCCGGGCTCCGAGCAGCATCTGAAAAAGAAATTACAATATCACATTCAAATCACAACCACCCCACCACATTTGACACTCCTGAAATCCCCAAAACCATATTTCAAACGTCACCTTTACCCAAGTTCCTGACGTACCCTTTGTATTTCCTGGACTTCCACCATCCCCAACTTTTCACCTTATCCTCCGATAAGCCCAATCTGCTACCTTCAGATGCTGCATCCATCTTAAATGAATGAGTTGCAAACTCCTCCGCCTTTTCCCCTAGCGCTACCAACACCTTTCGTAGCACCCCCAAAACCTGCGCTGCTGATACTGCCGCCCCATCCTCATGCTGAAAAACCAAACCTGTCCTCCTCCCACATAGCTCCTTCCACGCCAAACCTGTCTGCACTGGGCACAAATCCTTGCTCCCCCGATCCAGCAAAACCCAAGAGCCCTTTCCTTTTTAATCTGTTTTAGATCCTGATGTCCAGCCCTGACTCCGTAAAATAAACTTACCAATGCAGTCCAATTACCCCACTCTTTCCTTCCACCAGCTCAGAAACCCTTAAAGCCCCAAAGAACAGCCATGTAAAGCAAATCGCAAACAACTCTCCTTCCCAGGCCGCCAGCAACCCCCCCCCCCCCACAGCCCGACACAACCTGGCTAGTAAGTCCGCCGATACCGGTCTCCTCTTGTCCTTTTCCCTCCTACTCTCCCATGCCCATCCTTCCAACATCCTGGTCGCCATTTCTCCACTGCTCGGCTGAAAACCCCAAAACCATTTCCCATAGAAAGCGATCCATGCCATCTTCCCTGTTATAGGTGCCTTAGACCAACCCTTATCCATGGACTACCGCATCCCCCCTACCCTCCCAACAAGAGCTCCCCCTTTAATGAAATCCATGCATGCCCTGCTGTATAACTCCCTAGATGCCGGGACAAGCAAACCTTCCACCAATGAAAGCGCTCTCAGCTTCCTATCTTCCACAGCTTCTCTGGAATCCGCTGCCCGTCCGGTTCTGCTCCTGGAGCCATTCCACGAAATCTCTGCCATTGAAAATGAGATAATGCATCAGCGATGCCATTATCCTTCCCCGGCACATGTATTGCCTTAAACACCACATTCCATTCCGTGCAACGCAGAACAAACTCTCTCATCAGTCTCCCCACCCTCTGATCCCTTGCTGACTGCCTGTTCACTACATGAACCACGCATTTGTTGTCAATGTTGAAATTCACTTTCCTGTTCTGAAACTCCTTCCCCCACAACTCCATTTCAACCAACAAAGGAAACAATTCAAGAAATGCTATGCTCCTCCCTTCCTTCAACCAACGCGATGGCCACTTCTCTGTGCACCATTTTCCTCCCCAAAACACTCCAAACCCTCCCGCACATGCTGCATCTGAAAATATCTGCACTTCCCATGACACCGGATCCCCCTGCAACCACATGGACACCCCGTTAAAACTGTCCAGAAAACGCAGCCAAATCCTACAGTCTTCCCGAACTGCACCTGATACCCGTACCCGATGATGTGGGCACTTTGCTCCCGCCATAGACCACGCCATGTTTCTACAAAAAGTCCGCCCCGGGGCCACCACCTTGCACACAAAATTCAAATGCCTCACCAGTCTCTGCATTTCCACCAGCATCATCTTCCAGGCCCCCACCGCTTTCTCTAGCAATCCTACCAGTTTGCTCACCTTGTCGTGCGGCAAGCATGAGATCATGGCACTGAGTCCAATTCAATCCCTAAAAAGGTCAACACCGCTGCCGGTTCCTCTGTTTTGTCTTCTGCCAAAGGCACCCCCAACTCTCCCATCAGGTCCTGAAACATCTTTAGCATCTCCCTGCACTCCCTCTCTTTGTCTGCCCTACTAATGAACAGAAAATCATCTAGGTAATGCAGTACTCCTTCCCAACCAGAACTGTATGAGAAAACCCACTGCAAAAAGGTACTGAAATGCTCAAAAAAGGCGCAAGAAATTGTGCACCCCATTGGCAAAGCTTTGTCAATGTATATGCGGTCCTCAAATTGCATTCCCAGCAGCCACAAATCCTTTGGGTGCACCGGCAACAACCTGAAAGCTGCCTTAATGTCGCACTTGGCCATGAAGGCTCCACACGCCACTTTCCTCACCAAACCCACTGCCTGGTCCACTCTTGCGTATACAACCCCACAATCTTCTGGAGCAATAAAATCGTTGACAGACATGCCCTCAGGCCATGATAAGTGATGTATCAATCTAAATTCCCCCGGGACCTTCTTGGGTACAACTCACAGTGGGGATACCACTAAATCTCCTGGCAGATCATAAAATGGCCCTACCACCCTCCCCACTGCTATCTCCTTGCCCAATTTCTCCCTCACCACCTCCACATTTTTCGTGGCGGACTTCAAATTTTCCACCCACCGACGCACCCTTGGCCCCTGGTAACCCAGCCTGAAACCATGACGAAAACCGTCTCCCAAAATCTCCGCCCCTTTCCTCTCCGGATAAAATTCCAACCACTTCTCCAACACCTCCAATTTAATTGGAGTAAAAGCCTTTCCCCATAACCCCTCTGCTGGATCCTCTCCCCCTCCCCCTGTCTACTTGTTGGAAACACAGAGTAAGTGGGTGCTTCCCTGCACACTTGCTACATTCATGTCTGAACCTACACACATTCCTTGTGCAGCCGTCCTTGTTAAAGGCCCAGCATGCCACTGAGGTTTGCCATTTGCCTGCTCCCCCAACCCCCTCGTGGATGGGGCGACCAAGAAAGGGCCGGAAAGGCACAGACAAACCACTTGCTGTGTGCAATGTCGGGGCAGGCCTCGTTGGTGCCATCCACTGCAGCCATAGATCCATGTCTATTTCACCCCATACCGCCTGGCTGTCCTCTGCCATCCTTGTCCGAAATTCTTCATTGTAACGCATCCACGCAAAGCTCCCAAAACTTGTAAATGCTTTTCTAATCACATCCATGTATTTTAGCAGAGCCACGCATCTCTCCGGAAATTTCTCGCAATAGACACTCGCGTAGATAATAAATGCTGACGTCCAATTTTTGATTGTCACTGGTACCCTTGGGCGCGAGGCCAGTTCTCTCTCCTCTTCTTTAGAACCCTCTTTTGCTCTCAGTTCCCTATGAAGCAACTTAAACACGTCCACAAATTCCCCTGCTTGTATCTTATCCTTAGTTGCTGACATCAAATGTGCTCCCAAAGGTTTAGTGATGCCATGTATGGTAGCTTTTTCTCCTTACCCTTCACCTCTACCTCTTTTTCTTTTGAAACCTGCACCTCGAGTGCCAATGGCTCAATCACCTTGTCTGTCTGTACCTCTACCAAGCAATTTTCCTTTTCTCCAACCAAAGCTCCAATAGCCTGTACCCCAATCTCTCTTCTCACCCATTGCAAACTTGACCCTTCCCTTCTTGCCCCGTTCTCGTGTCCCCCCTCTGCCATGCACATGACCAGTCCCCTTCCCTCTCATCTCTTTCTGTCCTGCCATCTCCCTTAATGGGCTCCTGCTGCGGGGACAAAACATGTCAGCGGTCTCACCCAGGCAGTTATTCCCCCGACCTCTTGCCCCCTAACACCCTTGCTCTTGTCTTTCACAATCCCACCTAAGGCCCCTTCTTGTCCTCCCCCTCCTCCTTACTGACCTATCTCCTTCATCCTCCCATTGCCCCACATATTCTTCCATCCCTTCATCATCACCCATGAAATACCATTGCTGCTGCAAGCACATGCTTGGGCCGAGTACATCCTCTTCTTGTGAGCCCGGGGCGTCCTCCCCGCCACTCCTTCGACATCTTCTTGGCAGGGCCACAGAAACCCCGCCCTGGTCCTCTTCTCTCGGGTAAGGTGTCCTCTCCTCCACTCTGTGGTCTTCCTCGCTAGGGGCTGTGTTGTGCCCTATAGACTGTCCTCACGCATTTCGAGGAGGGGCTGTTCCTAAACCCTCTCCATATTCATCCTCTGCGCTGCTCTGTGCCCTCCAATCAAAATCCTCCCAGCCGGGGGGGGGGTGTTCCACCCCCCTCCCTAATCTCGCTAATTGATGGGGACCTCTCTCTCCTCCCACCTGCACTCTTCTGCATGTATTTTCCACCCTTGCCCCTCTGCCCTAACACCCCTCTTTGCACCCCGACACCACCACCTTCCTGCCCCACCCCACCTGCCCGTTTTTGCAAACTCGTGAAGTCCCCAATCTCCACCTGTTCATCCTGCCCACGGTCCCTATCTGGCCCCTCACCTAAATTCACTCCTCCTCTGGATGCTCTCCTGTCAATCTCCCTCCTCAGCTTCCTACCCCTGGATTCCCAGACCTCCCCTGTACCTGCCGCAGGGCTGCAAGCCACAACAGCCGCGAGAGCGCCATCTGCCGCTGCTCTCTGCTGCGGCCTCCCCCCATATGCCTCCCCTTCTCCCGTAACCTCAACTACCGCCCCCTCCAGCTGGGCTTTGGACGCCCTACTAATAATCTCTAGGGCCTCTCTAAGCGCCTTGGCATCCACCAGTCCTTTCTTCTTAACTCCCTGACCCACCATGGCACCAATACTAATATGGTTGTGCACAAGATATGCCCCTTAAATGGTCACCTAGCTGCACCACACCCCCGAGACAGCACCTGCCCAGGGAAGAAATTACCAATAAAATGGTATGTCCTGGAAAAGGACCATGCACCAAAAGTATGCTTGTAAATAAATAGGCTTAATCTCTTCCTAGTCACCTAAAATAATTATTACCACCTAAAGAAACAATTTTTTTTGTTATTATATATTTTTTTTTCTAATAAGCCCCCCAATATTTAATACACTGCCCCTGTTACACCCTCCCTGGCACCTACTTGTAAAGAAGGTACCAAAAAAAACCAAAAACCAGACAGCCCTTTGCTCAAAAGGGTCTGGACACGGCCAAAAAAACACTGCCCCCAGGCAGCACGAGGGATGGACCGAACAGATTTGTCCAGTAATAACAATGCGGTCCCTTTAAGGGAGCCGCACTGCCACCTACGGCCCACGAATGCTACCCTCAGCTGGGCGGAGCAAGACACAAGGGGTGGGATGGCTCAGAGAGGCTCTCACTCCAAAGGGAACGCTACACCCACGGAGACACAGGGCCAGCCGTTTCCTGAACCCAACACAAAAAACAACATGTTGCGCCGTGACATGCAAACCCTGCTCCCACGCCCGACAGATAAGGATAAAGAAAGATTGAGGCCACTGGCAGCTCCGGTAAGGGGGGGTACCTTATATACGGTACCCCTGACTATTTGAGTTATGAACACTATAAAAGACAACAATATTGTTAAACTGTGCCTAACCTCACCCCACCTAACAACAAAAACACCCTCCTCACCTAAGCTAACCTCCAACAACTTAGGCCCAGCTACGCAGGGAAGGCTCTGGAGCAGGCGACCTGGACAAACTCACGTCCTAACCGTCGCCTGCTCCACAACCTTCCCCTTCCCCTTAAATACCCCCTGGGGCGCTCTATGCACCAGGCCAGCTTTGCGTTCCCCCTAGGGCTCCCCTTCCGCCGCCTTCCTCCCTCTCTGCCATACAAATGCTCCAGCATATGGTATGGACCGGCACGGATTTTCATGCAGGCGCAAATGCTGGAGTTACCTATTAGGTCGGCCTGATTTATGCACCATCACTTTCCCCAAAATATTCTTTTTTTTGTTGACATTTTGTTATACATTTTTCAGTATTTAGTATTTATTTTATTTATATAGTGCGCCAGGCCCAAGGGCATCCGGGCGCATCATTTAGTTTCAGGCATGGTGTAAGAGGATTCAATTCAACACTACAGCTAAGTCAACGCCTAGTCTAGAATACTGAATGAAAACCCTTATTGATATACCTTTATGTCCAGTTCATGCATTCTGGATGACTACCCCTATATAACACCCCTCTGTTGGAATCCCCCTGACCCCACTGAGCCAAGAAGTAGTTCTGTTTTGCAAGTTAAAAGGTTTATTTGATAATTTAAACAATAGATATATATATGTCACACCTTATAATAAATTAATAATTGAATAGCACACTTAATCTGATATGATAAAGATTAACAACGGAGAATCTGGCACTAGCACACTTCCTTATAATCACTAAGGAGTTGACATGAAATGGATAAGATAGCACACTGCTTTTATGGTTCCAAATGGATGCAATGTGGAATGAAATGCAGTAAAGAAAATAACTTGATAGGATTTCAGCAAAGACAATGTAATCACTTTCCTCTGGCTATTCACTGCCCACCTTTATGCAATGCAAGGAAATGGAAGGAAGCACACAGTTCTCAGAAATGCAATTAAATGTGATTCAGTTCACCCCAGCAAGCTTAGACAACAGAAGTTTAAAACACAACCCAAAATGCTTCTATATGTGCTGGCAATGGAGTGAAAAATATGCTAAAATGCTTTTAATTCCCTGTAGAGGTTCAGGGTGAGTGGTATCTAGTTAATATTAGCTCAGGCTCACTCTTGCAATGATTCAGGGATAGTTTTTATGAGGCAAACGATTTTCTGGCAAATGGAAGGCAAGCAGCAGCTGATTTTACACGTGGAGAAATTTGCAAATCGCGGTAAAATTCGCAGATGCGTGTTCCACGATTGCGGTAAAACTATAGGGGGTAGGAATGCGGTTCTAGGTTCGTAGGAAAGCCACGATTCTAAGCTTTCAGATGAAAGTTATTGCAAGTCTCTAAGACAAACGGTCGCGGAGATATGAGCGATTTTGTGAAGGTCGTTTTTCAGATTTGAAATTTTAAAAGCTCAAAATGACAAGTGACAGATTTTGCAGCTAGAATGACAGGTGACAGATTTGGAGCTATCAGGCAGTTCTACTTAGGTTAAATAGATTGAATTAGATGAATTTAAACTAAGAGCTTTGGTTTGGTACAGTTTGGCGGTACTCACAAGAGATTTTAAACAGGAAGGCGGCTTTGTCACGATCTGGTCAACAGGTCTGGACTTCGGACGGTCTCTGGGCACAGCGTCTGGTCTCTGGAACTGCTTACAGCATCGGGGTCAGCACTCTGGATACAATGGCCTGGTCTCTGCTAGGCACCGGTTCTCGGGGTCTGGTCCTGCCTTCTCTTTGGATATTTCTGTCACCGGGTTCTTGCAAAAGTTCTTGGCAAAATTCAGACGGCTCGCCCGGCTGTCTGAAGAGTTCAGTTGCAAAAATATTTTGAGGCCTGCTGACAAATACTCTTGCTGGCAGTGGCCTTTCTGGTTAAGGTTCTGAAGTCTCTGTTTATCTTGGAGTCTAAGTGTTGGCTCTTTGAAATTTGATGGAGGTAAGTATGGATTTTTCCGGCAGAGCTTCCAGCGGCAGATGGAATTGAAGGTCTCTACCTAAGTTTCAGTGGTCCATTTATATGTTCTGCAAGTGGGTATGTGTGTTGGTCATAACTAAACTTGCCCCTCTCACTTGTCATTGGTCCAGCTTTCATTCCTCACTTGATTGGGGAAGGAACTGTGAGTCAGAGTGATGTCATCCATTTATGATCTCTTGAAAAACCTCCCCTGTCATCTGTGCACCCAAATCTATATATGATCAAAATACATATTTCAGAGTTACACAGTTGTTTGAAATTACATATACATGGTGTGGCTGAATTTAGCCATGTCTCTGTCCAAATCTGCTGTTTCTAAGAGCTTGCATTCAGAAATGGCAGATAATTGACTTTTTAACTGATTTTTCAATTTCTGACATTGACCCAACTTTACATACATGTGCGCAGGGAGTATGGACATTAACTGATGAAGTTTCAGATTTTTAACATGCATACATTTAGAGTAATATCCACTTTTCCGCTAACACCCCCCTGAACATACCACCGGTTCTAAAAAACCTCTTAAACTGTGGGCAGAAAAATCACAAGAATTATGGTATCATTTATAAAATGTTCACATGTCCGCACCATGAGTTATTCATCTTTTTCTAAACAATATTCTGGCTACAAAGGGGTGTGGTTTCCCAGGTCACATGGTGGAAATACTGGTTTATCCAGTTCTGCCAAGCCAGCTTGCTCTCACAGGCAGTGCCCCTCCCAGCTTCTGCCAAGAGGAAGCTACATTTTACGACCGCTGTAATAAAACCTTTGCCTGAGTCAAGACAGGCTTTGTTCAGAGCTCCTGTATTCTGTAGGGGGCTCCCCTTAATTCAATTATCAGAGAGATGGCATATCCTTAGTGTGGCCAGCAAAAGGCAGATAGGCCTGGGAACACAGTTGTGACTCAAGTTTCACTCCTGATGGGGGTAGTTGCCAGGCAAACTTCAGTTCCTTAAGCCAGACTTTCAGCTAACTGTCATGTTTTTTTGTTGCTTTTTAAATTAACTTGCAATTTTACACATGCAGCTAGAATGCTGATTCTAAGTTTAAACTATGACATTTAAACAATTGCAAAGGCATGTGACACCAAACATAGGTCACTCATTTAATCTAAACATTTTCGATTTTAGTGTCTTTAAATCCAGTGCAACTTAAACTGCTGACTCCATAGCAGTTTTGTTATAAGCATTGTTTTGGGCTCTTCATTTCCCAGATTTTGTAAGCACACAAAACCTCATTCTGCCAAATGTCTGCTGGTGTTCAGTGAATATTTTGCACATGTTGCAATGTTTGAAAATAGGCATTTTGAGCCTGCCTTCAGAGAAACACAGGGTGGTTTTAAAACGCCGGCTTTTGGATAGTGGTGAGTACTGGTACTGCACCCATTTTTGGGATTTAAGAAATGAATTCCCCACAATTCTAGGTTGCATTTGGCAATCAGCATTGCCATTCCCAATGGTTTCAGACTACTGTGCGGGTAGACCAATGGTGGTTTTAAAGCGCTTTGAAGCTAACCGGCGCTACTGTTTTTCCTTTGGCAACCCATTTCCCTCATGGCAACCCGGCCTTTCATTCTCGCACTGGTGGGTGGCAAGTGAGGCAACCATTTTGGTGTGCGCACAAACTGCGCAGCTTTCCTGGATTTCGGCGCACATGTGGGTTTTCCGCCATCTTGAATTTTCTAAGCCCACAGCACCAAATGTTGTGGCATGATAGCTTAAACGTGGGTCAGGACACCCAACAATGGTACAGGCAAGACATTTGAATTGAATATGCAGAAATATACAAGAAATACAGGAAATATACATATGTACAGTAGCAGGTTATAACAATGTATAGTTTATGACTCTAGGACAGAGTCACGGTAAGTCGTGGGTAGACAACCAGGCTTTAGCTTTGCGCTTGAAAGCTAGGAAGGAGGATTCAGCTCTAAGGGGATGAGGTAACGAGTTCCATAACTTGGCTGCAAGGACTGGGAAGCTGCGTCCACCAGATCTTTGGAGGTTGAAGTGCAGGATGTCAAGACAGTTGGTTTGGGCACTTCTGAGTGGTCTCGCAGTGGTATCTAGTGTAAATCTGCTGGCTAGGTAGCTTGGGGCTTTGTTGGCGAGGCTGTTGTGCGTGAGCACAAGTGCTTTAAGAGAGACTCTTTGGGAGACTGAGAGCCAACAGAGATTCCGTCTAGAGTCAGAGATGTGAAGGTTCCTAGGAATGTTAAGAGCCGCTCTGATTGCATTGTTTTGGATGATTTGTAATTTTTTAATATTGCATTGTTTGGTGCCCAAATAGAGGGCATTGCAATAATCAATTTTGGATAGGACCAGGGTCCTGGCTAGTGTGGTACAGTTGGCTGGTGACAGGAAGGGGCGGCATGCTGTGATGAGCTTGCATGTGTAAGATGCTGCCGATTATACTGCATTAGTTTGTCTGGATAGTGAGAGTGTGGAATCAATGTAGATACCAAGCGTTTTGTATCCTTAGTCACTTTGTAGGTGTTACCATTAATGGTGAAGGATTTAAACAATGGTTCAGGCCTGCTAAGTCTTTGGTGGGAGCCAAGGATGAGGAGCTTGGTCTTTTCATCATTTAAGCACAGTTCATGCTGCGCCATCCAGGCCTGGATGACTTGATAAATGGCGTTGATGGCTAGGGAGTCCGTTTTGTGGTCTCCTGTGATGGGGATAAGTATCTGGGTGTCGTCGGCGTAGTTGGTATACGTGACGGCCAGTAGATCCAAGATGTCAAAAAGGGGTTTTGTGAATACATTGTAGAGTGTCGGGGATACACATGATCCTTGAGGGTCTCCACAAGTGACTGGAGAGGGTTCAGCAGTGGCAGTAGGGGAGAAGACACTCATGGATCCATTGTCCAGGAAGGAAGTGATCCAGGCTGTAGCTTTGTCCGAGAAGTGGGCGGCAGTTTTAAGGTAGTGGCATAGGATTTTGTGATTTACTAAATCGAAGGCCGCAGAGAGATCTAAGAGGAGTAGGAGGGCCAGTTTGCCCTTATCCTTTAGGTCTTCAATCTGAGTTTTGAGGTCTAAAAGAGCAGTTTCAGTACTGTAACAGGGGCGGAAACCAGATTGCCTCAATCCCAGGAGATTATTGGTTTCCAAATATTGTTGGATCTGCAAGTATGCAGTACGATCAAGAATTTTTAGAAGAAAAGGGACTGTGGTGATCGGTCTGTAGTTAGTGGGTATGTTAGCGTCCAGAGTGGGTTTTTTCAGAAGTGGAATAACCCAGGCATCCTTAAGGTTGTCTGGGACAATCCCAGCGCTGAAGGAGGAGTTTATGAATGTGGTGATGAAGGGTGCTAAGTTATGCAAGGCCCCCTTAATAATGGTGGCAGGGCGTAGGTCCCCCTGACAATTGGAGGGTTCAAGGTTATTGATATTATGTTCAACTTCAATGATGGAGAGAAGTGAGAAGCTAAATGGTTTCAGGGATTCAAAGTTGGATTTGATATTAGCCTGAAGGGTATTATGTGACAGACTGGACTGCAAACTGTTTTTTTCTCGTTAATTTTGGTTTGGAGGGTGACGATCTTACCCAAGAGGGCCTTTTGAATGTTGGCACACCATATGCTGTCTTTGGAGCAGGTGTCTGGAGGAGTGGCAGGGGATTCCAGTTCTTTTAAGATTTTAAATAACTCCTTGGTGTTAGATTGGGCTAGTTCAATGCATTTATTGTATGTCTCTTTTTAGCAGAAAGTATGGCTTCTTTGTAATTTAAGGTAGCTAAGGCAACACTTGCTTTATTGGCTTCCGTTGGCTAGCTCTTCCAGCGTGCTTCAAGAATCCTTTTTTCCTTGCGTAGGGTTCTCAACTGAGGTGTGAACCACGAGTTGAGGTGGGCCCGAGGTTTGGTTTTTCGTAATTTGGCATGGTGCGATGAGATCAAGTGCTTTTAGCATGGTTTGATTGTAAGTGTCTACCAAGACTGTGGGATCAGAGCCTGGGGAGGAGAGGTCACTGAGAGCAGGGAGGATGAGTAGGAGTAGTTTGGCGCAGGTTATGTTGTGCTTATTTCTTGTGGTGGTGGCTGGTGCATTATTAGGGATAGAGTGGATGATTTTAGTGGGGATGCTGAAGGTGATTAAGTGATGGTCGGTCCATGCACATGGTTGATTGGAATTGACATTAGAGTCGCAGTTTATGTCAGCTATCCAATTGAGAGTCCTACCCTTAGAGTGAGTTGGCGAGGTGACCGGTTGAGTGAAGCCTAGGTTAAGTAGTAGGTTGTTGACTTTGTGGGCAGAGGCATCATTAGGGTCTTGGTAGCCTAGATTGAAATCACCTAATACAATGATTTGGGACTTGGTCTTGGTGTTGTTAGTGAGGACGTGGACGAGGTCCTCGGCAAACGTGGATAGTGGGCGAGGAGGATATATATAATGTGGAATGTAATAGTCTGGTTGGGTGTGATGGCTAGCTTAGCTGTGAGTAATTCTGCTGAGGTGATTTGGCAGGGAGCGGAAAGTCAGAGATTAAGCGTGGTTTTATGAAAAATGGCCACACCGCCTCCTTTAGTTTGATCAGTGTTACGGTCACTTCTGATAATAATGTAGCCTTCAGTGATAGCTAGGGATAGAAGAGGTCCTGAGGCAGCATGGAGACAGGTTTTGGTAATGGCTATAAAGTCCAGGTCGTGAGTTGTGATGAGATCAGCCATGCCGAGTGCATGGGCCGTGAGTGACCTAGTGTTATTCAGTGCAGCCTTAAGACAGGTTGTGGAGCTAAGCGGTAGGGTACTCAAATCAGGAGAGATGTCCAGAATGGGTGTGTTCAATATGGGTGTGGGTGCGTGTTGTTTTTAATAGAGTTGAGAGAGCAGGGGAGTTCTAGCATGCAAAATAAAGAGCTATCGCATTGGGTGTGGGATAAGTAGGCATACAGTGCAGGTTGAGGGGTATCCCATCTCCTGGTGTCACTCCCGGTGGAACGTGGCAAAGAGGAGGGGACGTTGCTCCCCTGCCATCCCCTTATAAATCATTGTTTGGTACATACTGTTAACATACTGTTTATAATTAAGCAATGATACCCGATCCGGCGGGCTGATTGGGAGGTAACCACCCGGGGCCCGATTTACAGGCACGAGCGCAGCAAGTTCCTTAACGATGGGCCCCAGTGCCATTAACACTGGTATCATTGCTATTAGTAGCCAGGGTGTACGATCCCCAAAACTCAGGATATTGACAGAAATGTAGTTTGTATGAATAAACAGGACGCCTCACGGAATCCAGTTCATTCATACAAAATACTTACCTAAGATGGGGAGGGGAGAGTGGGGGAAGATGACCGGACAGGGGAGCAGCTATCAGATTGCTTGGAACACAGGCTTGTATCGTTAGATTCAGCCTGTGATCCAAGTAACCTGTTTGGCTGGCTCTCCCACCCCAGGTGCTAATACGCCATTGTCCATGAAGCCTTCTTGTTTGACACCTTTACTTTCATTTGCTAATGAATTTCACAATTTCATTCAATAAATGTGGCCTTATTCTTTCCAGAGAATGATGTCTGTGAGTGTCTGCTTGGCAGGGCACTGACCCTTACGCTGCTCATCTATAAACCACGAGAGAAGCTTTTTTGGAATAGCTCATATTGCATAATGAATCCCTTCTAGGGCCAGCTAATTTTGGTAGGTAAGGCACAGTGAGATTCAATGACTTTCCCAGGATCACACACAAGTGATGAAGCAGGTATTTGATCCTAGCCTGAAATATATGTACTTGACCATCCATCATCCCAACTCAAGCTGGTACAAACATGTGTTAAGGTTTCGTTTTGAATACCTAAATGAATACTGAATTTTATACACATCACTTAAAAAACCCACAAGTCACATAATAAATGAACCTGAAAATGTATACATCATTGAAGAAACTTATTGATGAAAAAGAGTAAGGGGGTCATTTTGTTTAGAACCCTAAATTGCATGCAGCGGACAGTGACTGTTTTCACTTTTTTTGCAAAAGGACCCCTCCAGGCAATTTTAATTCTTGAATTGGATAGTAAATAGTAAAACACAGGCAAAATTGCCTTTTTTCTTCACAATAAACAATTGTGGGAGCCATCTATGAAGGATTCCTTTGACATCTGCTTGCTTTTACCAATAAAGCTACAATTACAGGTGGTAATATTCCAAATCCTGCAGAGTGGACAAGGTGTCAGTAAAATACTGTAACCAACACTTTTTTCACTCCGCAGGGCTTGAAAAATTACCTCGAATGATTGTAGCTTTACTTTCCCCATGCTGAATGGAAGTCTGCTAGTCTGGAAGTCTGCAAGCTCCAGCATGCAAATTAAGAAGAACACACAAATCTCACACAGATACAAAGTGAATTGAAATGCATGACAAGGTCATTGTTTTACCAATCACGTTACCACTTTGTATCCATCTTCATGGCTAAACACTTATTGAGTCAAGTGATATTTGCATAACTCAGTCTTCTACATATCCTCTTGGAGCTTAAATGGCCATGTTCCACAGTGCTTTTCTTAGACACTCCCAAAGAGGCCTTAACCTCAGAGCTGCATCGCCATGCATGCAAATCCGAAATGCATTGGCTATAGGACACCATGGCAAATTGTACTGCCTTTTTTAAGTAAAAAAAGCAACATCTTGAGGAGATGTGATTTAATCATTGGAAATGTTTTGAAATAATTTGAACTTGTATATGAATTTTCATGTTATCCTATTTCCAGGGGATAGAGAGAGCGCTTGGTAGGTTCAGGGGCAACGTTGAACCTTTTTTGTTTAGTATTGAGATCCTTGTGCCCAAGGTTTTTGCTCCATAAACATGACTTGCATTTTATGGAATGTTCTATATCTATAGATAATATAGTAATTAATTAACTAAGTGGTGCCCACCCTCTGCCATCCTTTTGAAATGACTGTCTTATACCTGTACACAAGCCAAAACATTTGGCTTTGCGAATGCTTGTTTTAGAAAGGACTCCAGTGCAAGTAACAGATATGAGGACACACACATTGCTTGTAAATCAACTGGCAGAAGACATATATTGTTAAGAGATTTTGATTACAACCATAGCTCATTTACATACACAATTAGGTCATTAAACACTCAAAACAATGATTAGATATAATACTAGCCCTATAGAGCACGCTGTCTGGTGTTACTTTGTGACAGAGCTAGTTCAAAGAGTACTACCCAATGGGCTATGTTTCAGCAGGGAGGGTCACATGGTTGGTGGCCATGCCATAGGGATTAACAGGGCAATGGGTGGGTACATGACCAAATGTGCCATCTCCATCCTGTCTGTGTTCCAATGCAGTCATTCTGGCTTACAACTAATAGCCTAATTCAAAGCCCTGCATCAAATCACTTTTTGATTTGACTACATTCACCCCTCCAGAATTACATTTGTCTTACTACCAACCTTATTTTGTCAACTATACCCAGGTAGTAAATGCAGCAAAATATATACTTTGAATGTAATTTGTAAGGGCCCACAGCCTGATTGATGTACGCCTCTGTATCAATCATAACCACTGGCATTGCTTTGGCCAGCCTTCCATACCATTGTTTGCAAGTCAGCCTTGGCACTGCCACGAATGTGAGCAGCTCTGACCAAACTGTTAGACCATAAACCCTACAAATCCTTGAGGTGGCTTGTGTTCCTGTGCAGGAGGGACATGGCCAAGCAAGATTGAACTAAACTATTTGGTGGTAGAACCAAAAATAATGGCTTGTTCCCTTCTGTAATGGCACAGTCACACTAAAGAATTATGGAAAGGAAGACTGCCCAGAGAAATGATAGTGTTAATGTTTAACTCAAATTTTTGCATCAAATAATATTTTGATTTTTACTACACTCTCCCCTTGAGGATTACATGTTTCTTACTACTAGCCTTATTTGTTACTTCTACACTAGTATTTAACGCAGCAGAATATATATTTTGAATGCAATTTGTGCAACTGCTGCAGAAATCTGGGTGGAAACATCATCACCTGTCATTTATTGTTTGATACAGTTAACCATCTTATTAAGCATGATGGGAACAACAGTTATATGACTACTGAAAATTAACATACTTTAAAAGACAAAAATCAACTTGATAGGTTTGAAATAAATAGCTACCTTGTTATTGAGAGGTTGGAAATGTAAGATGAACAGTGCAGTTACAAAAATGTAACACAGTATCTTGCTAGAAAGTTGTAGGCAGCCTGCTTGAGCAAGTGCTACCGCACTTAGAGATGTGAACGGCCCCCCAACTCCCTGGTCATTTGTGTTTTCATGGTTATGGGGCATAACTCAATGTCCAAGGTAAGCAAACAAGTCCCGTCCGGACTTTCTGCAATGCTACCCCTCAGAATGCTAATTGTCCTGAAGGTGCTGCCACATTTTTTAGATTGAAACCCCCCACATCCGCTGTCTCCATGGCATCTCTGCTGAGCCAGGCCTCCTTCACATTCTTACTCATCTCTATGCCATTGCTTGCTTGCCCTTAGCTCCTCTGTGTTCCCCTGTGTGTGCTGTTGGTTGCTCCACTTCCCTCATCCTCTCCATGCCCTCTGATCAATATCTTTGCATGTCCAGTCACAGTCGTGTGTCCCTGTTATCTGGACCACTCCTCACGCCCCCGTTGTTCCTTTGATTCCCATATACATCTCTGTGCCTCTGCCCACACAGACCTCTTTCTGTGTAAAAGCAGAGCCCATTGGCTAGATCAATGTTTTTCCGCAAAGTGTGCAATCTGTGAGGCCAACGACACAGCTGCAAGGTGGATTTACTGCTTTCCTCCGTGAGGTGGCAGAAAAGAGCCTCAGTTCCAGCAGCAACAGATGGAAAGAACTTAAAGGACCCCAAAGTCGTTCCTCCTCATGGTGTGCCATGTGTGCAAAGCACTAGCTTTCCGGCATGGGCCATTTTGGCTCACCACTGTGGCCCAACAGACTCTTTTGGCATGGCTACAGTGGAGCACTTTACAATCATAGTAGAGAGAACACAGAGAGGGAAACAGAGAAAAGGGGAGCAAGGAGCTAATAGGGGAGGGTCAGGATGGGTATTTGGCAGCAAAGGATCTGCAACAAACCAGGAGAGGAGACAGTGGGGAGCAAATTACAGAGTTTCAGATAGGGTGGGGAGTGCATGGGGTGTGTGGACATAGGTGTTAGGGAGGAGCCATTCCTTGAAGAGAAAGGTCTTGAGCTCTTTCCCGAACTGTAGAAGCGAGTGGGCAAGTCTCATGTCGATGGCGAGGAAGTTACAGATTCTTGGGGCGTAGACAGAGAAGGTCTGTCTTCTTGTCCTTTCCTTCCTGCACCCTCAGAATTTAAGTCTGTATATTTCCTTACTTCTGTGTTGAATCGCAGGACTAAAGACTTAAGGGTGACAGCCTTGTAGATGATGCAACAGGATTTGAACATAATACAGGCTTGCAGCGGGAGCCAATGCAGTTCACTGAGGGTCGGGATGATGTGGTGGAATTTGCAGAGTCCGTTGATGAGTCTTGCTGCAGAATGCAGGACAAATCTCAGGGTTGCCAGGGTAGTCGCTGGAAGGCCTTCTAAAAGGGCATTGCTACCATCCAGGTGGGAGAGGGCCAAGGTTTATACGGCAGATTTGAAGTTCTTGGCAAAGGTGGCCAGCCGAGGTGTGAATCCCTCAAAGTTCATAGCAATGAGCAAGGTCTGGATGTCAGAGTGTTCTGTGTTGTTGGTCAGCAGAGGGAATTCAGTACTGGAGGCATTGTGCTTCTGGTAAGCACAGAAGATCCAGAATTGGATCAATGTGAGGCAAATTAACAAGGGGGGGTTCTGGGAGTCCCTCTGCCAGACATTAGTCCTGGTTATGAGAGACTTACCCAGAGTCTTTAGCTCACTATCTTTCAGAGAGAAGAAATATCCCAAACATATCAGTCTTTGTCCTGCACTGGCAGTCCAGCACCGAAGTGCTAGGCAATTCTCCTCTGAACAAGAGTACCAACAGCATCCCCAGACACATGTTTCAGTCTGGTTGGACCTCATCAGTAGGGAGAAGCTGTGCCTCTCTAAAAAATAGTGAGCAAGGGGTCCACGTCTGGATTCCCCTAGTAAATTAGGGTGACACCCAAAGTTACTTAAATAAGCAAATTAACAAGGGGGGTCCTGGGAGTCCTTCTGTCAGACATTAGTCCTGGTTACGAGAGACTTACCCAGAGTCTTTAGCTCACTATCTTTCACAGAGAAGAAATATCCCAAACATTATCTTGCAGAGAGACTCCCAGGACCCCCCTTGACAATTTGCATATTTAAGTAACTTTGGGTCTCACCCTAAGTTACTAGGGGAATCCAGACGTGGACCCCTTGCTCACTATTCTTAGAGAGGCACAGTTCCTCCCTACTGATGAGGTCCAACCAGACCGAAACATGTGTCTGGGGGATGCTGTTGGTACTCTTGTTCAGAGGGGAATTGCCTAGCATTTCGGTGCTGGACTGCCCCAGGTCAGGACAAAGATTGATATGTTTGGGATATTTCTTCTCTGTGAAAGATAGTGAGCTAAAGACTCTGGGTAAGTCTCTCGTAAACAGGACTAATGTCTGGCAGAGAGACTCCCAGGACCCCCCTTGTCAATTTGCATATTTAAGTAACTTTGGGTCTCACCCTGAGTTACTAGGGGAATCCAGACGAGGACCCCTTGCTCACTATTCTTAGAGAGGCACGAGGCACAGCTCCTCCCTACTGATGAGGTCCAACCAGACCGAAACACGTGTCTGGGGAAGCTGTTGGTATTCTTGTTCAGAAGAGAATTGCCTAGCATTTCGGTGCTGGACTGCCCCAGGGCAGGACAAAGACTGATATGTTTGGGATATTTCTTCTCTGTGAAAGATAGTGAGCTAAAGACTCTGGATAAGTCTCTCGTAACCAGGACTAATGTCTGGCAGAGAGACTCCCAGGACCCCCCTTGTCAATTTGCATATGTAAGTAACTTTGGGTCTCACCCTAAGTTACTAGGGGAATCCAGACGTGGACCCCTTGCTCACTATTCGTAGAGAGGCACAGCTCCTCCCTACTGATGAGGTCCAACCAGACTGAAACACGTGTCTGGGGATGCTGTTGGTACTCTTGTTCAGAGGAGAATTGCCTAGCATTTTGGTGCTGGGCTGCCCCAGGGCAGGACAAAGACTGATATGTTTGGGATATTGCTTCTCTGTGAAAGATAGTGAGCTAAAGACTCTGGGTAAGTCTCTCGTAACCAGGACTAATGTCTGGCAGAGAGACTCCCAGGACCCCCCTTGTCAATTTTCAATGTGAGGCAAGCCTAGAGCGTGTGGATGTCTTTGATGGAGGATATCTTGCAATAGATCTGTGTGTTATCTGCGTATTGGTGGATGTGGATGTTGTTTTGAGCAAAGACAGTTCTGAGCGGTTTTATGTAGAGATTGAAGATCACAGGGGACAGGACAGATCTTTACGGGACTCCAGACATGATGGGTATAGTTGGTGATCTGGAACTATCGATTTGTATGAACTGTTGGCGGTTATCAAGGTAGGATTTGAATGAGCTGGGGACAATCTTGCTGATCCCCATGTAGCAATGTAGACTGTTGGTCAGTGTTTGTTGGTCTACTGTTTCAAATGCTGCTTAGAGGTTAAGGAGTACTAAGAAGCAAGGATGGCCATCAATGAGTATTTTAAGGGCATCGTCGATCATCACCTTGATGTAGCCATTTCTTTTGTGCATCTGGGTCTGAACCAGATTGGTAGGACTGAAGCAGGTTACTGGCATTGATGTGTTGGAGGAGTTGCATGGCTACTGCTTTCTCAAATAAATTACCTAGGAAGGGAAGATGGGTGATTGGGTTAGTTGCTGAGATCGTCAGGGTCCAGTGTTGGTTTCCTAAGAAGAAGTAATTGTCCAGTACCGATGTCTTAAAGAAATATGACCTACTCCTACTGCAAGAAACCTGGGCTACTGAAATCTTGCTTTGGAAAGGCTTTGAAATGATTCAACTTCCAGCCATCAAAGGACCCAGAGGTCGACCAATGGGTGGGATGATTATAGCATGCAAACAATCTTTACAAGCTTTGATATCTAATGAATGGTCGAGCCTTAATTCCTTTTTAGCGGCGACCTATGTGATTGCTAGGAATGGTACCAAAACGCATTTACTTATCATAAATGTTTATTGGAATCCCTTGAAATACTCGATGCTACAGCTTAAAAAGGAATTAACCAATCTGAGTCACAAAATTGATGAATGGCGTCTTTTGCATACGCACGGTCTTGTGATTATTGCAGGCGATCTGAATGCTGCCTGCAACATTAGCAACAAAGAGTTAGATAGTTGATACTGTCCACTTCCCTGGGAACCAGTAAATCTGAAACTGCTGCCGGGAACCTCAAAATCAAAGGAGCCCTATGGTGTAATTTCATTGAAATCATGGGAATGACCAAAATAATTAATGAATGTGACACTTGGGCAGCCAGAGGTTGTACCTCTGTGCTAGATTATATTTTTGTGACTAGTGGTCTGGAAAAATATATGCTGGATTTAACTGTTATTGTCATGTCTACCAGTGACCATGAATTATTGCATGTTGATCTGTGGTTCACAACACTGGCAGAACAAACTTTATGATATTCTGAAGGCCTGACTGTAAATTCCAAAGGCAACAGAATAAGATGGACCTATTCCAAAACTAAGAGATTTACTTCTGTGTTAATGCAAGATTTTTGTGAAATGTCTACGGTTAATCATGCACGGCTCTTTGGTACTGGGATTTTTACTGATCATTTGAATGATATTTGTGAATATACTATGAAAAATGATAATAGATTAACGACTAATAGATCGCATCACAAACATTCTTTTGATGTCGAGGTTCACATTCGTAATTCTGTAATGAGGAGAGATATTCATGCCATACTGAGAGAAAAAGCTGTGTGTACTGACACAACTCGTTTGATTAAAAATGTTAAGCAACAGTACAAGAACTGGGCGATAAATTACAGGTCGTTAAGAGCTCAAAAAGATGGGGAGAAAATGCTTTATGCTATCAAAGGGAAAGATATCGCGAATTTCTGGCAAATTGTTAACAATGTTGACTGCTCACAAAAAGACTTACAATTCACCCAAATAAGTGAAAGAAGGTGGTGTGAACATTTTCTCAAAATGTATTCTTGCAATAATGCCAGACATTTTGACGGTACTTATGAACCCTGTGAATGGTCGTTAGATATTTCTACTACTAATATCACACGCATTATAACTAAATCCAGAAATTCGGGGGCTCCCGGCCCCAATAACCTATCAAACTTAATCTTAAAGGCTGATGTCATCCTATGGTCCGAAATTCTACACATCTTGTATAAAGACATCTTAATGACTAAAACCCTACCACAATCATGGAAACTAGCACTAGTTATTCCTATTTTTAAAAAAGGCTCCAGATTAACACCAGACAGCTATAGACCGATTGCTATTTCAGACCCCGAGTCCAAAATTTTCTCTTCCATTGTTCTAGAGGAATTGTTAGAATGGATTAAGCTAAATTGCATTCTTGACATTAAACAGATAGGCTTCAGAAAAGGAATTGGTACGGACTGTGGAGGTCTGATTTTGAGATCCCTGCTTTCCAAAGCCTTAGGTAAACATGGGAACTCGATCTATGTAGCCGCTATGGATCTCAGCAAAGCTTTCGATCCGGTAGATAGGGCCACTTTATGGCTAAAACTGTCCGACCTGAAGATTCCTAACCACCTATTACAAATCATTATCAATCTGTATTCAGATACAAAGATCAAAGTAAGGCTGAACTCTGAAGGCCTGTTGACATCTGAGATTGACATTCAAAACGGTTTGCGTCAAGGATGCATGCTTGCAGCCACGCTTTTTAACCTATATGTGTGTGGTGCGGATAAAGCATTGGGAGGCAAAGGTCTAATTGCACCAAAGATTGGTGATATGCAACTGGAATGGCTAGCATATGCCGACGATTTTTTGTTATTCGACTCCACAAAAGTCGGCTTACAAAGAATGATTGATGCGTTCGTAATTTTTATAGCAGATTTACGATGGAAAATTAATGCTGACAAAACTACCATCATACATCTGGGTAAACCTATGAAAAGATCCCCAATTCTAACATGGAAAGTTGAAGGTAAAAAGATAAACTGTCAGTGTGGCTTCAAATATCTGGGTTACCTATTCTCTGGGTCTGGTTCCCCTGCCACTACAAAAAAACACTTAAAGATTAAAACTGAAAGTATTTTACGCCAAATGCGAAAATTGGAATCACTATACTGTAAATTTACTTTAATGCCGCTTAAAAAATTTTACAATATGAAAGGAATACCAGGCTTGTTGTATGGGATGGAACTTCATGATTTGGAAGACTCTGATTACTTGAAACAACTAGAGGGTATGATATGGAAAGGAATTCTTTTCTTTCTACCTAAATCTGTCCCAATCGAGGCGATAAGATACGAATTGGGATTGCAATCTTGGAGGTCGATCATAAAATGGAAGAAGTTATGTTTATGGAGGAAGTGTCTTACTAATCCTGCAGCTACGTTATACTCGATTACTGCCAATGACACTAGAAACACATTTTACATCCACCAAAGTGAAGCAATGCAAACGTACCTCCAGGATTTAGGCCTATCAGTAGATATTCTTATCTCAAATCCTTTAAAAGTGAAGAAAATCGTAAAAGGGCACGACTGGCAGCAAACTATGATGTATGTGATGTTATCGAAATCTAGTGTTATCCAACTCTTGAAGCCTATCTGGAGACATATCCTGCATGTGAATTACGCAATGTTTTCATGAGATTCAGATTCAATGTCTTAAAAACTAACTACATATTGAAAAGATGGCGGATTGCGGATAAAGAATGGGGGAGGTGTTGGTTTTGTAGAGAGGAAGGAATCGAAGAGACACTGCAGCATCTGCTGTTAGTTTGCCCAGCCCTATTGCAACAACGTATTTTATATTTTAAACAATTTGTGAATCAACTACACTGCGTCAATAGAGAACTATTGTGGTATCAGATACGGCATGGTAACTCTAATGTGTTAAAAATAAGAGTCATAACCTTCTTGAAATTTTTTTGTAATTTGTCATGATATTAACATACTTTTACATTAAGAATCGTGTAATGATGCCTCTTATGATGAGCCTGTTTGAATATGAAATAAGGAAAGCTATGATTCGATTTGACGCTCTGAAACCAAGAAATTATTTGCCACTTCTTAAACTGTTAAGTTATGATATGTTTTAGATAGATTTTATGTAGTTGGATGTCTAGGATGATTGCTATTGATTTGATAAAAGAAATGATTGTTTTTATATCTTTCTGATACGAAATCTTTTATGTACTTTTGTAAAGGTTTAACACAAACCAAAAACAATAAACAATAATAATAATTGTCCAGTCTTGAGGGTCGAGGGGATGGTGCCTTGAGTTAGGGAGCTGTTGATGATTGTCAAGTAAGGGAGGAGTGCTTCAGTCGGAAGGGTCTTAAGTACAGAGGCAGGGGAGTTTTCGTCCACATAGGATGTGGCCTTGAGGGACATTATGGTGACAGTGAGCTCTTCCATATTTAGTTCTTAAAAGTTGTCCAGGTAGTTGTGGTTTTTCAAGATGGGATGTGCAGTGTGCTGTCAGTTGTGGCTTTGGTGCCTATGTAAGTCTCAGGAGGATAGCTCAGGGACAATGCGCTCAACTTGGAAGCAAGACGTATCCGGAGCAACACAAGTTTGATCCTGGCTCCATGCTTAAAAACCTCTGGGTATTAAGCACCTTATAAATATCCAATTACCAATATGTGTTGGCATGTCATTTTGATCTTGTTGACGAAGGACGAGTTGATGATGGTGGATTTTTCAATGGAGTGTGCTACAGGTGGAAAGGACAGAGAGTTAATGAAGTGCTTACTAGCTTTGAAGAGGGCTCTTCTTTCATTTTTTGCCTTGGCTATAGTGTTTTGGTAGAAGTTGGCGTTGGCAGTGTTGATTAATCGTCTTTGTGTACCACGGAGTTCCTTGAGCAGGGCAAGGTGAGATGCGCTGCAGGATTTTCGCCAATTGTTTTCTTGTTTTCTGCTGGTTCATTTGTTGTGGTTGAGTACTTGAGTGTACCAGAGTGTGTAAGGATTAGGCTTCAGGGTACGCTGTTTCACTGAGGTATGGAGGTTGATGTTATCTGTGAGGGTGATGTTGAGTCCTTGTCTGCAGTCCTGCTTCCTCAGAGGTAGATGGGCCCATGTAAGGTGGAGTTTGGTGAAGTCTTCCATGAGAGCCTCCACTGGGAAGTTCTTGAAGGATCTGAAAGCTTGTTTGCTTGGTTTCCAATGGGTTTGCTGGAGAGGTGTGGCATGACTAATATCAAAGGCAATTACCAGATGGTCCAACCAATCAAGCAGGATAGGAGAGCTGTAATGGAGGCTGGGCAGGGTGGTGATGATGAGGTTGGGGATATTATATTTCCTGTGACTTGGGTCTTTCATGTGCTGTGTGAGGTTCAGTCTGTCGAGTAGGCAGTGGAGATATTCCTTCATTAACTTGGTTGCTGCATTGCCAGGGATTTTGAAGTTGCTGAGGAAGATGTTGTTGTGTTTTTCAGTCGCAGATGAAGTCTTTTGCACATTGTATCAGACAGGAAACCAATAATCTACTCCTACTGGATGGCATATTATGCAAAAGGATGAGGGGATACAAATGTCTGATGGGCGATCTCTGCAGCTGGTGAGAGAAACGTAATATATTATCTATTGAACAATCAATAATCCTCCCCTTTCTTCTAGAACTACTCGGTATTGTAGGATACCATACCTGGTTAATCTGGGGTGTAGAACAAGAGCGAAGGAGGCACTGGAATATGTGCGGGTCATTAATGTGAGGTGGGCAACTGCTTGTGTTTTTATTCAAATTAAACATTTTATTAAAGATAAAAAGTGCAAATGGATCCTCACTAATCTTACTCTATCAGGGAGTTCCCTACCTAGACTAAGGTCTAAGGGAATAGCTTGTAGCATCAACAAAACTGGCATTCACACTAAACAACAACCATTCAAAGTAAAACATAAACAATATAAATGAGTGACTAACCAACAACCAGTGATTTGGATAACCTTTGCCTGTCCTGTTTAGATCCCTTCCCATGGATTACTCAAAGTCAATTTATCCAAATGTTCAAAAAGAAAAGCAAAGTCTTGAACCAGTTTTTGTAAATTTCAACTGAAATAAAAGTTCACCAAATAAAATAATCCACTGGTAATAGTTCTTTAGCTTTTTGTTGAAAGGATCCCCTTCCAATTCCAAGCCAGAAAACAGCACCAATGGTAATCCTGAATATCTTCCTTCCAGAATTGTTTTGCCAAAGTTCAAAGGATAAAGGACCTCACCGGGAGTTGGGTGGAGTGATAAAAATGTGGTGGTAACGCTATTACCACAGCATTAGCACTCCGCCCAATCCCGAGTTTGAGCTGGAGATGAATGCGACGACTTTCCACCCTTTTTCAGTGCAATTACGGTGCGATTACCAAGGTGCAATTGCTGCTGCAGTAATTATGCTGAAAATGCCCCGTTAAGTCCCATGGACTCTGAAAAAATACAGACTCACCTCGCCACCTCAACTAGTGATCTGGCGCTATTAGCGCCATACCAAGCTGTGGTAATGTTAATTGCATCGTGTGGTATCCCGGTGGATTTACCGCCGGCATACCACCCAATTCCTGATAGAGCCCAAAGAAACAACTTCTGCTTCAACAACCTTCTATGTATTTCTGACCTCTTCAGTGTCTTTGGTATAATTGCCAGGATGCTTCTTCTTAGGGTGCTGCTCTCCTCTTAACAACCCCCTGCTAATTCTGTTTACGGTGGGAACAAGCTCCTTTGTTACACAGTATGCCACTACTTCAACCAGCTTTAGGGTAAGATGCACTGACAGTATTATACACAACCACATTTCTGGTACTTCTACTTCAACCTGATATTTTTAGAATTGTTAGGTTTTTTAAAGACACAGGTAGGCAAGGCCCTCTTCTTTCCTAGGCTATAAGCAAAGGGAAGCATCCTTGCCAATTCTGTCTGTCTTATTGCCCTAATATAACCTTCCTCTGCTTCCAGACTGCTCCTCTTTCAACTTCAACAGTCTCAACATTACAGATTGTTGACTTAATCTTCAAACAAGCACCCATCTCCCTTCGCCAGTTTCATTCACACCTTCATGGTTCCAGTAGTTACCCTGAAACTGTAGTGACACTCTTCCAACTTTGGACAGCAATGTCACACTTGTATCGGAGGACAATGGACCTTTAACAACTTTAACAACCTCAAAATGCAGATGGATTGATTTCATCTGGGCTGGTTTTACTATAGAAAGGATTCACCTACTGGCTTGGGCAATGCTTGTTCTCATCAGTTCAGCAACCTCTACATTTACAGACTTGTTCTAGATGTTACAAGGCTCAATCTTCAAAAGAGAAACAGATTTATGTATGCACAACCACTCTTTAAGGAGGATCTTTAAGTTGAAATTCCCATAAGCAATTGTATTCCCCTTTGTTAACACAGAGTTATACTTTGACTCTGTCCGGGAATCAAAAGTGTTCACGTGCAACCTGTCTTTGATGTAATATGCCTTAAAACAATTAATGAATGGCTAAGCATTCCCCTTCTTAATTGGAGACACATGACCACTCCGGTAACGTTTAAACAGTTCAACAATGAAAATGAAAGCTTTTCTTTATACACAAGCAGTCGGACTTGCATCAGAAGTGCGCGTCAAACATTTTCATTGTCAGCAGGACTCTTCACAGTGATGAACAGTTTCTACTCTTTCCCACTCTTACGCAAGTTATTATAGAGCTGGTAACAGTCACTGGCAAGGTTTTCGAAGTGAACCTGAACACAGAGCTTCACTCATTGGCTCCAGGAACACTGCAGTTGCGGGCTCCTTCCACTTCTCAAGTTTGCCCCGTCTGCTACTACTTTAGGTACTCTTGGACCTACATACCTCGACAGCATAGGTGTCTTCGACCCGGCCTTATCCACGGGTAGTCTATGTCACTCCTCTGTCCCTCGGCTTGCTTTGGTACACGGGCCTTGGGTTGCAGCACGGTCACAGCTCTGCACTCACAGCTATTAGTAATGGGAAGACTTTCAATCTCGGCACGTCTTTCTCAGTGCAGCCACGGCAAAGCAAGGTTTGTGCACACAGGACTCTCTCAGGACATGCAGGTGAAATCTGCTTTCCTCTTGTCCTGGCGTCAATTAAGTGAACACACGTCTACATGAACTGCCAGCCTCGTACTCTTATCCTACTCCTTCCAGCTCTTGTTCCAGCTCCATTCTACTTGCACCTCCTGCTGCAGGATTTTATGGTTTTTAGGTGGGGCAATTGATTTCAGGAGCAGGCCTTTGTTGTTAATTGCCTGACCCTGGCAACGACTGTTAGGCCTGCTTGCCTGTTCTTCACTTCTACATGCCGCTTCGGCCCTCTTCTTCATCTCAGTCCCTCTGGATTTCTGGGACATGTAGTTCATTTTAGTAACATGTGAGTTTTCTACTTCTATTATAGAATTAAGGGTGGATTTAATTCCCTAAGTAATTTCAAAAGAGTGATTGTAGGTTTCAACCATATTCGAGGAAAAAGGTGTAGAGAAGGCAACATTTGCATTATTTCTAGTAGAGTACCTTTGATATTGAGAAGGATGTTCGTTTTTGGGGATACAAAATGTTTGGTCTGTTGGTATAATCTGCTGTGAGGTTGCCACCTGGGAATTTGCCACCTCAGTTTTACTACGTTGTTGAGAGATGTTAAAATGGTAATAAGCCCTAACTTCTTCTGGCATAGTGGTAATAGTATCCCTTTTAGAGGAGAAATACTGTGTCTCATCCCACAGATTTACCTCACTACCATGGACCCTGTCTCCACCCATGTGATCCTCCCACAATACACCACCTCTAAAATCACTTTTATTGAAGAGCCCCTGTCTGCTATACTCTACAAAGGCTGCTCACCTTACTTACCTGCAGCCTCCAAGCACATATTGCCCATGTGTTTGCATTCCACTCGAAATTCGTTTGTCGGGCAATTTAAAGATGGCCACCGTAATTTAAAGATGGCCGCCGTGCTTTGGTCCCCCCACGCCTGATCTTGTCCTGAATGCCTGCCTGACCTGCACCCTGCATCCTGCCTCCGGATTGGTTCTGACTGACAACACATCGTGCCTCCAATCACCGGCAGGCGAGAGCCGGCCAAAGAGGTAAGGCCCAGAGAGAAGGCCATCCCCCTGACTGAGCTGACCACGCAGCCAGGCGACGTCCTTATGCCCAAAAACGTCTGCAATTCATCTTGCCTCTAGTGCCCCTCCGGCTAACTCAACCAGCAGTGCTTGACCACCTGCAATGGAAGGTAATCCACGCTACCTGCACCACCTTTAATGTACTTTATTGACTCTGAGATACAGTGCTCTCCTTACCGTCTATAGTGCTCGCCCCCAGTTTGCTACCAACGTGCTCACCTGTAGCACCCCTGTTTAACACCGGCCATACTGCCTATGCTTTACCTGGTATGCTCCCTTATTGCGCCTGCCTCAGACTAATGTGCGCGATTCTTGAGTTAGTCTGCCTACCTCCTGCATTATCCAAACCTGCTGCGCACATATTCTGATCTGCTCCACATGTATGCCACATCGCTCTTCTGCCTGATAATGCTCGAGGTGCAATGCCTGTTTGACGTGCCACACTTTTGAATGGTGCCTTGTGTACTCTGCACTGCTCCTTACTTGATGTAAGTGTAGTGTACTTGCATAACATAACCTGCTGTGCCTCACTACTGATTGGTGCCCCATGTATGTTGCATTGCTCTTTGCCTGATATGCCCACATTTGCTGCAAGCCTGGTATCTGCTTTGCCTTTTGTACCTCTGCTATGAATGTGCCCACTCATTCACCCAGTACTGCCTAGACTGCCGCATTGCTACAACTGTACCCTGTGACCTTTTTGAGACCCTTTTGGTCACCTACCATTGCACCCTGTGACCTATCCGAGACCCTTTTGGTCGCCTACCATTGCACCCTGTGACCTTTTTGAGACCCTTTTGGTCGCCTACCATTGCACCCTGTGACCTATCCGAGACCCTTTTGGTCGCCTACCAATGCACCCTGTGACCTATCCGAGACCCTTTTGGTCGCCTACCATTGCACACTGTGACCTATCCGAGACCCTTTTGGTCGCCTACCATTGCACCCTGTGACCTATCCGAGACCCCTTGGTGGCTTGCCACTGCATCCTGTTACCTATTTAAGACCCTTGGGTCGCCTGTCTTGCACGTTGCTAACTACTCTAAGTCATGCATTTTAGTTCATATTGTGATTCTTGAATATCATGATCCATATCACTAGGTGAACCCCTGGCTATAACTAGCCACCCGCAATCTATATTGCGACACCCTAGCCAGACATCCTAGCAAAGTAAGGGAAGTAACTTGAACCATTTAACTACTCTAACTACCATGTGTAGAAACCTGACCTCCATGATCCTCCTAACTACAATCATGGCCTTTGCTACCTACAGCACTAGCCCCCCCACAGACAGAAACCTGAGACTTAGGGCAAGACTACCTTGCAATTATGAACCCAAAAGAAATAGCGCAAACAATACTGTTAGATCCCCAACTATACAGACGCACTTGGATAAGCAAATTCAAGCCACGAAGCCCTCAACTCCGACCCCGAAACCCACTCACTTTCATAAAAAGAAACACCCGAGTCGAAACAAGCACACAGATAAATCTGAAAGCTATCCTATTCCTAAGAATACTATATCACTTACTGGATCCCTTATCAACGCCAGATCCATGGTAGCCCATGCAACTGAAATTGCTGACATACTAAACAACAGCAGCATCGACCTCCTTGCCGTAACAGAAACTTGGCTCCACGAGGCAGCAGGACCCTCCCTGATGCTAGCCGTACCTGACAATTACCAGATCCACAGAGTAGATAGACCCAATGCTAAAGGCGGTGGCCTAGCCATCATCGCTAAAACTACTTTGCCTATCAGACTCACCACCTCACCTCCCTGTGCTTCCTGTGAGGTACTCTCAGCTAAATTGCAGCTTTCTAATAACCGCACGCTAACTATTCACTTGATCTATAGGCCCCCAGGTCCCTTGGGAACCTTCGAAGATGACCTTACCACCCTCATAGCTAACAATACCCAAACTCACTCGCAAACGCTGTTGCTGGGTGACTTTAACATTGGCTTCAATGAGCCAGATAATAAAAATACCCTCTCTATAACAGCTATCCTAAATGACCAAGGCCTTACCCAAAAAGTCCTCACCCCCACACATGTTAAAGATAGAACCCTTGACTGGGTATCTGAACTTAACTGCAACATAGTCATTACTGACATCATCCCTCAACCATGGACCGACCACTATCTAATAAATTTCACTGCCACACTTGACCTCCTCAGCCCTAAAATTATCAAAATGATACCACCACTCCCCACCAGAAGTAAACAAGACATTACTACAGAAAAACTCATCCCCCTCCTCCTGCCTACTATCAATGACCTAGAGAACAATACTGACCCAGACAGCCTAGTAGACACCTTTAGTAAAGCTATGTCTCATGCACTAGATACTATTGCACCACCCAAACTACGCAAAGCTAAACAAGAAGCCCACCTTAATGCTTGGTTCACACCCCAATTTAAGCACCTTAGAAAGCAGAAATGAAAACTCCAAACTATCTGGCGCAATTCGCCTACTGACGACAACAAAGTTAACTTAACAGAAGTATGGTTCTTTGGGAACTCCCGTCCCCTGCACACTGTCGAATATCTGAAAAATCAGATCAATAACTCAAAGGGGTTTTTTTGGGAGTTTTTTGTTTAGCATACTCTTTTAGGCAATATTTGGCAAACAGTAATTTTGACAAACATTTTTTGTAATACATAAACCATTTTTCTTAATCAAGTAAGAGATATTTTGAGGAAACAAAGCTTTTGGTGAAAGTATCCTTTTCTTTATTGTACAAAGTACATGATGGTGCCCAACACGTTTCGAGTTAATCAACTCTTCTTCAGGGGCAATGGCACAATTTTTTCAATTTTTTTACAAAGTGAAAAGAGGACATAAGTCATATTTTTTGGTCCATTAAAACAATTCATATAACTTGATTCTGTTTTTAACTCAAAAAAACAAGTGGCGATTTTGTTAGACACATGATGACAATTTTCAATGAATAGTAACAGTTTGGGAAGTAGTGGGCATACATATATTGATTTGAAAGTGAATCCTTGGAAAACACATAGTGATGTTCTTGATTTACACAAAAAGGCAAAAAAAGAAAAGAAAAATGTAGCTCCTATTCAGCTAAACTTGTCTACTTTAAACCAGATCTTAAATTCTTTAAAAAGATTTTGTTGCTGCGGTCCTATCTAGAACCATTTTAAGTAATAGTATGTACAAAATTGCCTTTAAAAAGTGTTTTATGTTGTGATAGGTGAAGAAGTATAGAGGAGCGAAAACGTACATATCTTAAAAGGATCGATAAAGTGTAGTAAATGCATATTGCATCTGGTCGCTGTCATCAAACACTGACGGATTGTAGGGGGCGCTCAAAGTCGGAGAACTACTGTTAACCAAAAAGATCAAGGTGGAGATAAGCATCTAGAAATAGCCTTCGACTAATCTGAAAAGGCACCTGATGGCGGCAAGTACTTACATCGAGTCTTTTATAGAAGGCGTTCTTCGGATGGTCGCGTCTGCCGGTCTGGAGATGCGTCCAACCCGTGAAACGTCTCCTTTTATACCGACGGTAATGCCGTTTGTTTGGAAAATGACATGCGCAGCAGATAGTCGTAATGCGCATGTGTAGATGGGATTCGTCATGTTTACTGACGTTTACCAGAACAAAGGTGTTGCGTTATGTACATCAGCCGAATGACGTCTCAGTCACGCTTCTCAAGAAAAGGTAAACAAAGTAAAAGAGAAATGGAAAGGCGAGCAAGGGGATGCTCGAAAAATAAAGCTGTAGTACAAATTATAGACTGGATGTTATAAAATCTGTACGGTTCAGTAAACGCACTTGGATGCTGTTTAGATGAATAATAGTGTTATTAACCTAAGATGGTGTGGCATTCTATAGACAAACAGCGTCAGTAGCGTAATGAGCTCAGAAGAAGGGAAAGTAATTTTGCAGAAGAGGAGAAAAAAGGAAATAGTCAATAATTAGTGTAGAATGCTAAAAGGAGTCAACAAGTCAATCTGAGTCGAATGCATAATGATATAAACAGAAAAAAACATTGGTCTAATCATGGATGTGAGAATTTATATATAGGTGTACAAATTGACATTTCTGTTGATATCAATAAGTCTGCGTTACATCAGCAAAGAATCGGTATGGATGCATATGTTTTCTTCTTGCTCCAAAATGGATGCACATTCTAATTCTGTAGACTGGACCATGGTACACACAATTTCTGAAATGTGCATAATATTACAGCGGGAGAACAACAACAATGTAAAGAGATGCTAAATTATAAGTAAGGGCCTAAGTAATACTCTTCATTCATCCATAACGGGGTAAGAGAATCAAGGCAGTGTATCCAGTCTAATTATCTTTGTGACAACATTTTTTGTAGATCACCACCTCTTGGAAGAGGATGTACAATTTCAAGAATTACAACTCTCATTTGGGCCACATTATGTTTGTGGTCTCTGAAGTGTCTATATACTGGGGATTTTGTATTTTTGGTACGGATGTTTGATTTATGCTCCGTCCAACGTTCTTTTGCTTTTCTGGCTGTTTTTCCCACATAGTACAGTCTACAGGGACAGCATAGGGAATAAATGACATTTTTTGAGTCAGAGGTGGATATTGTTTTAATAGTATTTTTTTACCCGTGTTGGCATGTCTAATGTGATCTCCTTTTATCACATTTGAACAATGCTGGCAGTTCAGACAAGGAAAGGTGCCATTTTTTGGTTTGTTTTAAAAGGTCTGATTAGGAATCTTCTGCTTTTCAACTTTGATTAGTTTGTCTCGAAAGTTCCTGCCCCTTTTGTAGGCGAGCATTGGTGGTTCTGGGAACAGCTGATTGAGCTGTGGGTCTGATTTGATAATGTCCCAGTTTTTGTAAATTATCCTTTTTATCTGAAAACTTTGACTGGAGTATTTCAGTGAGTATATCAAGTTGGTTTTGGTTTCCTTGGGTTTAGTAGCCAATAGGTCAGTTCTGGTCTGTGCTTCTGTTCTGAGTATTGCCTTGTCTATAAGTTCAGTTGGAAAGAGTCGATCTTCAAATCGGGATTTCATAATTGAATATTCTTCTTGAAGTTTGTCAGCCTCTGAGGCAATTCTCTTCAGGCGAAGGAGTTGGCTATATGGTAGGTTTTCTTTAAGATGTTTTGGATGAGAGCTGTAGAAGTGGAGAGTACTGTTGACATCTGTAGGTTTTCTGTAAATTTGTGTCTTGAGTGCTGAGTTGAAGATCTCTATAGTAACATCCAAGAAGTTGATAGATGGTTTTCCAATTTCAATTGTCAACTGGATTCTGTCATTACATTGGTTTAAGAATTCCCAGAAGATCAGTAGCTCAGATTCCGTACCCTTGAAGATGCCAAAAATGTCATTCGATGTATCTGTACCATTTTTTAATTTTTCTTTTCCATGTTGGATTTTCCAAGACATAGGTGTATTCAAAGAAATACATAAAAATGTTGACATAAGTAGGTGCCACTGGGGACCCCATCGACGTTCCCGATGTTTGTAGAAAATATTGTCCGTTAAACCTGAAGTAATTATTGAACAGGATGATATTGATTAATTCAATGGGAAAGGTCTTTTGTATCTTGATTTCCTGATGTTTAAGGAGGAACCATTCAAGCGCTTCAATACCTTGGTTGTGCGGAATTGAAGTATACAAGCTACTCACATCCATTGTGAATAGTATAAGGTCAGGTTCAGTCATGTCAAGATCTTTGATGTTCTGTAGAAAGTGGGTTGTATCCTTATGATAAGTATTGGTTTCCTGTATTAGCGGTTGTAGTGCTGTATCAAGGTAAATGGCAAGGGGTTGAAAAATGCTTTCTGTCCCTGCGACAATGGGTCTTAGTGGTGGATCAGTTCTGTGTTTGTGGATTTTTGGGAGGCCATAGAACACTGGAGTTACTGGATGTTTGTTGATCAAGAAATTGCTGGTATTTTCTGAAATCCAGTCTAGTTCTTCTGCTTTTTCAACAGTTTTTTTGATGATTTCCCTGATGTCAGTGATGGGGTCATGATCTAGTTTTAGATAAGTGTTCTGGTCCGATTAGAGTTTAGGCAACCTTCATTGTAAAACGAGGTATCCATGATAACTAGGGCTCCTCCTTTATCTGCTTTTTTGATTGTGATCTGATTGTCTTCTGCCAAATTCTTAATGATATTCAGTTGATGTTTTTTGACATTTTGTCTGCTCGAGGATGTGAATTTCAATTTCTTCAAAGCCATAGCAGTCTTAGTTTTGAATAAGTTGACCAATGGATGGTTTATCTGGGGATGAAAAATGCTTTTATTCTTCATTTCTAGGAATGGACATGTTTCCTTTTCTCTAGTATCCTGATTAAGATTATCAAAGAAAATTTTGAGCTCCATTTTTTGGATCAACTTGAAAAGATTTACCTCTTCTTCAAAAATAGTTGAATTGTTAGTAGGTATGAAGGATACACCTAGATTCAGGGTGTCCATTTCTGATTTTGTTAACACCTTAGAAGAAATATTTACACTTATCGGTTCCTTCAGTGTTTGGTCTTCTGACGGCCTTTTCTTTTTCCCTCGTCTTGCTTTTCTCCTCCTAAAAAAGGTTCTGGTGCAGGAGTAAGGTCTCTGGCTGGAGGTGGAACCACGCTATGTGGTTGTGCAGCTGGAGTTGTTGTAGGTGGTGTGGCGTTACTGGAGGAAGGCCTCTCTTCCAATTCTCCACTAGTGACTTCACTGCTGTCTGTATTATTATTAGCAGGGACTGGTCTTGATTGTCTTGGGTCAAAGTTGGTAGGTCTTTTGCTATATAATTCTTGCCAGGAATAGACAATGTCTTGGGCGTAGTCAAGAGTGTCACGTCGGAACTTTCTGATCTTTCTCTGTTCTATTTCTTTTTTATAATTATCCAATTTGTTGTTGGTATCTTCCAGAATTGTCTGCAGTTCTGCTGCAGTTTTAATTTGGATAGTTGTGAGGAAACTTCCTCAATTTCCTGATTGATCTGTGTAAGTGATTTTGACAGTTCTTCAATTGTCAACAATATAAGATCCAAGGAGCACTTGTTCAATATCTGTTCCCAACGTTTTACAAATTCGTTATTGTCCTTACAAAGAGTGGGGCATAGATATATCCGCAATCCTCTAGGTATTCTTTTTGCTTTAAAATATTGTGCCAGGGTCGTGGCATGAAGTTTTTGGGAGATTTCTCTACGTATGAGCCTCTCCAATCTTTGGATCAGGTTCTGAGGATTGTCAGTACTAGGTGCTTCTTTGCTAGTATCTTTGATTAGGCCAAGTATTCTAGCCACTTCTTCATCTGAAAAAGCTAATGTAATTGCAGATTTATCAGTAAGTGTGTTAATTTTAGGAAAAAACATAATTTTGTGGGTCTGGGTGCACAGGTTCAAGGAGATGCCAACCCCTTCTTCTACAGAGCAGGGGAAACAAACAATAAGAAAGATATATAGAACCTAAAGGCACACCTGTTTATGATATTTATCTCATCAAAACGAGTTAGATGAAGTGGGGAAATTTCCCCACTTCATCTAACTAGTTTTGATGAGATAAATATCATAAACAGGTGTGCCTTTAGGTTCTATATATCTTTCAACAAAGTTAACTTAACCCAATTCACCAAATATTACAAGACAGAAATAATCAATACAAAAAAAATGTATTCAATGACAGAATTACTAATGCCAAATCTAATACCAAGGAACTTTTTGCCATCCTCTGGGAAATGGAATCCCCCATCCAACCAACTGACACAGTCCCCAAGGACAAGATATGGTGCACTAAGATACAGAACGCCCTATCGAATAAAATGTCCACCCTCCAGCTTAAAATAACTAATAAAAAGGACGCCCTCTCTCCTACTGATCAACAAGCACCTCTAGTGACTGAACATAATACTATCCCCCCATTTAGCTTCAAACCTATCTCCTTCATCGACACTGAAAAGTTTATCCTCTCACTGAAGCCTTCCAACTGTAAGGGCGACAGTTGCCCAGCTCAAATAATAAAGGACGCATCCAGAGATTTAGCCGCGTTTATCTCGAAGCTCATTAACTCCTCTTTCAAATCCAACACAGTGCCAGCTAACCTAAAAGAATCCTGGGTCCTCCCCCTTCTTAAGAAACAAACCCTTGAACCATCCATCCCAACTAATTATAGGCCTATCACCACTGTACCTTTCCTACTAAAAATCATCGATAGAGTAGCCTATCTCCAAATTCAAGATTACTTAGAAGCTAACGATCTACTAGGATTGTGCTAATCGGGCTTCCGCCCTCTCCATGGCACTGAAACAGCCTTGATAAATCTTAAAACTAAAATTGAGGAATTCAAGGAGAGTGGGTAAACAGCGCTGCTACTCCTAATGGACTTGTCAGCAGCTTTTGATTTGGTGGATCATGCAGTTTTATGGAACCACCTCAAGCTCGCTGCCAATTTCACTGGGGAAGCTATAGCATGGGTCCAATCCTTTCTAGCCAACCGGACCATGAGAGTCTTTTCCACCTCTACCTGTGCCGATCCCATCCAAATTACATGTGGAGTCCCACAGGGCTCCTGTGTCTCACCCACTATGTACAACATTTTCACCAAGCCATTGTTCGACAAGTTGGAGAGAGTGGATGACACCCAGATCCTCATAACCCTTTCGGGCAACTATGAAGTGGACCTGGCTTTGGTGAATAAAATATACATCCTCATTCAGGCATGGATGGCCACCCATGGCCTCTGCCTGAACAACGATAAAACTAAAATCCTGCTCCTCGGATCAGACCATAACCTAACTAAACTCACCCAAGACTATGCCTCATTTAACATCGACAATAATACTATTAAGGTTATGTGAGAGGTTAAAACTCTAGGTTTTTACCTCGACTCAGCTCTCACCCTTAAAAAGCAAGTGAACTCCCTCGCCTCTACAACCACTTACACGTGTAAACTCATCCGTGCTGCCAGACCATTCCTGTCCAGTGCCAGCTGCCTCACCTTGGCCAATGCCCTTGTCATGTCCAGAATGGACTATTGCAACGCCATATACTCAGGTGCAAATAAGTCTGCCATTGACAAACTCCAGAGATTACAAAATAATGCCCTAAGAGCAGCTTTGAATATCCCACGTAGAGAGCATATCTCCAAACACTGGACTGGGGCCCACTGGCTAAAGGACAGAATCCTCCTTAAAACTATTTCTCTCACATCCAAATGCCTCAACAATCAAGCACCCCCCTACCTAGCTGAAAGAATCAACTGGAGACCCTCAAAGTCTTACTTGAAGTCCCGAGATTCAAACTTACCACAGCGGGTGGATCTAGCTTCCCTGTTAGAGCTGCACAATCATGGAACATACTCCCACCTGACCTCAGATGCCCATTACCCTACACTAGATTTAGATGTAACGCTCTCAAATGGCTGAACAACAATATGTAACGATATTCACCCTTATCTAGCTGATCATGCTATACATATGTTAAGATGGGTATTCTTCTACGCTTACCCATCTTGATCCTTTATGTACTGTATCACTTGTATCATTTGTTGTAAGTTACCTCTGTTTTGTAATAGCCTGTGTCAGGCACTGTAACTAAGTTTCGAGTCTACTTGTATTGTTGTGCCCAGCTACCCAAGGGCTTGGAGCGCATTATCAAATAAACAAATAAACAAACAAACAAACAAACCTCCAGGTTTGGGATCAGGAAGTGACTGTCCTCCCCGGGAGGAGACTTTAGGCAGGGTTGTGGTGAGGGATCTGCAGGATTCTTCACAAATATCACCATGCACGACTTAAACGCAGGACCAATGATGAGGAGTATTTCCACCTTCAAGTTCAACAAAGGGAGCTATAGTTCAAACAATAATCCAGGAAAAGAAAACAAAAGGTTCAGAGTGCCAAATCCATAATCCTAAATCCCAGGAAGTTCCAAAGCACAATCCAATTGTAAGAAAAACAATCCAATACAAAAGTCCAACAAAAAGGAAAAAAGCCCAAAAAAGAACAAATTCTAAATCCAGGAAGAAAAGTCAAGCCAAATACTGTGGCAAAAGGAAGATCAAAACCAGTCCTAAAGCAATGCCAAAGTTGGGATATCTGTGGAGTCAGGAAACAGGAACGAGCGCACTTCGCACTGCCGGTGAAAACTGTTGAAAAGCATAGAATAGGTAAGGCACATCCAAATGAAACTTCTTGGAGCGAGGTAGATCAAGTGGACTGGTAACATTAAGATGCGGCTGTGAGCAACGGACTGAGAGACGCAGCCTCTTCCTGAAGGGACTATCCAGGAGGCATCATGTAACGGCTGCTGCCGTGTGCGGAGAATGGGGAGCCAAATCAGAGCCCCCGATGCAGTATGTCTGGGGAGAGAAGGTACGACAGTTGTTGGCATGCATGGGAGACATGGCAGTGACCAAGTCTGTGAAGTCTTCAATGAAGGAGGTGTTGGGCTTGGGTTGTGTGTAGATGAGGTGAAAAGTGACTGTGTCCCTTGGGCAGAACGCAAAGTGGCAGGATAGCTTTGCCTAAGAGCCAATGATGGCGACATCCAGTTGGGTGCATAGCCATGATGCCTTGTGAATGATGGTGAGGTTTCCGCCAATCTTGTTTCGATTGTCTCGTAGAATTATGCGCCGATGGGGGTGAGGACATCTAGGATGTGGATGGAGGTCGATGTCATCCAGGTCTTGGTAATGAAGATTGCATCTGAGTCATGTGAGGTGATGAGGTCACGATGTCAGCTGCATGATTGATTGCTGAGCGGACATTGACTAGCATACATTTTTATCTAATGGTGGATGCTGGAGTAGGGATGGGGAGAGGTTGCTGCAATGTAGTGGCTATGATGTTGATGGTGAGCGGCGTGGTTGGCAATGAGTGGTTATGCTAGGGCTGGGCTGTTGGGAGAGAGGGGTAAAATGCATATTAAAGGGAGCTTACCTGATCTTAGGAGGGGTACGGGTTGTGGTTCTGGGTCCTTCTGGTCTGAATAGGTCCAAACAGGATTTGCCCTTTTCTTCGTATGCCCTTCACTTTAGATGGTGCTGTGAGAGATGTCCTTGATCTAAGAGTTAAGAGCAGCAAGGAATAGGCAGGCCTAAGAAGGTGGGTGGGTCTTTGGTCATGTGACCTAGATCCACCTGCACCAACTGCAAACGACAAGCGGCTGGAGAGCTGCTTATGTAGAGAAAAATGGAGGCAAAACTAGAGGGCACCAACAGATTAGCAGTGACTGACAGGTTAGTGGGGCTCACTTCACATGACCGAGATCCGCTTGCACTTGCTTACCAACGGCAAAAGAAAAGTGGATGGAGGTCTGCTTAAGTAGGGCCAAGGCCGGCAAAACAAGACGGCACCAACAGATTAGCAGTGATTGAAAGGTGGTTGGGGCTTAGGTCACGTGACAATAGTTTTAACTTACACAATCATTCAATGAAAGTAAGCAGTATCTCAGTAAACCCTGCTGCAGTCGCGATCAGTACGCAGCCAACACCAGATCAAGAAAGGAAATGGAAGTTCTACTTATTTAATGAAAGATTCAACCTATCCAAAGAACCAGGGAAGTGGGGTGTCTCCCCCACTATCCCACTTTGCAAATCCAGCAGTTTTGGCAGAAGTAAATGCAACACAGTCACCATCCTGTGTTAAGGGGCAGGTTTCCACTTTAGTAGATTATTGTAGCAAATTGAGGGGTTAAGAGGCAGAGTGTGTCCTGACTTCAAACTCATGGCGGTCTCTCAAGAGGAGAAAGTGACTTCTGAGCTTCTCCACCAGGTGGGCAGGTGCAAGCTATGGTGCTGTTGTGCTGTTTGTAAGGGAAAAGCGGCTCTTGGCCCTTCTTCCTGGGTGTGAGTGGGATGCTCCAGGTGTGGGCAGAGGGCCCGGAGTGAAAGAATGAGACACGGGGGGCTCCAAATAAACAAGTCTCTGCCATGTGCTGACAGTGTGATGCAGTCAGATACAGAGGCAGGAGTGTCCAAGATCACACTGCTCGCTGGAAGAGAAGAGTAAATGCAAAGACGGAGGACGAGGGAGAGCTTGACAGAAATGTACCGAGAGACAGAGGCGAGATCAGTGCTGGAAATGGAAATTATTAACTGTGGGAACCCCCCAGCCATGGACAGAGGAGGGAGTGGGCGCAGGACGGTTAGGCGTGCGCGTGGTGTTGTATGTTAAAATGAAGGGGAAGTCAGCATCCCCTCATAAATAAGCATTTACAATTCAGGAGATGAATCAATTCTTAAAGAACCGATGAGTTTCCTGTAATGTTGCCAGCACATTTGAAAAGGGGCACATCTTTACAAAGCTGTTCCTGGATATTGTATGCAGAGCACACTCCTGTCACAAGTGTCCTAAGTGTCAGTTTCTGTGGTCTAGTGGGTAAATTACTCGACTTTGGACTTAGTAAAAGCAGATTGGTTACTTTAATGGGCACAAGTCGTTTTCCGAGACCCAAGGAGCCATTTTTTGCCAGATCTTGGAGGCAGGAAAATCCGGCCCAATGCCCAGCGCTGCCCACAATAGGAATGAAGGAGAAGGAAGCGGAAATGAAAGAGATGACATCGCAGGGAGAGATTGGGGGAAGGGAAAGAGCCAAGAGGGAAGATTTAGTTGAGTAAAGATGTAAAGGGGGCGACAGGAAGGGGGGACCCCGGGAGAGTTGATAGAAAAGAGAAAAATTGTGCATCCTCTAATGAGAAACCGCAGCCAGCTGTGGATGAATGCATCAGTTTTCACCTGCCATGGCACAAACGACCCCCTCACCATGACGCAGAATACCCCTTCCACCATGACTCAGAATACCCCCTTAGCATGGCTCAGAATATCTCCCTCATCGTGACTCTGAATATGACTCAGAATACCTTCCTCCTGAATGTGTAGGGATATCTCCCGCACCGTGACTCACATCACACCCTCAACTAGCAATGTCAGCCAGCAATGTGCACGTGTACAACATGTATGTTTGCGTATGCCTTGATTAACTCACTAGCTAGACTGATATTTGTGTTTGTGTTAAGGTTTGGGCTGGAGGGAGGATAGCTCAGGAGTAAAGCGTCGGTCTTGGAAGCAAAAGAACACAGGTTTAAATCCCCGGCCGCACTTAGAGACCGCATGGTTCATACTCAGTTAAGCTGTGAACGCAAACTCGTAACGTTTCTCAGAAGCACTACATAGGGAAATTAAAGGATATTTTGCAAAGTGTGGCAACAACAGCGCTGGTAGCGCTACTGGCACCATTACTACCGTACCACCATACTACGAGTTTGGCTCGCGGGTGCCTTTGCAGCCACCAGGTGACCTGGTGGCCGTACCGGCACCCGCGAGCAGACCAGGACTGTAGCACCAGTACCGTTATTATCGGTACCAGAGCAACCACCTTCCCCATTCCTATTGAGACCTCTGGGGCTCAATGGGAATGGGTAAGATTTTTTTATGGCGCCCAGAAAAGGGCAATTACCGGGTCCAGCAAGGTCGTAATGACCCGGTAATTGCCCTTTTCTAGGCGCCGGAAAAAAATGAATACCGGCGGCAGCTGTGCCTGCACTACAGGCATGGATACCACCAGCCTCCTAATGAGGCTGCTCAGCTGGGTTAAAAGGGGTAATGGTGCACCGAAACATAAAGGCGCCGATAGGTCTCTGCTCCCTGCTGCCAGTGTGCAATAAAGAGCGCTCCAGCAGAGAGCGCCAACGGGGGCCCTGCGCGAACGAGCGCCAAAAATGTTGGTGGGGGAATAATGAGTTAGGCCAAATCGTCTTGATCCGTCCTCCTCAGGCACCGTAAAAAGGGGGGCGGGGCGGAGGCCCCAGTCCTAAAAGGGGAGTAGAAGCATGCCTGCCCAAACAGGGTGCTGCCCCACACCCTCTGCTGCAGAAGCAGGAAACCCACAGCCCGATTGCAGGGCACAGGTGAAGGCAGTGGGGGAGGGGGGGACAGTAAACACTTGGTTCATGGAATTTTTAGTGGGCTGCAAAGTGCCTTTTCACTGGTAAAATACACTTTGCACTGCTCCATGAATCAGGGCGCTTGTTGGTAATGCACCAATGAAAAGTCACTTGCAAAGTGCAAAAGAATCCATGAATCAGGCCTGTAGGGCTATATGATGAAGCCTCCTTGAGGGCGCAACGAGAGCCACATGAACTGGGCCAGGCAACCCATTGTTGTAGTCCTGGGCTACTATTTCCAATTTCAGTGGCTAATAATAACGATCACTCACAACGAGAATTTAATATTTTTTTGTAAACTTTTAAACTTCTGGCTCTTTTGCACTCTATTTTTGTCTAATTTGTCAGTTCAGAATATTAGAGCTCTCTGGTGATTTGATGCACCTGGGAGGTTTGCCGCGCCATTACGCTTGTCTGAATTTGCCCACAATAATATGGGATTATTTGGTACTAATCCCTCAGATGTGGTACAGCAGTAACATGTGCCTTACCCCTCTTTCTTCATACAAAGTACAAAGCTGACTTTACTTGCCTGGAAAAGACGCTGACGTCAATATCCACTTGCATCTTTGCACATAACATGGCATTTGTCTTATCGCTTAAACCACGCTGCCAATTGTGCATTGCAACACCACCAGCCAGGAGATTAGAGAAGAAGGAGAGAGGGTAAAGTAGGGCGAGCCGGTGGAGCCAATCCAAAACCGCCTACATCAAGCACGTCATCCTCGGGAGCGATCTCGCCGAATGCTTGGGATCAAGGGTCTTAAAATGTTCCTCTCTCTGGAGTCGTGAGGGGCTTAGGCTGGCTCGTGGCCCAGGATGAAAGCACCCTCTGCTGGGGCCATGCCTGCAGGAGCTGCTGGGGAATGGAAGTGCAAGCACGTGGGCAAGCACGTGGGCAAGGAGGAAAGCCAGCGCGAGCCGAGGGAACGAAAGAAAGGCCGCAGGAACGTTCACATCTTAACCATCCAGCTGACATAAGCCCAGCTCTATTAGCAGGCGCTAGGGCGCGGCGGAAGTGCAATACCCCGATAGACGATAGGGTGGGGGGATTCATTATCGCAGACCTCCGCAAAGCATATGTTAGGGGGCGCTCATTGTGTCAAGTGATAATAAGGGCTCCGAGGTCTACAAGACGATTAGGCCTCATTCCAAGTTTGTTGGTGTTTCAGCAGTAAATCTGCGGAAAAACCACCAGAATCGGGTACCGTTACCCCCACTTGATCCCGTAGTTTTACCACAGCATGAAAGGGGGCGTTCGGGTGGTGTTAGTTCCCCTTTAGGGAGACCACACAAATTCCTTGGGGATTTTTTGTCGCATCACTAAGCTGGAGTTAGATCCTCCACTTTTCCCCCAACAATCGGCGGAATTGCACTGCGAAATTCCACAGGTGTTAATTCCGCCAAAGCCTTTGATTTGGTAGTGCAGGAAAAATGGGGGTAATTCCGTCACCTCCCAAAAAAGTGGCAATAACGGAATTAACTCCACTTTTTTCCCTCGACGGCAAACTCAGAATGAGGCCCACATAGTGTTAACAGCAAAATCGGTTTGGAATTGTGATGGTTGTTACAGTGTGAACCCCTGGGAGCATGGTAGCTCGCAGGATGTTGTCATGGGTCACGTGGCAGTACCCACGTGACCAACATAATAAAAGGAACGGGCCGCTTCCGGCTCGTTAGTCAGACCATCTTGGCTCCGTGGTGTGTATGTTGTGTGAGCGCCATGCTGGCGACTCACCACATGTGCTGGGCCCAAGGACGGGGCCCAGCTCCAGGACGGTGCCCCTGCCGGGCAACGCCGTCCGGACGGTGACCCTGCCGGGCAACACAGTCTTGGTGTGTGCCCCTGGCCCTGTGAGGCGGGCCATGGTGGCGACCCTGGCCTGGGTGCCCCCAGAGCCGGGGCCGCGGTAGGCCGGTTGCCAGCCGGCCATGTGTGGTGCTCCGGTGTCCCCGGAGTGGGTGGGATGAACCCCTCCACCCCTAACCTAGCGGCGTGATCGCCGCACCAGAGGATGTCTGGTGGGTGCAACCCGACCCGAGTATGGGGCTGCCCGGTGACCCGGAGCAGCCCCCAACAATGGTTAAGTAAAACGTTAGTGTATAGCGAGTTAGGTAAATAGGTAAAACGTGCAAGTGAATAAAATGTTATTTTATTTTGTAATATTAAATAAAAAGGTTGTGTTTATATCGTAAGCATTTTAATTGCAGACTTGGTTCACCATTTCTAATGTGAGCGTTTCCGTAGAAGACACTGAAAGCATTTTTTTCAGATTTTAGATTCACTTTTGGGTGTTACAATGGATGCTGCCTATCACATTGAAGGTGCAGTGAAAAAATATCCTTGTTGAGAGTGTTTTTTTTTTTTTTTTAGACTGGAAGGCATGTTTTCTTGGTGATAGGATACTTTTTGGTTTCCTCCCGAATGAAACATGGTTGTGCATAGCAGTTGCATGTTGCATTTCTTGCATTTGTGCTTGTAGTGTATTTAATCACATTCCGTGGCCATGTTGCTCAAAGCAGGAAGAGAAATGCTTTCTCTTATTTCCTTGTTTGCTTCTTATATTATAATATTTCAATTCAGTCAATATCATCAGTTATGGACTACATTCCAAGCATTTGGATTGGCTGAAAGGAGTTCAATAATGACCTCCATATGCTGATAGGCATTCTAAGCAGGGGTGCTAGGTAAGTCTGAAAGCATCAAATGTTGATCCTGTACCGGAGTGCAGGGGTCGCAAAATGTCACTTGGCCTAGCGTGGCGAAGATCATTGCACCAAAAAGCACAGTGCAATGTGTGCTTTCATGCACATACTCGCCACACACTTGTTTTGATGGGAACCACACCACGAAGCGAATTTATAGAGAACAAAACAGCAATGGGATACTAACAGGGTGTCATACAAACGGCAGAACTGTGTGACAGTAGCTGTATTTGAACAATGCACTTGAAGATAGGGTTCTGAAACATGTCTGCATGATTTCTATGGGCTTGACTGGCTGGCCCAAAACGACAAACCGCGAACTGTCAAACTTGCTACTATTTATTCCAATTGCGCACCGTCTGTTACTCGTCTGCGGCCACGGAGAAGGAGGACGCGGACACAGGAGTTGTATAAACGTCTTTATTTCAATTCTCCGCGAAAGTAACTGGCGCTCGCGCGCCTTACCCATAATCCCCTTTTCCCCGGCCTTATGCCGTAACTGGCTCCGCCCCCACAACGGTGGGGGCAACACTCCTTTAACCCTTGGGGTGCTCGGTAACATCACCCCCGAACAATATATTCAAACATCACATCAACATTCTTCAACAAGTCTCATAGGTTTTCTTACGATTCTCCGTGGCCTCTCCACTTGGTCACCTGCCTCTTGCGGTTCCGTGGTTCTCGCTTCTCCGCTTGTCTCCCCCGGATCTCCTCCTGGCGGGATCCACAGGTCGTCCCGCGGTTCTCGTGGTTCTGGAGAGGTCGACCGCTGGAACGGCTCTGTTCCTTCTCGTCTGGTGTAGTGCCTGAATTGTTGACAGTTCCTGGTGACAGATCTGCTCTGATCCTCGGCCGTCACCATCGTGCCTTTCACGGCGGTTACTCTCATGGGGCTTGGAGCAAACCGCGTATCTGTCTTTCTGGGCGTTGGTTGCTGGACGAGTACTTCGTCCCCAATGTGGAAATCTGGTATTACCGCGTGGCGGCGAGCGTCTGTCTCTCGTCTTGCTCTCTCCTTGGCTTCCGCGTCCCTTCGGAGCACATCTGTGTCAGGCAGCTCCTCATCCGATGGGTTGCACGGTATACGGGTTCGCACTTTGTATCAAAACATTAGCTCGGCAGGTGTCTTGTTGGTGGCTTCGTGCGGAGTGTTTCTATAGTCCCGTAGAAGTCGGCACAGTGCCTGGTGTGGATTGACTGCTTCTATTCTGGCTCTTTGTCTTGTCTTCTTGATCGACGCCATGAAGCGTTCCGCAATCCCATTCGCTTGTGGGTGCCGAGGAGGTATCTTCATGTGTGCAAATCCTAGGTGTTCTGCTAGGGTTCCAAACTCGTGTCCACTGAACGGGGGCCCGTTGTCGGACTTGACTGTTTTGGGGATCCCCCACTCGCTGAACACTTCTTCTATTGCCGCTGCTACTTGAGGGAATGCGGTGGTGGTGACTGTTTTGACGATCGGGAATCGTGAGTGTTCGTCTATCATGAGCAGGAGGTAGTCACCCTCCTCCGTGGGCCCGTAGAAGTCCATGGCTACACGCTCCCACGGCCGTTCAGGTATCTGTGTGTGTTGGAGCGGGGGTGGATGTTCTGCAGGAGCCGTGCACTGACAGGCATGACAGTTTTTTACCCATTCCTCTACCGCTGCGTCTAGAAACGGGAACCAGATATGGCACCTCAGCTGTCTTTTGGTGTTCTCCGCTCCTCTGTGTCCCTCATGTGCCGTGCTGACTACTTCGTTCCTGCGCGTGGCGGGGATGACGACTCTGCAGCCTCTGAGGAGGATGTCGTTGTCCTTGACGGCCAGTTCACCATGTATCCCGGCCAGTCTTTCGATTTCCTGTTTGCACACCCCTGGGTGCGCCAGCATTGCCCTGTGGTGATCTCTCCATTTGTTGGTCAGTGTGAGGCTGATGGCGAGAGCCATGGTGGGGTCGGCCACTGATGCAGCTGCAACTCTCTCCAGGGATAGTGCCGGTGGTAGCGAGTTGGATGCAATGTATTGTACGTAGGCGATGTCTCCTTCGCGGGTTAGTGGAGCCCGACTGGGTGTCGTGATAGGTAGTCCGCGGGGTTGAGGTCACCCCCGGGTCGATGCACAATGTCATAGTCGTATTCCTGTAAACGGATTCCCCACCGCTCGATTCTAGGGGGCATCTTGGTATGCGGGTTGCCAAAAAGCGATAGCAAGGCCTGGTGGTCCGTAATCAGCGTAAACTTTTTTCCGATAATGAAGTCGTGGAAATGTTCGCACGCCCAGACAGCGGCTAGACTCTCTTTTTCCGCCTGGGAGTAAGCCAGTTCAGGGGTGGAGAGGGCTCTGCTTGCATAGGCGACCACGTGTCTCGGGTGGACGTCCGCCCCGCTGGTCTGGGCTAGGATGGCACCAAGACCCACCGGGATAGCGTCCACCACTATTTCAGTGTGCCACGAAGGATTGAAGTACGCCAGGCGATTTGCTTCCATCAGGGCACGTTTGATGTTGGAAAATGCCTGGTGGCACGCGGCGGTCCATTCGAAAATTGTATCTTTCTGAAGGAGCTTCCGCAGAGGGTCGGTAAGGGACGCATAGTGAGGTATGTACCTCGCACAGTAACCAGCCATGCCGAGGAACGAGCGAACATCTGCAGCCTGCCGCGGTTCATCCAAGTTGGTGATGGTGTCAATCTTGTCGGGATCCGGCAACATTCCTTCGCTGGAGAAGATGTGTCCGAAAAATTTCAATTTTGTCTTGCTGAAACGGCACTTGGCGATGTTGAGAGTGAGGCCCGCTTCCTGGAGTGCTGCACACACGGCGAGTAGAGCCTTGTCATGGGCCTCCTTAGATGATCCAAAAACGAGGATGTCGTCACTGTAGTTTAGTGTGCCCCTGATGGGTCGGATCACCTGTCGGATGGCCTCCTGGAAAATTTCCGCGGCTGATGAGATTCCAAAGTTCAACCGCCGGTACCTGTAGAGACCGTCGTGGGTCGCAAACCTTCGTGATGGGCCTGGACTCCGGATGTAACTCTAGTTGATGGTATCCTTGGTTGAGGTCGAGTTTGGAGAACATCCGAGCGTTGTTCAATTGCACAATCATGTCCTCGATGCATGGGCCCGGATGTCTCTCAAGCTGGATGGCAGTGTTAGCCACCCTCATGTCCACGCATAGACGGATCTTCCCTCCTTCTTTGGGTACGACCACGAGCGGGGAGACCCATGGTGTCGGGCCTGTGGCTGGTTCAATGATTCCATCAGCCAGCAGCTGTTGAAGAGCGTCTGACACAGCCGTTTGCAGGTGAAATCCTACTCTCCGAGGATGTTGTGGTACTGGCCTCACTGATGTGTCGACGTGGAGCTGGATGGGAGGGGCCTTGAGTTTGCCTAATCCTGTGCAGAGGTTGGGGAATTGTCTCATGATGTCAGACTGTGTGACCAGGTTCTGCGGCTGGTGGCATGCGATGGAGCCAACTGTGTTTCTCGTGATTGTGCTTTCGGAGGTTGCTGTGATGGAGTCTCCCGGCCTCACGTGTATTTCAATCAAGCCCAGGCGGGATGCCGTGTGATAGCTGAGTAGGCATCGGCTTCTGGCGAGTGACCGGATAATGTGTATTGTTGTGTCGACTTTCCGGCCATTTAGGAGAAGGCGTTGTGTGAAACATCCTACCGTCGGTAGGGGGGTGGTAGCTCCCCACTGAAATATTCTTGAGCGAGAGTGTTCGAGTGCTGGTGGGTCCGGTAGTGCGGCATAGTCCTGCTCGCCCATAATGTTGACGGTCGCGCCGGAATCAATCATGAACTGGAATTGTCTGTTTCCCATTTTGATGGGGATTTGTGGGGCTTCTCTGGCCTCTTCAGTGTCAAGTACGAGGTTGACAAACTCGTCATGGTCGTAGAGGTCATATGGCATGTCACATGCGGCTCCATGCTCCTCCTGGAAGAAAGTCTCGGGCCCATATTCCTCTGGTGGATGATCATATTCGTCCGTGAAGTATCTTGTTCAGTCGGCTTGCTCCGGCTGTAGTGGATATCCTGGAGTTTGGTATTCGTCGATGGCCCGGATGTATCTCCTTTGCCCCTGGCCTTGTTGGTAGTATCTGGGTTGAAAGTATCGTGGGGGTGGTGGACGGAAAACCGGCCTGGCAGGCGTTTGGGGTCTCGCAGGGGGAAATGGTATGCCTTCCCGGCATACTGAGTGAAAATGTCCTTCTCTTCCGCAGTTCGTGCATCGCTGTGATAGAGCCGGACATGAGCTTGCATGCGGAAAAGACATCCCACAACGATAACATTGTCTCTGTTGGCGGGGAGTTTGGATGGATTGAGTTCTGTATGACTGCGGCCCTCGGTCACCTGGGCGAGCTGGTTGGATAGTTGCGACCAGTTCCGCTGCGTCCTGCTTGGTGTTACTCGGGTTTCCCATGGCTGTGGCTTGGGCATCGACCCTTTCATGTATGCGGGCGAGTTCGCTCACTTCCTGGATGGTGAGGGGTTTCTTCAGGAGCTGTTTTTTGAGAGCCGGGGATAGACAGCCTTCGATGACCCTTAATCTTATGGCTTCTTCCAACGAGAAGGCGTCAAATTGGCAATTTGCGCCTTTCACTCTTAGGCGGGTTATGAATTCGTCAACTGTCTCCTGTGGCATTTGGGTGCATTTGTTGAAAAGATAGCGTTCGTAGTCACGATTAACCTCTATGATGAGGAGTCTATCTAAAGCGTTGATCAAGTCCTTGAATGTGTTCTGTTCAGCTGCAGGGATGGTCTTGACCACCGTCTTAATCTCACCCCCTACCAGATTGAGGAAAATGTCCCTAATGTTGGGGGAATTACCATCACCAGACCCCCTGACGTAGTGCTGGAAATCTTCCATCCAGTTGGTCCATCTGGGCCCCTTCGTGGCTTGCGGAGTCATGGTGAAAGGCGGTGGAAGTCGCAGCTGAATTGGCTGTACAATATGGGCTGGTGTAGGCGACCCAGGGTTGGACCCTGAGGCAGATGCCGGCGTGCTCATGGTGCCAGGAGCTGGGTGCAGCACTTGCGTATGGATAAGTTATGCTGAGGGAGTGGTCTGCCAGGTGTGGAGAGGGGTGGCACACGTCCTTGCTTCAAGCTTGCCAAAATTGTTCTTGATGTTATATAGCAAAAAAAACAATATATATATTTTTTTTTTGTGGGCGTGGGCGGGCTATGCCGACACGCCGCGCAGTGGAAACGCTGAAATTCCCCTGGGCAGTTCCTGGGGGGGGCTCGTCGCAGTGCCGTGTGAATCAGGCGAGCCTCCAATGTATGATGTCGTGCTATGGAGCAGCTGCAGGGTACCTGTGGAGCGGCCTGCACTTTCTGGCCGTGTAGGAGGTTAACCGGCAGAGTGAGGTGCAGGAACGTCCACAAACGCGCTTGCAGCGCGGAGGCGGCAGGAGATCAGAGCGGAGGAGAGCCGGCGGACTGCCGGCAATGCTGCGGATGCGCTCGTAGCGCAGGAAATGGTGGAGAACCACAGGAGGACGGTGGACTGCCGAAGGAGGACTCCGTGGGCGCACGGGGATGGTCCTCGTCGCCAGTGTTACTCGTCTGCGGCCACGGAGAAGGAGGACGCGGACACAGGAGTTGTATAAACGTCTTTATTTCAACTCTCCGCGAAAGTAACTGGCGCTCGTGCGCCTTACCCATAATCCCCTTTTCCCCGGCCTTACGCCGTAACTGGCTCCGCCCCCACAACGGTGGGGGCAACACTCCTTTAACCCTTGGGGTGCTCGGTAACACCGTCGTCATTAATTTTGTGTGTACAAGCATGGGCGTAATTTCCGTGGGGGACAGGGGTGTTTGTCTCCCCCATCTTTCTTGGCACACCATTTTGTCCCAGTGATTTGGCAGGGGCCGCTTTCATTTCGATGATAATGATGTTATTTATATAGCACCTTAAACCAAAACGCTGTACAGAGAACACATTTACATACAATTATCATCCCAATCGAAGTTGGTACTCATTTATCGACCTCATGAGGATGAAAGGCTCAGTTGGCCTTGCCGGGATTCGAACCTGCGACCTGCCGATCACACATAGATCACACCAGCAAGCACTCGGTGGCTTAGCCCAAGGGCTATGACCCCAAGTATTTTCAGCAAAGTTACTCCACTGTGTACAAGCGTGCATGTGTTTGTGTGTGAATATGCAGTCAACGTCTGGCCAGCTAACGTGAGTCACTTGTTTTTTTTCTGTGTTCGTAATGAAGTTCTCAAAAAGTTAACGAAACAGGGAATAACTCAAGAGACTCGCCCTGATAATGGCTGTTGAAAACCGTGAAGCAATATAATATTGGATCCATTATCATGTGAGCTGCTTTCTGAGCAAGCACAGTTAATATGGGACTCAATCAAACACAGGAGATCCAGGACAGCGTTTCTGAGCCAGAGGGGATGTTTGGAAGGACAGAAATGTCCACGTGCAAATTTTCAGACTTTATTGTTGGTGCATTCACTCATTCGTACATGCTTCTACAATTTGTCAATTTCACCATCATGAGAAACCAGAACCAACAAGCACTGACAAAGGCAACATGTTTGGCGCCACTCCAGTAAGAGCGGCTCCATCAGTCCACTCGGGCCTCCACCAAGGCAGAGAAACTGTGGAGGCGCGTTACATGTCGAAAGCAGTTCTGCAAAATGAGAGGAGAGCGGTGTCCTGGCTGCACTCCCCCGCACCAACAGCCCTTGCTAAACCTTTGTGTAGTGACGGCTGCATGCCACGCCCCATCTACCTTTAAACATATCCATGTCCCCCACCATTTGATGCTAAAGCCCCATCCTTGAGCTGAAATTAATTATAGAGCAAAAGCATCACCTGCAAACGGAACATATGTGGCCTTACTAGGTTGCAACAACGTGCCACCGGTGGGCACATGTGAGCACATGTAAACCATCGAACCACTTTTACGAACTTAGATTCCCATAGAGGCTGCCGTTCCCTAGCAATGGTGTCTCAGGAAATAGCACATGTGCTAATCATGCATGCAGCCAGTGGTGGTGGCAGCTGATCTGGAAAGGACGTAAGCGGGATGGGGGTGAGGTCAGGGTGGGCAAGCAATAGAGAGTGATTGGTGTCTGGTGAAAGGGGCTGAGTCACTGGAGGGAAGAGAGCAGGCCTGGAAGTGGACCAGAAGTTGCAGGGGAGATTTGGTGGGGGAGGAGTGGGTCAAAGAACATGAGATGCGGGTTTGTCCCCGCATTACAGGATGCATAGGAAGACAGCGGGCCCATGAATGTTGCTTTCCCGCAGTGCAAAAGTCGGGCCCGGGAAACCTGGCTTCAACGAAAGCGGCCTGTGGGAAAACAACATGGATCCCAGAAAAACCACCATCTCAAAGTGAAAACTGTGTAGCCTCACTAGGTGGCGCTAAAGTGCAGATATGAGATCAAACTAATGAGGAAGCTAAAGAGCCTCTTGACCCAAAACAAATGGTAATGCAGCACAGCCAAAGCCAAAACTAATGGCCGCAATAGAGAGCTCACTAGAAGGGAAACTGGCGACGCCATTCAAGGGTTGTCTGAGTCAAAACTCACCATTTGAAGGATGTGTGCAGACGCTTCTACCTCCACATTGACACTCCTCTTTCTGCACTTATTGTTGCTTCCCTCAGTGTCAATTAAGAGCAAGCAACAAGCAAAACCTAAAAGGGATAACTGATGCAGCAGGGAGATTAACTCTGTGAACAAGGTACGGGGATTAAACCCAGTGACTGTTTCTTTAGAAGGACTGCGGCGATTTCAGTGACTATATGTCCGGCTGTGAAGAAAGCCAACGGCCACGTGTTGCTTTAACGGACATCACTTATTTAAACCTATTAAAAATTTGGTTTGACACTGGCGCAAACTGTGTTGTGGCATCAGTTGATTTTGTACTTAAAGAGACAATGGGAGTCCTCTTTTGCACCACGCAATGTGACAGTGAACATTTTCATCAAGTGTTAATGATTGTCAGGGTTCTGGCGCACTATTTACCTCTCTAAACCAACCCACAATAGAGAATTCATGATTTAAAACAAAGGTACAGGTCCCGATTCTTAGAGAATCAGGCATCCAAAGATTGTGTATGTGCTTGTTTCAGGGGCACGATTTTTGAAAATGAGCAGCTTTCCCTATTCACAAAGGTGGCAGGCACATTTCCAGGGGGCTGTACTGCAGTACAAATGATGCGCTGACCAGCATGCATTGCATACATCAGGAGGGTGCTACTGACACTGAAGTAGGATAGGCTCCCAGCGCAGGCGTTGGTGCTCGGAACACATATCACAATGACAGGCCTATACAGGGTCTGACATTGTGAAAAGCTATAAAAGGAAGAGTACATGTTTCTCCCGGTGTGTGGGGTAAAACTGCAAGCAGGACAACAGTGATTTATGCCGCTCCCCTAGCAATGCTCCCATAGGAGAATAATGTTAACTGTTTTGATGCCTCACTTAATCTTACCTGATGCAGACAAGTTCATTATACAAAAAAATCATTGCATATTTTAGGTGATGAAACCATCCACCGTTTCATGGTATGCAAGTTTCTGTTAAAGCGTGCCACGATTATGGGGGAAATATGAGTGAGAGAAGGAAAAAGGGGAGAGGGCAAGGATGGTAGAGAAATCACCTGTGTGGCAGTGAAAAGAAAAGGGTGTGACTGGGAGATAGAAATCCGGAAGCACAGCGAGAAAGGAAATGGTCGGTAAAAAGGGGTCCTGGGAGGATAAGGATGTCAGTGATTGAGGGAGGGCAGCCTCACATGGTGCTAAGGGGCAGAGTGTGACACGCACCTAGTCCTGGTTGTTAATGACCGGGGTCAAGTACCTGAAGGCCTGAAACCGGGAGCCCTGACCATTGGCGGCGTGGGTGGCTCCACCGTAAAAGATCCCTTGGACTGGAAGACTGTGATCACGCTGTGGATGGTTCCGGGAATAGGACAAAATGACAGAGGGCAAAAAGTCTGAACCCCAAAAGTCTGACCCCCATTTTCGCGCAGATATATATGTGGGGGGTGGTGAATTTAATAAAAACGATAAGGGGTAAAGTGGGGAGGAGCCTGCAGGGTTTCCCCCCCACATATATATTTGCAGAAAAATGGACAAAAAAAAATGGTCGGACTTCTGGTAGTCAGACTTTTGCATTTGGTCATTTCACGCAGGTCCATGGTTCGGGGTATGAAGAGCAGGCAGCACACAGATCACAGACCGTTTTGCTGAAGCCTCCGGCACTTTCTGCCCAAGAGGTGCACAGCAACAGAATAGATTACAGAGACGTGTCGTTGTAACTGGAGTAGAGGATAGCACAGTATGTTATGCTATGATATATCAAGTGGGCAGATGCAAATGCCTTATGTTTTGTAGGTTTTCTAAAAATGCCTTGGTACACTGAACATGATTTCTGGTAGACGATAATAGCATTGCCTAGTATGTAAAGGTAGCAGTGTCGTTGCAACATGAAATAGAATACAAGCATAGTCTTCAACTCTGTCCCCATTGAGTTGTGGGCATTACACGGAAGTGTGTTCATTGGATTGACAGACAAAACATCATCATCACACCCAAGATACATGCATTTAAATAAAAGAACTCAGGAGGCAGGGCACTCAATTAACAGATTGAGATAAGGTTGGATCCATAAAGATGCTGTCTCTCGCGGCTTCAGGACACCTCACATGACTTGCCTTAAAGTCATATGTCCTCCCTAACCTGGATAATTGGATGTGTATCGTAGTCAGCAGATCATGGTTGACCGTAATGGAGGACCATAGCTTCGACTGAAAGCCAATGCAGGGTATACAGGATTGGAGGAAACGGATCAAGTGCATGAAAAGGGCCCACCGCGGTGCAACACTGAGCGTGGTTTCTATTGGGCCATAGAGGATCCCATTCGTCCCGTACTGAGCATGATTACTTTTGTAACAACGCATCATCTATAGAGTAAGTGCTGGGGCAGCTTGGTGAAAGTCCTCTGTAGAAATACACCTTTTGATGTTTCTTACCGGATCTAGTTGGAATTGGGACACTTTAGGGCAGTGGAATGTACATTAATTCCATCCTAAATTGGGTTTTAAACACAATCCCAAGAGATTTGGCCTGAGGAACAAATTGAAGGGAGATTGTGTTAATTGCAAGGGATCAAAAATAAAACAGGCTAGAAAGATGGTCTTAGTGCATTTTCTTTCTCATCAATTAAGTGGCTTCCAAGAAACATGGTCCTGATTTTTTTGGGTTGGATGACTCTTCTTCCAACAACCAAATGTAAATGTAATCGAGTACAATCCTGTAATGAATAACTAACATTTAGCAGATTAAACTGTATCTTTGTTTCTGCAACATAATGAAATATACATTAAATTAGCCACACACAGTGCATTGATGGGGTAGTTTGTATGCCCAATTTTACAGATTTGTGTTTGGGTGCCCTCATGCACCATGACCCAGCACCTGATGCAGTGACCAGTGAAGGGTCCCTGTCCTCTGTGTCTTATGTTGCAGAGCATCACCATTGTCTTGGAAAGTGATTGTTACATATTCATGGCATCACAGTGCTGGACCACAGTGTGGGGGTGTTCCTCTGATCCATCACTGGTGCTTTTTAAAAATTGGAGCACATAAGTCCATGCATGCCCATACTGGCTGATCCGGTGAGTGGCTCACGCTCCATCTCAAATCGTGCAGGTGCTTGCCTAACCTTTAATTGATAAGCCTGTCTGTGGGGGATTTTGCTCTGTAGGCGCTGTCTGCATGCTTGCGGTGAAGCTGACAGATGGGGGCTAATGTCGGAGTTACCCCCATACACCTCAGAAGTGTCCTGCAACAGGGATGGGCAACTAAGAGTATCTTTTAGGGATCCATTTTCTCTGGGACGCCTACTTCAGTACTTCTCCCCCATAGTCAATTTCTAGGGTACAGTGGTCCCTTTCTTAAATATATCCTTTGACCTTTATAACCTGATAGCATTTGGGTTTCTTTAAATGTTCTCCACATAGCAACAGATTGGGCACCCCAGTCTGGTCAATCGCTACATAGCCGCTCACAGCGCGATACTCACAGTTCATATTCTATGGGGTCTGATGCCACTCAATTTGGGTACGTTGTTGCTCACTGGCACTTCTCTTCCCAGCTACACTAGCATGACTTCAAAATTTGCCCTGGGGTACAGCCCCTTTGCTCTATGGTGGCGCAGAGCAAGAGGCGGCATGTTTTCACAAAATGACTACTGCTCTACACACGCAGAGGGCTAAGTAGTGAGTAATAGTCCTACTCAGCTCTATTCTCCCAATCACAAAGAGGAGACAGTCATTTCTCCATCTCCTCTTGGGGTAGCACAGTCTGAGGGCAGGCTACACTCTTCAGGAGGCATGTGACCTGATACAGAAACAAACCAAGAAACAATAGTAGTGGGGTAGCATACTAAAAGAAGGCCCAACAATAGAGAAAATACCCACAACTAATAAAAACTCCAACGACCCACTCCTGCAAGTGAAAAGAACTAAGAGAATGCAGAGTTTGGAATAAGGGGTCATTCTGGGTTTAAAGACAAGAGTGCACAGGCAGTGGTTGTAGCTGCAATTGTCATAGTTACTGAAAATGTCTTGAAAAAGGTGGAGAGTGGAGTCTTACAAGTGACATGGGCCAGTTAAGATGTGGCTGGGGTCAGAACCTCTGAAATTCCTCTGAATGCTTGTCTTTGGTGCGCAATGGCATTGAGCCAGGCTTCTACATGCTTTTACTGGGGTTGAGTCATTGTCGAAATGTTTGAAGTCTGTAATTCTCACTAAAGCAGGGGCATCGAGGTGGCTGAGTTGGCTCGAGATGGTCCATCGCTGGAGTGCAGTTATGTAGCAGTGAACGGCCCAAATTCAATGAAGAAATTAGACATCGATGGATCGAGTCAGTGTCTCGAATCAGGCGAGTTGGCTCGAAAGGGCCCCACAATGTGATGAACTCCTTCAATGGTGATAAGCTCGAAAAACCATGTAGTGCAGGCAGGAAATGGGCTGAGTCAATTGCTCAACTGCAGATTGAAAAAGTGGCAAATGTCAAAGGCAGTGCGGGTGCTTTCAGCACAGCAAAACGCATCTCAATGAGGTTGAGCTCTAAAACAGTCTGCAGAGATGGTGCCTGACTTTTGTGTGATGGCAGAACCCGGCCAAGGACTCTAGAGGCAAGGTGTAAAAGTATATTTTGCAAGAATACTGCCTGATAGGAAACGATTGGCCTAAGCACATTCGCATTGCACTATAAATTGCATTGAATGAACGCGAAACAGGCTGACTACGCCGCAATTTTGTGTTATCTGCCATTTTGATCACCTCTTGCTTTCTGTCCCATATTTAGAATTGTGTTTTTGGCTCCAGCAGAGCAAAATGAACTTTGTACTGTTTCCATGATGTCAAGGTAGATAAGAATGTTGAAGCTGCTAAAGTGGATTGTTTGTCCTACACTGAGAAACCTTGAAGTTAAACAAAAGCCCTACTAATCAGTAATTTAGATACCATCTGTTCCAACAGTGCCTTCTCCGCTCAAACATGAAAGTAGAATGATGAATAGTTGAACGTGCTCTTCTTGCAGAAATCTTTGTTTTCGCTCCTTGAAACTAAGCTGACTTTAAACTCAAAAACAAATGATAGACAAATGTAAGCAAGCAAAATAAGGAATGTTACCTTTATGTCTTATATTTGGAAAACATGTGAAATATTTAAAGGAAAAAACAAACTATTCAAAGATATTTAAGCATGACTTAGTTATGTGGATAGGCCATGAACCCTAGGTAAATGTATTACATGAAGAGAAACTGGACGATGTGTCCGGGATTGTGGAAAACTTGTATAAACACTTGTGTTTTTGAAATGTCCATCATTCTCTCATCTCATGGTGTCTGCTTGCACACATAGCTGGTTGTTGAGAGCCAGACAGCAGCCCATTAATAAATGTACATTATACTTTCACCTTGTGACTGGTGTATTTCTATTATGTGGTATTAAGCCTCGATATTCTTTAATCTTTCAAAGATATGTACTTTCTTCAGCTGTTTCCAACCATGAAGTGGAGAACACTTGCAGGGTTCTATCACCTCTGGAGAGCAGGTGTCCAGGAACCAGTTGTCTCACCTCCAACAGGTTTTATGCTGCCAGCTGATCATCCCAAGTTTTCCATTGTATCGTTAGGGGTAAGAGGTTGCCTCTTCCTTGGAGATCTTGGTGCTCACCTATATGTCAAAGGACTTTGGATCAGACTGTACCCCCAAATAGGTCAAAGCAAATGCACAATAAGCCTGATTACCTCTTTCTCGGTCCACCAGATAGGCCTGCAGTAATCTACAATTGTGTCATATTCTAAATCAAATTAGACACGTATGTCAAAACAGATTGGTCAATTAAACAAGTTAAAACAAAATGTATTCTGATTGTCAAACACAAACATCACATTGATAAAATCAATACACCTAATTTGTGTGCACTTTCCGCAAGGCACATCTAAGAAACAACAAACATCTGTCTACAAATCAAAAGAAACCCAGAGTAGAGTTGGGTAGTGGGGTTAGTACGTGACAGTTCTGCATATGAACATAAAATTGACTTTTGAACATATCAACTGTGTTGTAATTAAGTCAGTCGTTTCCATCTAATAGTTTCAGAGAGAGAATAATTCAGGTCTCTCGAATAATTCAACAAATTCCTTTCAATGTCCATTAGATATGTCTACGCATGTTTTGGCTGTACGAAGAGTTTTAGTCACCATCCCTGGTGTCTATCCTTTGTGTTAAAGCCGTCTTCAGGACAATATATTTCTTCTGTTAGCATGGATGTCTCATCTCTTCTCTAACATGTCTTATCTTGTATTATGCTATGGACAAAACGTAAAAACAATACACAATGTTTTAAAAAAAAACTCAGCTAAAAAGACCAGCTTAATTGACAAAATATATGGTGTTAATTAACCAAAGTAGCAGAGTACTGACCTGGTCAATATTCTCGATAGGACCTGAACTTTGTGATTTATTTAAGAAGGCAGTTTTCTTTGCTTCTTAGTAGCTATATTATTAAGCTGCCTGTGTTTTCTTTTTCTTTTTACTCACTAGAAGTAAACTTTTAGTTGCACCTGTGTGTGATACAGATAAAGGACACACTTTTGTCTGTTTTATTACAGCAATTGTTGCATAACTGAATGTACTTAAAAAGTAATTGCACTAACCACTATGCTGGTCATGCTACGCATATGTTGGTTGGTAGCTTGATGTTTAAGAAGTAGCAGTGAATGGTCGACATTGATACAAAGCGATTCGCTGCCTTTGTAATTTCTTCTCTGGACATACCGTATTTTCGTGCGGGTCTTGATTCCTAGGGATCTAATAAAAATAGAACGTTATTTTAGATTAGATTGTCTGCTAATGGTGCCATCCACCAATTATTACAGCTATCCGTTTCATTTTTTCCTTATTCCTCTTTTAGGAATAGCGGTCAGTGCTCAATCTATAACTGTCTTTTGCTATCTCGGCTGCACTGGTACCGTGGTAATTTAATGTGTATGTCCAAGGACATGGCACAGGGTATTTATCAATAGCTAGGAATAGAACAGATGTAAACAGGGGCTGGCGTGTGCATGATGTAGATTTCGTACACCTAACACATAATCTTTTATTCTCTACACATATCTACACATATTAGTGAAAGCCTTCAATTTCACTCCCCTTTTTCTGTCGATTTGCTGCTTTCATTAGACGCACATGTCTTGTCCCATATATTGCAGGCAATGACCAGGCTTGTGGTCATTGTTGTAATCACTAGTGTGGCGTTCGCGAGAGCGTATTGATGTAAGTATAGCCGCGCAGCCAAGACGTTAATGACTACACTGCTTGCATGTAATCTTCCGCAGCTCTAGTTCGTCCTCCATAATGGATGTCTTTGTTTCTTCTTAATGTGCGCTGTATATATGCCTTCACGCACTAACGGCAGAATAAGTCTCCTAGGGGAATGGTTATGTCCTCTAGGCAAATAATTAATGTGTCAGATAAATAAACCACTGCGGTTGTTTTTTTTTAATCAATATGGCAAACAGCCCTATATAAAAAGTAAGGATGACAAAATCTTATTCCATGTGCAACCTGATAATGTTATCTATAGGAGCAAAATTACGAAGAGTATGGCACACATGTTTAGCCCTTTTTTACCATAATTTCAAAGGAAGGTATTTTAATTCATGATATATTTATCGGATCAAGGGGCTGATTAGTTGGTTGAGACATCGGTTATGGGTGACACTCAGACCCCAGTGGCATATTAGCAGGTGGTTGTTCCTGACCGATATTTTCTCGAACCCTACAGGGTACATTGCATTCATGGCATAGTTTAACAGGTATTCTGGATTTCTTGGGTACACGTGTTCATATAAGTATGTCATACCGTTTTTAAGCTGTTGGGTCAAATAAAAATACCCCACTCAACCGCCAAATTCAGGCCATTCTTAACGGTGTCTGGATTGTATATCCATCTCTGTTCACATTTTTTAAGCGCAAGATCTCTGCGTCACCTCGGTTGGAGCCCTGTACTGTCTGAATAACAAACCAGAAAACATCTGTTGGCTTATGTTTCAGACGGATATAGTGTGCCACCAAAGGTTTGTTTTCAATTTCATTTCTGATACTGGATCTATGTTCACCAATCCGCTGTCTCACAAGTTATTCTGTTTTACCAATGTATAACAGGTTTCAAGGACATTGAATTCCATACACAACCCATTTTGATACGCAGTTTGTGAATGTTTTAAAGTGCCATTCTTTACCTTTCAAGTTGATGCTTTTTAAGTTTTTTGTCAATGGACATACGGAGCACTTTCCGCATTAAAAGTGTCCAATGACAGGTGGTAGATCCCATAGTGTTCTTTGTCTTTCTATTCCTTTTGTGGTTTCGGGATAGATTTGGACCAAATTACCTTTTAAATTTCTCTGTCTCTTAAAAGCAAAACGTGGAGGAGCCGGATTCAAGTCCTCCGTTTTGATGATATGCCAGTTTTTTAATGTGGTTTTGTGTAAGCCGTGGCTAATCGGACTAAACGTGCTTACGCATGTAATTTTTTCCACGTTGGTTCTCTTTATCGGGTTGAGACAGGCGTCTCTGTTAGCATTTTCTGCTCTTTTATAAGCTGTTTGGATCTGTTTTTTGGGATAGCCTCGCTCTTTAAGTCATTGTTTTAGGGCTTTCCCATGGGATACATTGGGCCTCAATACGACCCAGGCGTTAAGGGTTAACAACGTCGTTAACCCTTAACGCCTATTCTGATTTTAACGGCTGCTCTTAGCAGCCATTAAAATCCATGGCGCTAACCTGCCATGATGCTAATTACGCCACCGTAATTTACGGTGGCGTAATTAGCGCCTTCCCACTCCCATTATGCCCTATGGGGCAAAAATGGGAATGGGGAAGGGAAAATGGGAAATGGGGATTTACCGCCCCACTCACCTTGGAATGGGGCGGTAAATCCACCATCCACCATGGTGTAAACATAGTTTACACCATGGTGGTAAAGTTGGCGCAATTAGCGCCTGGGTCGTAATGACCGCCATAATCTGACATGAGAGTACAATTTCTCTGTACTCTTAAGAATTGACCTATTGGGAGGTTTTCTTTCAGGATATGTGGATGGTAGCTATGATGCTCCAATAGGGTGTTTTTATCGGTAGCGTTTGTGAAAAGTGTAGTTGTAAATTCCCTTGGCCTGGATTAACAATCTCCAAATCAAGAAAAGGCATATTGGTCCTATCATGGTTGATGGTAAAGTCAATGTTAGCATCTTGCTGATTCAGCAAGGTGAGGAACTCCATTAGAGTGGTAACAGACCCTCTCCATATCAAGAAACAGTCGTCGATATATCGGTACCATGCACCGATATTTCCCTTGTACAGGTTGTAACTAAGATAAACCAAACTGCTTTCCAGTTGGTCCATGTATGGATTAGCGATATCTGGTGCAAAAGTAGCACCCATGCTTGTCCCATGTATTTGATTGTAATACTGCCCATCATATAAGAAGTAGTTTTCGATCAGTGCTAATCTAGCAGATTCTTAAATGAAGGCTGCGGGGACTGTTGTTGCCGAAAAAGTGCATTGGTTTAGATACTGTTCTGGGACACGTATGCAGTCTAGTGGGGGATGCTCTTGTACAGTAACACAACGTCTAGGCTCACTAGAATATCTTCCGGGAGTGTATTAATGGATTCAAGAATTGTAATCATACTTGTGGTGTCTTTTACGTATGACTTCATTTGCAGGACAAATGTCATAGATGGACAGAGGTTCTAAGATGGAATCGATGGCTGACACGATGAGTATGGCTGGAGAGTTTATGTTATTTTTATGGACTTTCAACAGCATATAAAATGCTGGAGTGGTTGGATTCACTTTGGTGAGGAAGCTTTTTTCGTCAGACTCAATCCAGCCTTCTTGCAAAGCATAGGCCATTAGGCTGGAGATTTCTTTTTTCAGTCTCGGGGTAGGGTCGGTTTCTCGTTTGTGATAAAACCTTTGGTTATTCAGATGTGTGATTACTTCAGTATTATAGGTGGTTTTATCCCAAATAAATATCCCTGCCCCTTTGACTGCAGGTTTAATTACAAACAAACTCTTTTCTTGTAGATTTTTTAAGGCCTGTCCTTCAGGTTTTGACTAATTATCTTGTGAGACATTCTTTTGTTTTAGCAGCATGTCGCAATTATTTTGTTCTCAAAAGCCACTATAGCTGGACTAACCAAGGCTGTTGTTGGGCAAAATGTGGAGGGAGGTTTCAGACCTGTTGTACTTTTTTCTTTCGTGGTGGCAGTAGGAGTGCGGAACACCATATATCAACCAACTAATCAGCTCCATGATCCGATACATATATCATGAATTAAAATACATTCCTTTAAAATTATGGCAAAAAAGTGCTAAACATGTGTGCCATACTCCTCCTAACTTTGCTCCTGTAGATAACATTACCAGGTTGCACATGGAATAAGAGTTTGTCACCATTACTGACTAATGTATGGACATAACGCAGGGTTTGAAATTGAGGGGAGCTGGAAGTTTGTGGCTTAGAGGAGCCTGGTTGGCTTGACACCAACGGTTCCCAGGAGCGACTTTTGGCACCCAAGGCAAATTTAAATCTGGGCATTTGGGGCAATGTGTAAATAAATATTCAGGCACATCTAACACAACATTTAAAGTATAACTATTGACATAGTGATAGGTTTACATTTTATGTGGAATTTATATTTGTGGAAGGGTATGCATTGGCTCCTGGTTCCCCAGTAGTGGCTCTTGGTCAATGGTCAGTGTTGGATAACCAGGAGCTGCGTTTAGCTCCTGCTTATCAAATCTTAATTTTGATCCATGGTAAGGCTTTGTAGCAAGTTTGTCTTGCAGGCAACACTAGAGGTCAGGGGAGCCCTATTCACTTAGCTCCTGTTTGCTACCAGAGCACTAGTGGGATGCTTTTTTTTGGTGTACTTTCTGGTCGCAACATAAGCTGTCCACAGAGATGCTGGGAGGAGGTTTTTTGATGCCCCCTCCAAAGCGCATTCACAATGTCAGATCGGAGAAACATTGATCAGTTAGTGATTTCTTTTTCAGATCACCCCGGGCTGGGGATCTACACTCTGGCATTTCCTGTCATGGGAGGAAACGGTCTGGCTCTAGCTTTACCGGGACTTGTTTCAAAGATCCCAGAGTAAGGGCTAATCTGGATAGCAGGGCTTACCCCAGGGTTCCCTGCTTAGGGGCTTATGTTGATGCCGGCAAGGCTGATGATTTCCCCCATGCCTCCTGCCCTCCGCCCATGGAGGGCTAACAATATTGTAGCTCACTCAGAGGTTCCCTCAGCAAGGGCTACATTTGCCATTGGTGGCACTGAGGTTCCCCCTTGTGAGGCGAACATTGCCAGGACCGTTCACATGGTTTCCTCTTTCAGAGATGATACCTCAGTCTCTACCGCAAGAAGGTCATGGTCTGAGATGGTTGCATCCAGTCATGGTTGCTTCCAGTCAGGCCTACTTTTGGAAAACGCCTGTTTTGACACAGTAAGGCCGATAAGTGTATGCTTCTGTCAGTATTGTGGGATATTTTGACCCATTCCAATGTGCCTCACTACATCACTTTACTGCAATGGGGAAGGAAACAGCCCAAAATGACCGCGCTGACTCCTGTGCGCACTAACATCTTTAAAACTGTGTTTGTGTCACAACCAGAAAAAGGCTGCACACCCTGCCACACACAGTTCAGGGGGGGTAAAAACAGAGTTCTCACTGCAGGAGCATGCCAGTGGGCTCTGCCACAGTCAACATGGAGCAAAGTGAATGAAACAACATCATTGTGCTGAAAACCTGAAAATGCCTTTTAAAATGACATTTTTCCCAACCTGAAAAAGTGCTGTTTTTGGCACTAGATCCATTCATTTCTACTGAATTATTGAGATTAAAGGGACCTGCAATGCCCAGGATCATCCAGTGTGGCTCAGAGGAACCGGGCCTCATTGAAATGACAGCTCCTACAAAATGTATCTATGAAAAAGCAACCCAGGAACCCTTGTTTTCATTTTCCACAAGAAAAACACAGCTATTTCTTTGCAACAAATATCAAGAAACAGCTGTCCAGAAAAACTCTAAACAAAGGCATGATACATGTATCTATTCTGCAAACAATTCCAGCACTCAAGGGAAGAACTCGTGCTGACTAAAATGCGTATTTGCTGCAGATGTAAACCAGATTTAAAGAAATAAGTTTAATGTGCTTTTTCATGAATGAAGAGCAAAATCGCCTGTTTCTAAAGTACATTCTTGTGTAAAGGCTTAATTATTTAAGAATGTCAAAGGTTGTTCTAATGTTAAAAATCCACCTATAAACGGTTTTAATTTTATATGTTTAAAAGAAAGATTAAAAAGGTGAAACTTAAAGCTAAACCTAGTCTGAGTCAATCAACTATAAAAAAATACAACCCTGCTCTGACAGTTGTTAGCACTGAGAACGGTTGACACCTCCACCTCTGGCACAGGAAAGGTTAATTGCTGCTCGGAGGCCTTGAATACTCATGACAAAGGAACTTCATTAGATATTTGTGTTTTCCCCAGGCGAAGACAATAGCAGGCTTGAACACTCACCCTTTCAGTGGGAGGGGCAGGAAGCTCCACTCTCAAGGGAGAGGCCCCTCATTCAACTTCAAAGGATTTGACTTTTGCTTACAGTTGAAAGAAAGAAAAAAAGACTGACATGTGACTTTTGGGTTTAAAATGCTTATTTTGCCACTGAACTTCATGACATTTAACTTGGCAGCAAGAATGAGAAAACGTGTGAAAAGTACATACATCTAAATCTGAATTTATGCTATTCATTTGAAAACTTGGTAGGACTTCTTACTGCGTAAGGAACAGAAGTTATAAAGAATGACCAATTGTGCAGTAGCTATTAATGTTGCAAACATAACGCTGTGTACAAATATTCTAGGGGTAATTGTGTGTATATGTACAGAATTGGGAAATGTTACGCCAAATCTTTCATGGTTAAAATTGCCAAAATTCAACAGAAAGACTAAACCAGGTCCCACAGACTTGGGAGTTGGACTGAAATGGTACCCACAAATATGTAACTTATGTATCTGATTTTATTAGACGGCATAACTACATAAATATATATTTGTGGGAAAGTTAGAATTTGGTAACAGTGGCTAGGGGAGGTTTCCAGACATTGTAAAAGTTACACCATAAAACATGACATCCCTTTCTGTCATCCAACCAGCAAAAAGCAAGGTGGAAACTGTGATTTTGACCAATCATAGCATTGTGGGTTTGGGTTGTAAGTCTGCCCCTACCATATATTTTAGTGATGTCATTTGGCGTGATAAATAAGGGAACCTCACAACACACAGGGACTGATTCCTGACTTCATCCTGATTTCTGCGTGGCACCCTGTTCCTGAATTCTCCATCCTTGCTCCTGATTCCAGATTTCTTTGCAAAGCCAAGGCCTCTGCATTGCTGAACTCCTTTTCAGCTAGGCCCAAATTCTGAAGCCATCCCAAAAACCTAATGGAAGCATTTTGATCCAATCTGGCTTGCTACCACTAAATGCTTGCCTGCTCCAAACTCGCCATCCCACTGATCTCCGGTCTCCAGTAACCAGTGCAGTCTCCAGTCCGAGGTCCCAGTCCAGGTGACCAGAACCACCCAGCTGATCCTATTCCACCAGATGTGCCCTGCTGTTCTTTGTTAGACCCGATCCGGGTGATGACCAGAACCCTTGACGGTCCAAATCTTAAATTAAAGTGGACTATAAGTATTAATGGCAATCATAGTAAACCATAGCATATCTTGCCTTGCCTTGTCCTATCCCGATCTCTAAACCATCCTATCTTTATTTAAGTACATCTAATACTGTCACAACCATTCTTGCAACCCTGTCTGTGATTCCTAGTGTTAGCGCCGATTTTCTCTTTATTTTTGTTTTACTAGACCATAAACCACTAGTGATTTTGATTAAATAAAGTAATTTCCATAAAGAAAATGGGGTATCCACCATGTGAAGGGTTACAACGGCCGTGTAACTGTGGAGATTCACGGGTGGCCTTCTCTTTTTGTTATCCATTAGATCTAGTTTAAGTAAAATTAACCTGTCATTTTAAAACCGATTTTCTGTTTTTCTCTACTCTATTTTCCTAAAAACACCTCTCATTCAACATTGAATAACTTCCTGAATTTAATAGCTAGATACTTCATTTCAACTCTGACTTAAACATAAGACCTATAGCTACATCCCAACACAACGCATCCAAAAACAGTGTATTTCACCTGTTTTTCTTGAAAAACATTTAGCTAATTTTAGGCGGGAATTTGCATTTCTGCAAAGTTTTACACGTGTGATTTTCAATTTCAATTTTTCCAAACTTCCATTAAGATTCAAAGGGCCTCATTACAAATGTGGAGGTAGCCATGGTGCTATTAGTGCCAAGGCTGTCTCCAAAATCGTGTCCGGGTTCTGTGAATGAGGAATTACCGGGTCATTCCGACCTTGGAGGACCCGGTAATTCCTCATGCACAAAACCATTCCCCATTCCCATTTGAGCCCCTGTAGGGCTCAATGGGAATGGGGATGGAGCTAACAGGCCCGTTAATAGCGGGCCTGTTATTAGCTCCTTGGTCCCCTCGCGGGACCCGGAAAGTACGTCTGGTTTTACCAGACATCTGTTCCGGGTCCCGCTGGGGGACCTCGTAATCAGGCATCCCGTAATGAACGGTGCTGGTCCCATACCAGCACCGTTCATTACGGGACCGCCAGGGTCGTAATGAGGCCCAAAGTGTTTCATTTTGCTCCAACTATAGCTTATGATTGTTAGCATCTTTCCCATGTTGCTCCCATAGAAACTTATACTGATTTAAGGACTTTTGCACACTTTTCATTGTTTTGATAAGCCATTTTCAAAAGTCATTTTAAAAGTGTAAGATTTCCAATCCATTTTTCTCTCTTCTCTGGGGAGGGGAGGTTATCTTTAAATTCTGTACACTGTTCTTTATTCCTGAATACCTGCTGCTTACTCACATCTGTTTAGAATAGCTTATTAGTGGGTCAAGGAATTTTGCCGGGGGAAATCCTAATTTAAGTGCTATCTTTCAAACAAGCCAAATCTGTTCTTTTCTCTGTGTTTTATATTTTGTGTTGCTAAAAGTAAATTCAACTGCATTTCCTACTTTCCTCTTTGTATTGTCACCACATTGGTGATTACTGCCCCATATATTAAAACATATGTTTGATTTGAATTTTAAATAAATAAATAAATATTACCTTAACCAACCAGCCTGATTCCTGGTCCATTGTGAACTGGGGGTATTTTGAGAAGGGGTGTGATATGAGTGGTATATCACTCAGAATATATGACCTATAGACATTATAAAATAAGTATTTCATTTGGGCATTGCATACTAGGCTGAGACCAGGGTGTATTGCCTGATTGGAATCCTTAACAGTATCCTACAGAATACCAGAGTCTGGTGACACCACAACCTTGGTCATCTACATTCACCATGGGAGTCTTCTGATTAACGACGTAGGCCTACCCCTAGCTCCCCTCCATGGAAGGCTCCATTCCTGCAAACCATACCTTTAACCCCCACATTGGCTCCACTGTGCAATGCTACGGATGGTGCGGATGCTACGAATGGTGCGGATGCTACGGATGATGCGTATGGTGCGGATGCTGAGGACGATGCGGATGCTGCGGCAGATGGTACATATCTGTACCTCCTATATATGCTATGTACCTGTATCCCCATGTTTTTCTGTATCCCATGTTTACCCTATCCATCCTGTCGCTTTATATACATATGCCGCTATGAACGCCCCACTGTCCTGCTCTCGTGCCTGGTCTCAGGGGCTTTACTGATAACCACCATATCACACTACTTGGCTTACTCTCTCCTATACACCATCATTCAACTAGAACACAGCTATACCATGGTAAATTCAGCCTAGCTGTTCACATACTAACATGACCTCACGAACACCTCAACATCCTAATAAAACACAGCTAGCTGAGCACATTCCGGCTAGCTTAGGCATTCCTCAGGCCTAACGCAGCCACAACTCAGTCTGGGTGTCCACCCTCCAGACTGAACACATTCAACTGATTTCCTCAGCACCACACCTACAGCTAAGAAGCAGCTACCATGCAACAACCACACCAGCTGTACACATATCCAGTGCGCCCATGCACCATACGACACTCTCTTTCTCTACTGACTTGAACTGCTGTTCCCGAGGGCGTTCAACCTACCAGCGCTTTGAGGTCATACCAATGATATATAAGGTGCTATATAAATGCCAAGTAACATCATAACATATATGGCTGTTTGCCATATTGATAAAAAAACAACCGCAGTGGTTTATTTATCTGACACATTAACTATTTGCCTAGAGGACCTAACCAGTCCCCTAGGAGACTTATTCTGCTGTTAGTGCATGAAGGCAGCTATACAGAGCACATTAAGAAAAAACAAAGGCATCCAATATGGCGTACGAACTAGGGCTGCGGAAGATTACCTGCAAGCAGTGTAGTCATTAACGTCTTGGCCGCACGGCTATACGTACATCAAGACGCGCTCGTGAATGACACACTAGTGATTTCAACAACGACCACGAGCCTCGTCACTGCCAGCAATACGTGGGACAAGTCGTGTGCCTCTAATGAAAGCAGCAAATCGACACAAAAAGGCAAGTTAAATTGAAGGCTTTCACTAATCAGATGCAGCAATATGTGTAGATAAGTGTAGAGAATGAAAGATTATGTGTTAGGTGTACGAGATCTATATCTTGCACAAGCCAGCCCCTGCTTACATCTGCCCCATTCCTAGCTATTGATAAATACTGTGCGCCAGGTCCTTGGATGGATACATTAAATTACCAAGGTACCAGTGCAGCCGAGATAGCAAAAGACAGTTATAGATTCGGCACTGACTGCTATCCCTAAAAGAGGAATAAGGAACAAGTGAAACGGATAGCTGTTATAAATGGTGAATGGCACCATCAGCAGACAATCTAATCTAAAATCACGTTATATTTTTATTAATCCTTAGAAATCACAGACACGCACGAAAATACCGTCTGTCCAGAGAAGTAATTACAAAGGCAGCGAAGCGCTTTGTATCAATGTCGACCATTCACTGCTACTTCTTTAACATCAAGCTACCAACCAACATATGCGTAGCATAACCAGCATAGAGGTTAGTGCAACGACTTTTTTAAAGTACATTCAGTTATGCAACAACTGCTGTAATAAAACAGACAACAGTGTGTCCTTTATCTGTATCACACACAGGTGCAACTAAAAGTGTACTTCTAGTGAGGAAAAATAAAAATAAAATACAGGCAGCTGAATAATATAGCTCCCAAGAAGCAAAGAAAACTGCCTTCTTATATATAAATCACAACACTCAGGTCCTATCGAGAATATTGACCAGCTCAGTACTCTGCTGCTTTGGTTAATTAACACCATATATTTTGTTAATTCAGCTGGTCTTTTTAGCTGAGGCTTTTTTAAAAACATTGTGTATTGTTTTTATGCTTTGTCTATAGCAAAACACAAGATAATACATGTTGGGGAAGAGATGAGACATCCATGCTAACAGAAGAAATATTTTGTCCTGAAGACGGCTTTAACACAAAGGATAGACACCAGGGATGGTGACTAAAACTCTTCGCACAGCCGAAACATACGTAGACATATCCATTGAACATTGAAAGGAATTTGTCCGACTATTCGAGAGACTTGAATTATTCTCTCTCTTTCTGAAACTATTAGATGGAAACGACTGAGTTGATATGTTCAAATGTCAGTGGCCCTCATTAGGACCCTGGCGGAGGACCATGGTGCAATTTGCACCATGGTCCATGGCGCTAAGCTGCCAACTCCGCCAAGGTGGTTGGCGGACTTACCGCCCCATGCCGACCTTGGCGGGGCGGTAAGTCCCCAATCCCCATTTTACCCTTCCCCATTCCCATTCTTGCCCCATAGGGTATAATGGGAGTGGGGAAGGCGTTAATTACGCCACCGTAAATTACGGTGGCGTAATTAACAACAAGTCCCGTAGCGCCATGGATTTTTCCGCCTGCAAAAAGCAGGCGTAAAAATCATCCATGGCGCTACGGGAACTCGTAGTCTGGCGGAGAGGTACGCCATGCACTACGCCGGCGTAAAACCCTCTCCGCCAGGGTCCTAATGAGGGCCAGTGTCATGTTCATATGCAGGACTGTCACGTACTAACCCCACTACCCAACTCTACTCTGGGTTTCTTTTGATTTGTAGACAGATGTTTGTTGTTTCTTAGATGTGTCTTGCGGAAAGTGCACATGAATTAGGTGTATTGATTTTATCAATGTGATGTTTGTGATTGACAATCAGAATACATTTTGTTTTAACTTCTTGACCAATCTTTTTTGACATACGTGTCTAATTTGATTTGGAATATGACATGATTGTAAATTACTGCAGGCCTATCTGGCAGACCTATAAAGAAATAATCAGGCTTATTGTTCTTTTGCTTTGAGTGTATCCCTCCCACCCCAAGCCTAATCCCCCCCTACCAAAAGATTGTGGGTTCTATCCATTTATATTACACCCAAACAGGTTCCAGATAAAGCCTTAATTTTCAAGTGCCCAAAGATAAATCCACTAAGGGGGGAGACTCCCCTCCCTTAAATAGGTAACAGACTGCCATCTGGGGGAGGCCGGAGTGCCTGAACATTGTGTTTTATATTAATACAACGATGCAGGTAAATCTGTTTTTGAAAGGCAGGTCTGTTGATCCCTTTCACAATGTTACATTTCAAAATTATAATGCAGCCATGTACCTTTGCTTGGACCATCAGTTGACATCCTCATCATTAGTGTCAACAGGGCAGGTTCAAAGGTCACATGTGTATTCCTGACAGTTGATGTAACACAACACTCCAACAGGAACAGGTGATTTCCTAAGTATTTGCACCACCAATTAAACACAGAATGTGTATTCTAGTCACCCTGCTGGCACGTTAATTTGTAAATATAAGCCATGCCTCCTTATGGCATGGTGGCTAGTAGAGTCACACAATTATACAGCCACAGCATTTGATATCATACTAGTGTCAGCTTGCTGAGGCATTCTCAGCTTTGACAGGGCTGATGTCTGTTAGCTGTCTGGCCTGTTTGTCTCCAAAACAGCCATGTGTGACAATGGCCAGGAAGCTGTCGTTTGATCCTACCAGTGGAAGGCCAACACCTTCCTCCCAGGGTGCAGGACATTTCCTCTAAAAATGTTTTTAACAGCACGGCTACCACCAGAGTCGTAATGATGGCCATAGTGCCTCATTATGAGATAGCCGGTCCGGATTTAATGGTGCCTGTAAAACTGTACCGGCACCGTTTTCTGGACCGGCTAACTCTGAGTTCTGTGGCGTCACACCCAACAGGTCTGACCTGGCAGGCGTAATGGCATTGGTCGCAGATGGACACGGAAACACCGGCACCATTACCGCATGGTGCTGTGTTTCCACGATCCCCACTCCCATGGAGTCCTATGAGACTCCACTGGAATGGGGAGTAACAGAATGTAATGCCCCAGTAATTCTGGCAAGTCCGGTGCCGGTAAATCCCCACAAATCTGGTGGCAGCCTGCCGGTTTTACAGGCACGGCTACCGCCAAACTCGTAATAAGGGCCATAGGGCCTCATTACAAGTAGTGCAGAATGCGTTTAACGGCGCAGTTAAACGCATTCTGCACTATTACCAGGTCCCCTCGTGGGACCCGCTCTGGACGTCTGGTTAATCCAGACATCTATAGCGGGTCCCGTGAGGGGACCAGGGAGCTAACAACGGGCCCTCTTTTAATGGGCCCGTTGTTAGCTCCCTCCCCATTCCCATTGAGCCCTATGGGGGCTCGAATGGGAATGGGGAAGGACCGGGCCCGGGTTCTCTGAAGGAGGAAATACCTGGCCCTCCATACTCGAAATGGCCCGGTATTTCCCCATTCAGGGAACCCGGAACCCGATTTTGGGGGTAGCCATGCCAAAGTCGTAATGAAGCCCATAGTCTTGGATTTTGACACTGCTGCTCACATTTCATCCTTGAACACCCCTTCTTATTAACCAGAGTGCCCTTTCTTCTCAAAGTCTGCATTGTCTGTGTTTCCTTTACATGGTTTAGTCTTCAGGGTTTTTGATTATTCGTGTGCGTCAATTGTTTTTATTAAACTCCCTATTTTCATACAACCTTGATTTGACGCATATCGTGACTCGCCATTTGGCCCAGTGATCCTGCTGCTACACAGAGATCACATCACTTTTCTCTGGAACCTGGGGATTTGGCCCCAAATATAATATTCCGCATGCGGTATGCGTTGATTGGGAACATTGGAAACCCTTTAGAGTTTGTGCCCAGTTTTGAAAAAGACCTGAGATGAGGTCGAAACATGTGTCAACTTTAAGGCCACTCCTTGAAAACAAAAATAAGAAATAAAGGCACTTTTTGAATACTAAACCTTAACATTGTCTTCTTCGAAGGAGAATCTGGCAAGTCTGTCGCAGTTTATTAGTTTATTAGTTGGTCACACTCAACTCAGGGACTTCCTCCCCACCCCCAAGCAAGGTGGGGCGCTGCCAAAGCACTATTTCAGATTCACTTTGGTAAGGCCTTCAACCTGTCTCACACCCACACCACCAATGGACTAGCAATCAGGCCGGTGTATAGTAAGAAGACATATTTATTTATTTATTTAAGGTTTGACAAAGAAGTCTAGCAGCCAATATCAGCCACGAATGCAGTGGCAACACCCAATATCACAAGTCAACATTAATTTCTGATATTAAAACAACACAGGTAACATTTTGAACCATGCAGTCACAACTTACAACATATTTAATTACAATTTAACCAATAGAAAACATTTGCAATACAGTAGGAAAATAGTTTTGCAACACACATTCAAACGACATGCAGTGCTTTGGGATTCTGGTTTGGGAGGCAAGGGAATCAATGGAAAATTTCGTTTTTAGGCTTTCATTTGAAAGGCACAGTTGGGAAAAAGAACTCAAATGGTTAAATCATGGGGGTTCTGTTGAGAAGCCTGGAAAATGGCTGCCTAGCTTCTCAGCTCCACACTACACCTAAACAAGACTGGATGAGGCGGCCGCTCCACCAATCCTTGGATCTCCAAATCACTGGTCCTGTTTGCTGAGATCTGAGGGCACTGTTGGCTCGGATCCTGTCAGGATCAACTACCCCTGTGCCGAGATCTAGCTCTCATCGACCTGAGGTGCAATGAACGGCTGACCCTAGGCCCGCGCGCCTTCTGCTGTGACTTCCGTCCTCCATCTGGTCTGTGGGGACCTGCTGAGGCAGGACTGTTCTGGACGGTCCGCCTGCACATATCATGAGGTGTCAGGCCCTGTGGCTCAAAGAATACTTCCATGCCGGCCCCCTCCCCCTGCTGGATCGCTGTGGGGGCAGGCAGCTGCTGGGGGCTGAGGGGCGGTGCGTTTACTGGTCCTGTGTTCGGAGGGCAGTGGCGCTCTACCAGCGCCGGCTGATTGCCTTCCCCTACCATCTGCTATTATGAGCGCCACACCGGTGTGGGTGCTGTGTCTCTGCCACCAGCTTGCTACCTGCCTGTGCTGCTACGTGCACCTGAACTAAGTGCGTAACACAGTGAGGGAGAGAACAGTGCACAGTGCTGTGACTTGCCCCGCCCCTGCCTGGATCTGGGACCCCATCTTCATATCTGTGGCGGCCCTGTCCCGTGGCGCTGCTGGGGACGGAGCCCATCATACTAAGCCAGCTCCCGACCTTGTCACGCTGTCCCCTGTAGATGAGCCCTGAATGTGTCTGTGGCTGCGCGCCCCCCCACCATCCGCGCAGCAATATTTTCATTGCCTGTCTTGGGCTGGAGGAGGGGGGGTGACTCGCGTGACTGGGGCAGACGCCAGGCCCCAGTGCCCCACTGATGGGCTACGGCTCGGTAACTACTCCTACTAAGGGCCCGCCGGCTCCTGAGATCTCCTGGGGCACTGGTCTTGTGGCTTGAGTTGGCTGCCTGGACTGAGGTCCATGATGCACGACAAGTGGCAGATATCGACGCTGCAGGACTCCCTGGCTTCCTCTGGTCCATACCTGCGCTGATCTACCCTGGCACTGTGACCCTGCCGCTGATTCTGCACCTTCTCTTCGCTCCACCGGCCACAAGTAAGGGTTCTATGTGTGCCCTGTTCGGGTGTCCTCCCTGCAATTGCCCCTGTAGAACTGGTGTGGCTGCTGCCCAGAACCCTGGACTTTCCCCTCATTGCTGGCTGGATTGTTTGTGAGCCCTTGCATCTGCTAAGGCCCCTGACTAACCCTCCACCCATTAGAGGGTTTCTTTGCACCGCGAGGGTGTCAACATTCTGGGGACTGCCATCCTGATCACTCTCATGTGGCCCTCCTGCTGACACGCGCACGGTGTGGGAGGCCTTGGCTGTGGTACTTCGTTGTGGTGCCACTGCTCCAGCGGCCTTCCCAAGTCTCGCCACCTCGCTTGCCGGTGTTGAAGATCCACATTGTAACTTCGCAGTTGTGCCCCACTTGACCCTGCTGGGGACATTTCCCACTTGGCGATTTCTGGTATCCTCAAAGGACACTCAACTGGCCCCCAGCTAACCTGTGTTCACCACCCCTCACGTTGTCTTACAGGGTATACCAGGCTGCTCCGAGTGCCTGCCCACAGCCGGCAACTCTAATTGGAAATCCGGTGCCTGATCCTAAGCAGGGGCCGGGAAAGAAGCCTTTACAACTAACATGACCAGTGGCACACGGGGGGACCGGAACCATGGACAAATTTACAAAATCGATGTCAAGGTCCGAACAGGGGCATCCAGCCCAAGGTCAGGGTGACACCTCCATGCCAATCTCCGTTCCTACCCCTGATCTAACCAACATGATGGAGGCAATGGCCAAAAAGGTTGCATCAATCCATGAAAAACTAGATGATATCAATGCAAATGTGGCATCACTCAGGTCCCAGTTGGCCCACGAGGGGGCCAGAATCACTGAAGTTGAGACCAGGATCGGAGCCAATGAAGACGGTCTACACATGCTCCAAGACACGGTGGCTGATCATTCCCGCGATATAAAGTTTGTGAAAAATAAGTGTGATGGTTTCGAGTCCCGTTCACGTAGGAATAATATCCGTATAGTCGGTGTGCCCGAGGACGCACTCACAAGGAAAATGGAGCTGGCCACTGAAAACATACTTAAAAGACCTCGTGGGGATCCCAGATTTCTCTTGCTTCTTTGCTGTTGAGCGTGCCTACCGTGCATTGGCCCCATACCCCAAACCTGGTGACTTCACAGGCCCAATATTGCAAAAATACTGAGCTTTCGGGATAGAGATCATCTCCTTTGGCTAGCCCGAGAAAAAAAAGAATTGAGGTTGGGATCCCAGACCATAAGGATCTTCCCGGACTTTCCCACTTGAGTACAGCAAGAACGGCACTAATTCCTTGGGGTGAAAAAGATGCTCACGGAAAGGAACATTCAGTATGCCATGTTTTTTCTGGCATGCCTCAAGCTCACTTTCCGGGGCAAGCTCTACTTCTTTACTGTCCGAGTGAGGCAGTGAAATTCATTGAAGCAGAAATACTAGTGAACAATCCTGCTGATGATCTAATTGGGGACAACCATGCTGATTGAGTATATCTGGTTCACACTGCACTGTTTGAGCTTTCTGTTCTCCTTACCAATATGAGCCGATAGTGGCACACTAAATCTTCAGTGGCTTCTCCCACACTACATAGATGGGTGTTCCACCCAAGATCCAATATAGGTGGTCGTGCGGCAACAGCATTCCCCCTTGCAGTTGCAATATTCGTACCAGGGGTTAAGTTGCTCTCAGGTCCCTGTTGGACCGCTCGAGAAGGGGCCAGGGTGGGGGGGTTGGAGTTCAAAGGAGGGGAGGTTGGGGGGATAGGGAGGGGGAGTGGCACTGCGAGGTTGGGGTTTGCAGTGGGTGTGGAGGAGGTAGGGGATTGTTCTGATGCTACCGGGAGTGACCTGGTGCTGTTGCGGGTGCACTGGGCACATCCCCATTAAGTTTCCGGGGATAAAACATTAAAACAGTTGCCAATCAGGTGCTGGAGGGAGAGGACAGTATCTATCAAAACATGGGGGTCTTATGTAGCTTGCTCGACACATGTTGAAACGTCTTAGAGAATATGACACAGCAACTAAAGTTTCAGAGCTGGAATGTCCGGGGACTTGGTAATTTTTTTAAGGCCTGCAAGATCATATCATATGCCATCTGCCACAATGCAAACATGCTGTTCTCACAAGAAGCACACGCCAAGGGTGCGATTTGGTGCAGTATGGCCCCTAGTTGGGGCCCAAATAGATATTTCACCTCCTTCTCCTCTCAATCTCGAGATGTTATAACCCTGGTCCATAAAAGCCTGAGATTTGTTGATAAAACATCACACATAGATCCCGAAGAGAGGTACGTGGTGGTCCATGGTATACTAGAGGGCATGGAACTGGTGCTAGTCAACATCTATTGCCCGAATGTTGTCTCCCCTGAGTTCTTTGTGGTGCTGGAGCAGCTATTGTCTATATACGTGGGGGTACCCTTGGTCTGGGGGGTAAACATGAACTTAATACTGGATCGTACATTGGATAGAACTAGCCCTACCCCTAGACCCCAATCAAGAGCTGCACGTCAACTATACTCTCTCATGTTGTCTTTAGGCCTATGTGACCCCTGGTGGATTATGCACCCCCTTGCTTCAGGTGACGTCACCAGTCACTTGCCTGTGTCACTTCACACTTCTTCAAGAACCTCCTTTAAGAGACTGTCATTTCTCTATGGGTACGTTATATACGGCTTTCTCAATGGACACCTTGTTTTGAGGATCCTTCGTGGGATTGATACAAATACTGGCGTCGTGCATGTTGCAATTTCCAGCTTCCAACATATGGTAAGAATGGGGGCAGAACCTCCGGTAGAGGCATTTGGCTCCTCCTCTACAATCCCCCCTCTGTTGATTCATCGGCCACTCTCCCATCAGTCATCACATGTAGACATTCTTGTGTGTAAAAGTGCTTCTTTGAACTCCATATCTTTATTACACCTTTCAGAGATCCTGCTGATTTTACATGTTCATCAACACTCCATGTCATGTGACTACATTGTCCATTCGGACTGCAGTAGATCCATCTTCCCTCATACTTCTTGCGGTTTCTTGGATACAGGAACGTTGTTCCCTCAGGTGCTAGAATGCTTGCTTCTACATATTTTCTGATTTCTTCATCTGTCAGCTCTTTGGATCCAAACCCAGACACAACATCAATCATAATCATAATTTATACTGCTTTCTTTGCTGTCTTCATACACTGTGTGATTATAATTCTGATCACGCAGAATCTGAACATGATCATCACCAAGAGTGCTCCGAGGAACTGAAGATATTAGCCATCCAGTGTGGAACCCATGAGAAGATTGATGCAAACCAGCTGTCATCTGCAATATCTTCTGTCTCATGTTCCATTTTTATGTGCACATTCGTCAGCATCGTTATGGCCTCTGTCAAGGTCCCATTCTCATCATCATGAGAAAGTATGAATGTGCAACATGATTCTCCGATTTTGGCACGAACACCTATCTATAGTTGTAATCATGTCCAATACATATCTATTCTGAAGAGTCATTAGTCTTATGGCTCTCAGTTCTTCCTTGATAGCATTGAATCCATTTATGGTAGTGTTGATCGTCTGCAGGAGCTCCCAGGGCGTGATTTGCAACTTCTTCACATTCGCCATCGTCTGGATCCCCGACAGATAGTCGTGAATACTGCAGCAGTCTGACTGAAAAACCTGTGTTCATATAGAAGAGAATTGAAGGCTTCTATCGATTTAGCTGAGAAGTAATTCTCCCTTTTTCATCCGATTGAGGAATCCAAATGATTTCCTCTTCCTCATATGAGCATCTACTTTTTGAAACTCTCCAATGTTCAGGTCACCCTTTGGAAACACCAACGCTGGAACATGAATAATTACTATGGAACACAGCCCTCCTCAATCTTTGGGCAACTTCATATAAGCTCTGGATCCACAAGCTCAGTGTGGTCCATTAACACTACTGTTCCATCATTCATGCCTGGTAAGTCAAAAATTCGGCCACACTGCTGATTCATTCCAACTTTTCCTGTGCTGTTTTCTCTGAAACAGAGGGATGCATTTGCTAGAGTTACTGGGCCTCATTACACGGTAGGCGGTAAGGGTTTACCGGTACCAGTAAGGGCACCAGTACCAGTAAACCCTTACCACCTTACTACGAGTTCCCTCTGCAGGACCCGACCTTAACATCTGGTTTTACCCGCCGTTAAAGTAGGGTGCCGCAAAGGGACCTTGGTGCTAATTACGGTACCGCAATCTGCGGTACTGTAATTAGCGCCTTCCCCATTCCCATTATGCACTATGGGGGCAAAAATGGGAATGGGGAAGTGCCTTGGTGAATGGGGAATTACCACCCCCGCTCACCTTGGAGTAGGGCGGTAATTCCGCCATCCACGAAGGCGGACACGGTAAAATACTGGTGGCAACCATGGTGCTAATAGCGCCATGGTTACCGCCTACCGTGTAATGAGGCCCATTGTCTGCAAATGTCCTACTTTATCATCGACCCATGTCAGTAATTTCACAATGTTCAACCAATGATGCTTGCTTTCATTCTCTGCAGTATCTATGACTGGCTCATAATAGCCTGTTAGTGCTGGCGCCTTGCGCACAGTCAGGCCTTCTGCCCATCCTTCTGAGGTCAGAACTGTTCCCTTGATTTGAAGCTGACCTCTCTCCTTGCATCCTCATATTTCTTTGTGGTTCTTTCCTTGATGATTGAGCATTTTGTTTTCTTCTCTTCTGATTCCTGCTCCATTCATTGCAGGCTGTTCATATCGTATTACTTGATTCTTTGTCTCTGATTTCTCTCTTGTCTTCAAATGTTGCACATAGTCATCATCTTTTGGAGATGTCTTCTCAGTCCCCCATACCAAGGATGCCGTTGAGCCCTGAAACTGGCCTCTTGTCCTGCAGAGTGCAAGGTGTATCAGGCAAAGAGCTTTCTGGACAGCTACTTCTATAACTATGAATATCGTGGAGGTCCCCACAGCATAAGGAATGAGATCACAAACATAGCAACTCTCTTTGGATGACCCTCACCTACCTTTTTCATGTGCTGATACCACATGTTATTACCCAAGTGTGCTGGACTGGCTAGATAATTATTTAATTCATTATCATCTTCCTTTGTGCTTCTCTTGTGTATCCCTTTTGCAATTTAAGTGCTTGCATAATACTCAAGAAGCATATCAGTAATGGTCCTCCCCATGGGGGGAATCATAGGAACATTTAACTTAGCAATAGGCGAATCTACACACGCTACTGGTGTCAGGAAAATCACAAAAGGTCTTGGCCTTTCAGGAAAAGACAATTCTATGTGAGTCACTGGAGTGGGAAGAATCAAGGAGACTTCTACTTTGCTGGGACCAATGAATTAAACAGTATGAATCAAAAGAACCAGAAAAACCAGGAGAAATGCTGAGCATGCAAACATTATATACCAATACATTAACCCCCACCATTTACGATTCTCTGAATGTCATTGGGTTTGCTCACTTTCCAAAACTGTACCATTTTCAAAATTTCCAATTTTGCCTGTGTACTGCTTTACGGAAGGAAAAAATGTTTTAACCAGGCAATTCTGGTAAATCAGGTAGCTGCAGGATCTGTTCAACTATCGCCACAAGTAGCCTCCTTATGACAGGGCCATTTTTAGGATAATGCAGAAAAGTAGGTATGTTGACACTACACCCAACAAGAGCAGGATAAGCTCTAAGAATAAATATGAAAACAGCGATAAGGATCCTATGGTCATCGTTGTTTGTAAAAACCATAGATCCAACCAAACAATTGCGTTGTATGAAAAGAATCAGTGTATTGTTCACGCTTCCAATCTTTTATCAGATTTTGCCGCTCAAACATATCCACAACATGTCAAAACTTTCCTAAAGTACATTTTTCAAAGACTCCAGCGGCTCAAGGACTGAGTTTGCACTCCTGCTATAATATCTATAAAGACTGTCTGGGGCGAGCCACAGTCCAAATGCACAATTGCATTTATTTAATCAGCAACCTTAGTGTCCTTCTTCCTCGCCATTGATTGGGTCTGCACGCGCTGAGCGTCCCCTTGTTTTGCTTCCGAATCGATTGTTAGGGGTGCAATGGTCGCAGCGGCGTATGGCTTCACGCTATTCAAATGGATCCAAGCACATTTTTCTTGGACTTTCATGGCTGAGGGAGTAACTTACTCCACTATGCAAGGTCCAATAAATTGAGGTTCATGCCACTTTCTGGTAAAGTTCTGAATTAATATTGTGTCTCCAACAAAAAGTCTAGGTACAGGTAGTAGTTCAGAAATTTCGGTTGCTGAATGGTCTTCATCTGCATTCTGAGACCGACCCCCCTGGCGCTTCAGTTGATCTGAAATGACAGAGATATTAGGAGTCATAAATGTCAAATACGCACATAATTCATTTCCTAACATTTCTGCAGCCTTCTGTGCATCTCTTCAGGCATTCTCATTCACCTCCCTGTCACTAACTCGTGGGGTGTGAGGTGGTGGTCTGACCCATGCTGATTCCGTATTGCATATAAGGCTAGGGGTAGGCAATAAAGCCATCCCTTCTTCAGTGTCAATTTAAGCTTTGTGATCCTCTCTTTAAGGAGACCATTGAGTCTCTCACAAATACCGTTCACTTGCAGGTGATAAGCAGAAGAAAACTTGTGCTTAATAGTCAATAATAGACTAATCTGTTCAAATACTTCATTAACAAAATGGGGCCCATTATCAGATCTCAGCACCTCACACACTCCCCATCTTGGAAAGACTTCTTGTACTAAAAACGTTGCTGCACAAGTGGCATCAGGGTGTGTACAAGGACCACCTGGAGAAGGGACACACCACTACTATCATATACATGTGTACACTACATTTTGCAGCATATCAACATAGTCAATATGTAAATGCTGAAAAGGACTGTTTGCTCAAGGAATGACTCCTCTAAATCATTTGCAGTGTATGCCCAGTGGTAAACTTTTGACATACAATGCAATTTACTATATAAAATGCAACATGTTCTAACAGACTTGGTACGAACCTGTGCTCCTCAATAGTTGCTGTGAGGCTTTCCCTAGTTACATGTGCAGGGTAGTGCAGCTGTTCAAGTGCTACCTTTAACAATGCTACTGGCATCACATGCTTTCCAGTGCTGTTTTGTCACCATAATGCTTCCGAGGGGGATAAAGAACACCCCCTTCGTTTCCATAATTCTTGCTCTTCCTGTGGTGGACTGCCCTGAATTTTCCATCAACTGGGTTCTCAGTAAATGATTAAACCCTTCATTTACTAACATAATTGTGACTACTTTCTCCTTTACATCTGGAGTATCAAAACTTGAAATATCTGTTGAATATGCAACCCTTTTGTCCTCTACGTCTGTGGGTTTGTTCCTGCGAAAAATAAAATAAAGTCAGTTTGCTTGGTATTTGCTGCGCATTTAACTATCACTGTGGCTATGGCTACTGGGAGTTGTAGTGCCTTAATAAGCCTGCCCAGTAACGCTGCATGTTGCACCAGAGTGTCATCCGCTTGGAGGTAGCCCCTCCTTTTCCAATGTGCTAATCCTGCGTGCACAGTTGATGTCACATAGGCGTAGTCACTGTACCCCATCACTTCTTGCCCTGCATGATTTTCGAGCGTGACAATAAGTGCCACCAATTCTGAGACGTAGTTTTGCACTTGCTACAACCTCAAAATCATCGTTTGCTCTATGTCTCACCACAGCTGCGCCAGAATGCTTTTCCCCACTAGTTTGATCAATCTTCGAAGAACCTTCAGTAAAGAGAATCTCCCCCATGCTAGCGCATTTTCCTTTATGCGTGGGATGTCGTCGTAGAACTCCTCATAGTTTGCGCAATCATGCACATGCTCGCACTTTGCCTCAGGCTCAGCTACAAACATGGCAGGGTTCACTATTTTACATCTGAGTATTTTAATCGTTGGATTTGATATGATCACCTCATATGCAGAAGCTCTCTGAGATGTCAATGTATCCTTAGGTTTCTCCGAAGTGGCAAACAAAGCATGCTTCACAAAGAGCATCATAGGGCACCCCATTACAATACTGGTAGACTTCTCGATTGCAAAGACGGCTGCCACCAGCGAGTGTTCATAAGGAAAGTGTCCCTTCATAACTGGATCGAGAATCCCACTGTAATATTCCAGAGGTTTATAACCTAGAGTAGTCCTCTGTGTAAGCACTGCTGTCATGACTGTCCCATTCATGTGTGAAAATAAAAAGAACTCCTCAGCAGAATTGGGAATTCCTTAAATGGGAGCTGTACAAATTTCATTCTTCAATTCTTCAAATCCACCCTCCATTAGCTCAGACCATTCTATTTTCTCATTGTTTACCAGTGCCTCCTTTAGAGCTTGCAAAAGTGGTCTTGTGTATGAACTATAATCAAACACCCATGCTCTAACATAATTGCATAGTCCCAAAAACAGCTCCATTCGCTTTACCATGTGCAGTTGTGCTGTTGTCATGATCACCTCACTTCTCTCAGGTGTGACCCTCTTGCTCTCATGTGAGATCAACTGGCCTATGTACAACACCTCTTCTTGACAATACTGTAACTTTTCTTTGTCTATCTTGTATCCCTTGTCTGCTAGGATAGTCATTAAATGGATCGAGGTTTGCCTGCATGCATCTTCTGTAGTGCTGCAAATCAGAATATCATCTACGTACTGTATCACAACGCTCTTCAAATCAATATTGCCTAGGTCCATCTGGAGGACCCTATTAAAGATAGACAGCGACTCACAGTACCCTGCATGCAACCGAGTATGTTTCAGAGGAGTCTGGTGGAACGAAAAGGAAGTCAAGTCTTATGAGTCCTTGTGCAACAGGATTGAGAAAAACAAATGTTTCAAGTCAATCACCGTAAAATATCACGCTTTTACAGGGATACTGCATAGTATCGTCACTGGATTAGGAACTAAAGGAAACTCTGCCTCTAAAATCTAGTGGTCTCATGTCTTGTATGAATTTCCACTACCCCCCTTTGATTTCTTGATAGGGTATATCGCAGTATTGCACAATGATTCAGACCATACCAGAATGCCTTGTTCCATCAGTGCTGAAATGGTCTTAAAAATCCCTTCATCCACATCTTGAGACTTAAGGTACTGTATTGCTTCTGGCCTCAACTTTATCTTAACCTCACTGATCCCCTTCAATAGGCCAACGTCATAGGGGCCTGTAGTCCATAAAGCGCTTGGCAGCTTTTCCAAGTCTTCATCAAAAAATGCTGGACTCTGCCGCACTATCGCCATTCGCTCTGGGATCTCTCTTTTCTCTATCCCAATCCAATATATAATATTCATCTCAAATATTACTTCATCTTCTGCTAGATCATCTCTAAACATATCATCGTCAGTGAAGTCAATTAGTCTACACCCTTCCTCAGTCGAAATCACTGTTCTCCATGGCCTGCCCACATCATCTGTTCCTTCGAGCATTGCAATTTCCCCTCATACTATGGCTGCATTTAACTCTAGGGGAATAGTCTGTCCCCCCTCTTCATCCATCAATATCTGTGGCCTGAACAAGAATTCACCAGGTATTCTCATAATCTTCCCCTCTAAGCTGGGTAGCAATGTCAACAGAATGTGTATCCCATAAAGAAAAACTTCTGGCTCTAGTGGCATCCCTCGCAGAGCCAATTGCCCTGTAAATGCCAATATAAATTTGCCCACGTTCAGATAATGTATCCCTGGAGTAGAGCACACTATGCCTTCATCAGTGAAAGAAATTGTCATTTTAAGCTTCGTCATTAAATCTCGTTCTGGAATGTTAACTGGTGTCTGCCTTGGAGACAGTAATGGATCAGACATGTCACAATCTCCTATGGAGAGAGGTAATTTGTCAGTAAAAGGAACTCGACTCGTAGCCCCAGAGAATACCTGAGCATTCATGTTAATTCCCGAAACTAGGTATTTTCCCTCTCATATACATGAACAAGTAGCCCCAGTGTCTATAAGAAAAGAAAAAGATTTGCCTCCTATCATCACATCAACCCTTGGTTCATCTTAGGGGTCTGGTGTCACTGATAGTACTGAGCACATCAAGTTGCACTGTGAGCTGCCCTATTGTGAATACATGCATACCGCTGTACCTGTGAAAGGACTTCCTCCCACCACAGTGACACCCGCTTTTCTAGGTGTCAGTAATTGTCCCGTGTTTGTGTTCTGCTGTATCTGCATGGGTGCATGCTGTGACTGCCCTTGCAGTGGATTCAATGGTGCTTGCTGTGGCTGCAATGCTTGTTGCATTGGCAATGCTTGTGCCTGATACATTGTCTAATCTTGGACAAACCCATCCCTAGCTTGTGAGCTATATGCTAGCGGATATTTTACAAAAAAAGGAGGGGTGCCCCCTGCGTGTCAGTGGGAGTTCGGGGCAAAGTACAAAGAAAACACAAGGTTTTAACTCTCACTATTAGTTGACCAAGCAATTATGGTCTCGGTTCAGGTTCACTTTTCCCAACCAATAAATGTTCTGCTTCGTAAGAAGTCAGAAAGAAAATAGGAAAATACCAAAGAGAACAAGTAGGGCAAACACGGAAAATATATTCAGTCATACATTTTATTAATTGATATAAACAGAAAGAAAAAAATGGTTAAAATGAATAATATTATTCATTGTTCTGAGTAAAGAAATTTTATACAATGATACTTGTGAGCAATACCAAACAGAATTTGCCCATAAAATGTTCAGAGAAATTTAGTCACAAAAAGCAAAAACCAATCTCTTAAATGGTTAACATTTAAAAAAATAGCATGATTCAAGAATACATACAAAAAATGGAAAAGAAGAAAAGCAAATATTTTCACATTGAAGCAAACAAAGTACACAGTTAGGTTAAGATGTCTTGCATTGTTGAATCAAACTTTTTGTTGAGCAAAGGTAACTATCCTTTGTGCATACTCATGATCAGAGTCTGATCATGCTGGGTGAAGCTGCCTACGTGCCAGTTTTTAACCTGTAAATAATTGTTATGAACACAGATCATCAGTAAATTACTGTTTAGAACTTTAGAGCTGTGTTAACGGCACGTTTCGGCTTTAGAGCCATTAGTCTTGGCCTTGATTGAAGAGCCTTCCTCAGGGCGAATAGATCTATAAGGGATCTAAAAAAACAAAAGGAAAAATAATAAAGAAAAGCGATTTTGAAGGGAAGGCAGATGTGTAATTAAATACATTCCAGAACATGCACTAAATGCTGTTGGCCCCAGTTTGTAAACTGGATTTTCCATTTTCATAAAACATGATGGGAACATGATAATGCTAAGGAGTTTAAACATCAAGGTGAAAGCTACTGCACTGAACTTACCCTGTATGTGGCACAGGGTAGTGCAGAGGTTATCAGCCTATGGGATTTGTCGGTTGTGGGTGCCTCAAAAGCCTGGGACTGCAAGGGTTGGGTCCTCGAGTAGCTACCCAATATCCAGTGTGATTTAGGATGAACTCACTCTGTAGAGAAGAAAGAGTGGGATGGAGAAGGAAAGCTCCATTTATTGCAGATTGATGTTGTGAAAAGGTAAAAACTTAGAGATGCAACGAAGAAATGCAAATAGAATAGAGATGCATCGGGATATGGGGAAGAACCCAAAATGGAATACTCAGAGAGAAGGTAGTGCTCAAAAAGATAGTCCGAGTGGCAGCACCCGTTAGTACCATGACTAGGCAGCCATGTAGGAGTTTGTGATAAAGAGAAGGAAAGAGGAGGGCAACAGAATTACCCTGAAGTTAAAAAGGCAACAAAATTACAAAACTACCTTAAAGTAGAAATCATGGAACCCATAACGTGCTGAAGTCCAGGGATGTTCATGCGATGCAATGATCGCAGGGTAAATCTGCCCTTATGGTGAGGGCCATCTCGGAGCTGGCGGAATCCTGTCTCACACGTAGTGGCAAGATGTCTGGAGACATAGAGATGACACGCATGTTAAAAGCGTGAAAAGTTACAAACGTAACCATCAGAAGATACAGAAGGAGCGTGTGGACTGAGCACCTGGAAAAACAGGTTATCGGATACTTACGATCGATCAGTCAATACAGGAAATGGAGAAGTGTGCGAGGCATCAGGGGGTGAGCGGTTGTTTCGCGCCCGTGTAGGTAAATGAGTGTGAGGCGTTTCGTAGTTATGGAGACCCTGGTTTGAGTGCGGACCCATGATGCTGTGCGAGTGGAAGCTACCAACATGCTAGTTTACAAGGGGTAGAGTGCTCGCTCTATCTGACATGTTCATATACGTGTGTGTTTTGCACGTTTATGAGGAAATGGCATGAACAGAGAAAGAGGAGAAAAAGTCAAGAATATAGCATGGAGTGGGCCCAGCCTATGATGAATGTATTATTATGTGATATGGAGAGAGTCCACTAAGGCTGACTGGAATGCGCCTCGCGTTGGGAGTCAACATGTAACTAGGCTAGGTTGCTAGGATACCGGACTCGAGGAAGCTAGTAGATGTAAAGGGAGGTGTCGGCAGGCGACTGCAGAGCGCAGCAATAAAATGCCGGGTAGGAGAAAGTGAATGTCTTTATAGCGCACTGGATGTGGATGCATGCTCCATGTGGAGAGGATACACAAGCCATAAGGTGATGGTCATGTGCTGCAGTGAGGAAAATGTATTGACAGAATGGAGAGAATTCATATGTTTGTGGTGTGCTAAGTCAGAAAACTGGGAAGCACCCCTTATGGCATACTGATCAAGAAGTGATTAAAAAAAGGGCAATTGTGTTGCCGCAATGTACAAGTGCTAATATACATGTGGCATGTGGGTCAAGTAATAATCACCACGGCACAGAGTACAGCAGGCCGTGCCGACCTAAAAATAAAGGTCATGTAATTAAGTAGGACAAATATATTCCTCGTTGAGGCCATGTTGGAAGGAATCAATACTATATATCCACTGGGCCTCTTTCTGTAGCAGACTCATTTTGAGATTTGTGGAGGAAATGATGGTGTCTACCACCCACCACAAAATGTCATCTGCTGTGTGTTTGTTTTCCAAGTAGTGTTTAACCAAGGGGGCACTTTCGTTCTTGCACCTTATTCGGGAACGGTGTTCGCAAATACGAATGTGGACTGGTCTTTCTGTTTGTCCAACATATCTCAAACCACACGGACATTCTATAATATAGATGGCGTTTTTAGTTTTGCAATTTGTCATGCTTTTCAAATTCCATAGTCTGTTGTTGATCTTAAAAACTTTGATCTTTTTGGTAAATTTGCATGAAGTGCAGTTACCACAAGGAAAATGTCCCACCGGTGATCTCAAATCCCATAGACCCAGTCTAGGAGCGGGGTTGGTGAATTTGGAATGCACCAACTGGTCTCGGAGATTTTTGCCCCGCTTGTATGCGAAGCGTGGTGTGGGTTCATTCGGGAGACACAATTTGGCCACAGTCCATTGTTTAGTTATGGACTTGTGAATAAGTGGTGTATGGGCGCCATGTGTGATGATATGCTGGCGGATAACCTGTCCCCCTCTTGAGAATTGCCTATTCTGACAATACCCTTGGCTCCGACATACAGGCGCAATGTGCCCTGTCATCCCACATGTCCAACATACAGGAGCAGCTTTTCTGACTAGTCCCCCTTGGTCAAATCCTCCTTGCACAGTCTGATTATCATTCTACATATTCTGAAAACCGCTTTGATTATTCTGAAAACCACCCCTTCTTCTGTAGACCATTCCTCTGCCTCGTGGCACAAATCCATTCCCTCCTTGGCCCATCTGGTGTTGATTATTCGCCTTTGATGTGCCCACTGTATGCTGCTTTCCCAGTCATCCTCCACTTGTCAATACTGCCCCTTCTATGGCATATTTTGAAAAAAATGTCTGAACTAACTTGGCTTCCTAAAGTTTTCTGGCATCTTCCTTCGTCCTATTTTTCTCCTGTAACAGCCAACAGTGATGCACTATAGTCAACTGTATCTCTGCCCATGGCTTTGCTTCAATTCCCACTAGTTTCTTGAGTTGCCTCTGTACTTGATCGGGCAACCCCTGACATAAAATGTGGTAAAATACTGTCACTGTTTTTCCCCACAGCTCTCGAGTTTCAAGAGTCCAGCGTTTCTGAATGCCCTGAATGCAATCAAGCAGATCCTCGTCTTCTTTCATCTTACTTGTCATAATTGAACCCATTTCTGATGTGTCAGGATACCACACCCTGAGAGCTCTCCAGACATCTGCTCTACAATTATTAAATGGTGCTCCATCGTGCGCTGTGTTCTGTGCTGTGACAATTGAGTAGCCTGCTCTCGTCCAAATGTCATCAGCTCTTCCCCCTAGAATGACTTCAAGGAGACCCTTAATGTCCGCTATTGCCAGAGTATTTCACCCTGTCATATTCTCATGAATCCATTTTCCTGCACCCGCCGTTAAACTAGGAAGTTTGCATCTTAAATGATCCTTATCTTATGCTGCAGTCTATCCCTCCCTTCTCCAATAAGGGGAACTGCATGAATCCCAACCCACAATCGGCTCCCATTGTCTCCCTATCCATGGTGGGAACAATGGTTCCTGATCGCCTTATACTGGTAAATGACCTCAGCCTGCTCACATATAGCGGAGACTCTTCCTTCTCGCTATACAATCGTCCTCTAGGATGCTCTGGATATGCTACAGGATCTGTCATCCTATCCTTAAGTTGCTCTAAATCAGACCATTTTACTTCCTTGTCTATCTGCAGATATCTCTCGGGGCTGCATGCTCTTCCTCCCTCCTCCCCACGGAAGGGTTCTCTCTCTTCATCTGACTTATCTAGCCCCCAGCTAGTATGGCTCTCATCCCCTTCACCCTTATGTCTAAGGACAAAGATCTATGCTAGAGACTGAATGGGTCTCTTTCTACGCTCCATGATTGGAAGACCAGGGATTGAGCTCCCTTCCCTCAGCTTTCCAATTAGCTACCTTCTTTCAGGTCTTGATAAGCCTTAGGGATCCCATCTCCAATGCTCCCTATGTCAAAATCCTCTTCTAGGGCTACACTGGATGGGCCATATTACTCCATTAACTCCTTCTGAATGCAATCAAAATCTCGTTCCCTGTCCTCTTTGTCTTGATCTTCCCTTTGCCTGACCTCCTCGATACTTTTCCCATCGAGCTTGAGCAATATCTGTTCTCCCATCCATTTGTTCTGTATAAGCGTTACCTCGTCAGCTTTATCCTTCTCTCCTTTCCACCTCTTAATCTCTCATTCTATGTCTGTTGTCATATTTGATCGCTCACTTTTCTCCTCTTTGTTTTGCACGATCTTAAAGATCTCCTCCTTTCTTTTGGTCTCTTCTGAACTATCGTCACTGCTATAAGCAGGTGGTTCATATATCGGGTTACTTTACTCTGTTGCTGCCTTCAGTTCCTTTAACGGCTACAATCCTACCTCTTGTGTACTTTCGCCATTCATTTCGGTGAGGGGAGCAGAAGGCGCAACACCCTCCTCCCTACACTGAGTAAGCATTAAGTCCTCAGGTGGTGGATCCTCTCTCTCCTCTTTCAAAGCTCGAAAATAGCTAACCTCTTTTCCAAATTTTTCCCCTTTGTACGCAGCATGCAAATATGTGGTCTTGTGCTGTAATGCTGCTTTTGACAGCGATCCCCCTTGCGGCAATTGCATGAAAATTGTATCTGCTATGCCCTTTACCCATTCTGCACTGTACTGTTTGAGTTTAGGCATATGTTTTGGCAACGTTTTACACAAATGCATCAATGGAGTGATATATCCCATTGTGACGAGTCTCAAATGACTATAAATACTTACCAGTGTGTACACATATATGTTTAAAAAACAACAAATATAAGCGCACTCCAACACTCGCTGCTCAAAACCTCTGCTTTTCAATAACCTCAACCCACTTTTTGGTTGGCACCGGCAATGTCCTTATAAATAGCAATAACTTCTTATCTCTACTTCAACTTTACACAACGTATTCTTGTCGCTCTTCGACACCTATTTAAACCAGACACATAGACAGACAGACTAGTCGACTCTTTTACATTTAAACCATGGTTCTCCTCTTCATCATCTCACCCCTAAAATACTCTGACTAGAGTTTAACTTGTCTCCTAACATAAAACTGTTTATGCACTGCGTAATTTATACCAACTACGGTGTGAAACGAGTTCTTCTAAAACTCCTTGCGTTAGGAAGATCAGACCTTTATCTCTTAAAACACTCTTCGTTTACACTTTAAAACACACTTCATTTCCACTTTAAAATCAACCCCGTTACTTTTCTAACTACCCCATTGCTTTTCTAAACTACCACAATCCCATCCCCACAGTTTGCCATTCCCGTTAGTCTACTCACCATTCACTTGTTCTGTTCGAGATCTTTGGTATCGGCTCCCCTCTCCAATCGACCACTTTCGCCTTCCATCCGCAAAGCGCTTGTGGAAACCAGGAGGGATTTCGTCAATGAGGGACCTGTCCCACCTATATTGATTTTTCTTGCAAGAATTCTATATCAGCCACTCTAGACAGGAAACCCTGCGATCTTCCGGCTATATGGTGAAGTGTCAGGAATAAGGGCAAGCATGTGTACACTGGGCTCAGAGGGCTAAAACACTGAAAAAGTCCAACAAAACTACAATTCCCAGCAGTACTTGGGAGGCTGGGTAGTTTACTGCCGTGCGCGCGTGGGGCCAGCTGATCATGATTGCTAACGGTTTATGAGCGGCCCAGGCCGCGCGGCAGGTGTGGCTTATTTTGTTTGGAGGTCGAAGCTGCGTCGGTCGGAGCAGCATTCGGAGAAGTCAGGAGCCGCCCGCTATGAAATTGGCAGGAACACGGAGGCGGCGGGCGTGAGCACTTTGCAGCGGGGAGAGGAGTGATCTTCACGGCTGCTACGGGCAACAGCATTCAACGTCCGGGAAGGCTCAGGAGCTTCCCGGACACAAGATAAGTGCGGAAAGGGTTTATTGGTCATTGATGAAATGCACATGTGATTACGAGCATGCTCGTAGAAGTACCCAGCATATGCTTTGCGAAAACACAAGATGGTGGGCAGTACGCAGTGGTGTCGGTAGAATTTGCATTGTACCACCTTTTTCCAACCCAGTAGGGGTTGCTACGGGGTCTTTATGGTGACAACGACCTACTGAGAGACTGTGCACTTGTTGTGCTTGTTGTACTTGTTAGTTGCTATAAGTGTTGGATATACCAGCCCAAGGGGCCATGTGTCATGTCTTCATCTTGGGAGTATTCCCATCGTATGTTTCATCAGCTAAATCATGCTTTGTTTGTTTCATGTCAATGACATACAGTGTGTGAGATACATGTATTAAGATGTTCTCAAGGTATGGGTTATCAGGTAACATGCAGTAATACCACATATGAAATCAAGTAATCAGAGTATTGCAGAGTATGATGTTATAAGTATTACTAAGTGTAGGATTTTTCCCTGTACTTCCCCCAGTCCTATCCAAACTAGGTTTTCCTCTACCCTCTATCCGGTGTTCCTAAAACCCCTCACCCTGTCCACAACCTCTCCCTAACCCCCTTCCCCCCACTGGCTGCCACCTGGTGTCCTGTCTCTATATATATATATCAGGCACCTGTGCCAACCACGGTGGGAGGGTCGACTTCATTCGGCTTCTGTGGTTCGGGGGAGAGTGTCGACCTCTCCTCCTATTATTGTGTATTGTGACATAATAAGCCACCCCCATATTGGGATACTCAAACCACCCAAGCCAAATGGAAGCGACTCCTCCGCCTTTGGCCGATGTGCTAAAGGCCCTACAAGATATGCAGTTAGAATTAGCTCAGACAAGACAAGAAGCTGATAATTTGAAGACTCAAGTTCAAAGTTTGGTTGCTCAGAGAACTCCTTTGGAGGGGGTAGGTGCAATGGGAGTTGCCTCTTCTAGTCAGAATTCCACGGTGATTGTCCACCCTCCCAGTAGTGTCCCCTTGGCAGCCCCCGAGCGTTTTTCGGGGGATCCCAGAAAGTACATGATGTTCCTTACACAGTGTAGATTACATTTCCTGTGTAAACCTACGGCCTTCGAGACTATTCAAGCTAGAACGGCTTTTGTCATTTCCTATTTAACCGGGGATTCTGCAGCATGGGCAATGCCCTTGGTACAAAAGGATGATCCCCTATTATATAACTGGGATGGGTTTTTGACGGAATTTGGCCGGCTATTTGATCGCCGAGAGGTATCTCTAGCTCAGGATAAGGAATTGTTGGGATTAAAACAAGGAGTGCGGGACCTAGTAACGTATGTAACTCAGTTTAACAGGCTAGTCATAGAGACAGACTGGCCAACAGCCAAACAAACAGTATTATTTTACCAAGGATTACGGGAGGAATTAAAAGATGCCATTGCACAAGTGGAGCCTCAACCGAGCACATGTACTGCTATGATAGATTTAGCGCTGAGGTTGGATCATCGCATGAATGAAAGGAAAGGTGATAAAAAGAGACCGGAAGTAGCACCTTTTGTACGACTAGACAGAAGTAGAGGAGGAAGGGCAAGTGAAGCAGAACCAATGCAGATTGGAAGTGTCAGAGGGCCATTATCGGCGGCAGAAAAGGAACAACGTAGGTCCAATAAGTTGTGTTTGTATTGTGGGCAAGCAGGGCATTATATACGAACATGTCCCAATACTCCTCAGAAGAGTGGTGAAAAGAGTTCAAAGGAGGCGGGAAAAGAATCGGGCCGGCCTTGAGGGGAACACAGGTGTCAGGCCCATTAGAAGTAAGATTCCCCAGGTGGATTGCAAACACGGTGGGTGGGAAAACTTCCCATTTTTACATTCTTGTTACATTATGTTTTGCTTTGACGAAACAGGAGGTTAGGGCGATGGTGGACTTAGGGGCCACAGGTAACTTTGTAGACATCTCACTAGCTACTCAGTTAGGGTTACCTGTAGTTGACAAGCAGCAGGTAGAAGGAGTCCAGTCGGTAGATGGTTCAACATTAATATCAGGTCCCATACGACAACAGGCTGAGGAATTGGAAATGATTTGTGAAGGAGGTCATCAAGAACTAATTACCTTTGACCTTATAGCAGCCCCGCAATTTGGGTTGATTCTGGGAATGCCATGGTTAAGATTACATAACCCGCAAATTGATTGGGTACTACGGACAGTAAGGTTTGATGAACGGTGTCAAGAACACATGCTACTTGAAACAGGCCCCACAGCATTGTTAATTGAGAAGGTAGTAGGGCCCCAAGTGGTGGGAGCAGTGGAAAAAGGAATTCCCTCACAGTACATGGAATTTGCAAAAGTGTTTGACAAAAGAGTGGCGGAGCAGTTGCCTCCTCATAGGACCTATGATTGTGTTATTGAACTAGAAGAAGGGGCGAAATTACCTTGTAGTAGAATATATGCCCTTACAGAGAAGGAAAATGAACACTTACGAGAGTATCTTGATGAAATGTTGTCTAAAGGATTTATTAGGCACTCTACTTCTCCAGTTTCTTCTCCATTATTTTTTGTCCCTAAAAAGGAAGGGACGCTACGCACATGCATAGACTATCGGGCATTAAACAAGGTGACCATCAAGAATCGATTCCCTTTACCTTTGATTTCGGTTCTATTGGACCAAGTAAAGAATGCAAAGATTTATACCAAATTGGATTTAAGGGGAGCCTATCATTTGATACGGGTAAAGGAGGGAGATGAGTGGAAGACGGCAGTCAGAACAAAGTTTGGATTATTTGAGTATCTTGTCATGCCGTTTGGTTTGTGTAATGCCCCTGCTGCTTTTCAGTTTTTTATGCAAGAAGTATTGCATGAGTTTATTGATCTCTTTGTAATTGTATACATTGATGATATATTGATTTATTCAGATTCCCCAGAACAACATGTAAAACATGTAACAGCAGTGTTGAAAAGGTTACAAGAATATCAATTATGTGTGAAATCAGAGAAATGCGCATTTCATGTAAGTCAGGTGGAATTTCTGGGTTTTATATTGACAAACACCGGGATTGTGATGGACCCAAGGAAGGTGCAAGCAGTAGTGAATTGGCCTTCTCCACAATGTATAAAAGATAGACAATCCTTCTTGGGGTTTGCTAATTTCTACAGACGTTTTATTGGCAATTTCTCCAAGATCGTTAGCCCAATTACACAACTACTAAAAAAGGCAGTGAGATTTACATGGAGTGTGGAGGCAGAGCAAGCATTTCAACGACTAAAAACATCATTTACTACCGCTCCTGTGTTAAGGCATCCTAAACTAGAGAGAGCCTTTCAGGTGGAAACTGATGCTAGTAATGTGGCAGTAGGAGCTATTCTATCACAGAAGGATGAAGATGGAATTTTGCATCCTGTTGCTTTTTTTTCTAAGAAATTGTCAGGGTGTGAACAAAACTATTCTATTACGGATAAAGAATTATTGGCCATTCGATTAGCATTTGTGGAATGGAGACATTATTTGATGGGTGCAAGACATCAGGTGGTGGTGGTAACAGACCACAAAAACTTGCAATACTTCACAACGGCACAATCGCTAAGCCCTAGGCAACTACGTTGGTCTCAATATTTTAATGAATTTGACTTTGTGGTTACATTCAGACCAGGTAGTAAGAATGGAAAAGCGGATGCTTTGTCTAGACAACAAAATGTGGATAATTCAGTAGGGGAAATTAAAACTGTTATTTCACCTGAAAGAATTGTCGGGGCTATTACACAGAAAATCATTGAGCAGGTCAAGAAGGCTTTACCAGTTACACAACTGCAGGAATGGTGTAAAACTCATCCCGCACGTACCCTACGAGAAGGCTTACCCTATCATCAGGGTAGACTGTACTTGCCCACCAAGGAATTACAGAAGCAAGCATTATACTGGTGCCATAATTCTCCATTGGCAGGGCATGCAGGTTTGAGAAAAATGCAAGAGATGCTAGGGAAATATTTCTGGTGGCCCACAGTAAAACAAGACTCGGAGAAGTACTTAAGGTTGTGTGAGAATTGTGCACGTAACAAGGCAGAGCATGGGAAGAAGAGAGGGTTGTTACAGCCCTTACCAACCCCAAGTCAGCTATGGACTTCCATTTCGATGGATTTCATTACGGATTTACCTCCTGATAACGGTTATGATACCATTTGGGTAGTAGTGGACTTCATGTCTAAGCAGGCTCACTTTGTTCCATGTGCAGGAATACCAGGAGCAGGAAAGTTGGCAGAGTTATTCTTGCAGCATGTGGTCAGATTGCATGGGTTACCAAAGTGTATAATATCGGATAGAGGTTCACAATTCACCTCCAGGTTTTGGCGTGCCTTTTGTCAGATGCTGGGAATCAACTGTGCGCTCTCTACCAGCTATCATCCTCAAACTGATGGGCAAACAGAGCGCGTTAATCAGACCCTAGAGCAATATTTAAGAGGGTACTTGGGAGATGGCAGAGATTCTTGGGTACAAGCGTTATGGTTGGCAGAATTCACATACAATAATACCTATCACACTTCCCTGGGAATGGCACCAAATGAATGTTTATATGGACAAGTGCAGAATATGCTACCCGAACATTTGCCAGAAGTGGGACAAATCCCCGCGTTACAAGAGCGAAAGCAGTTGCTTCTGGAGATCAGGCAAAAGGCACGGGCAAATTTAGAACAAGCCAAAAGACAATACAAAAGTCAAGCTGACAGACATAGACAAGCAGGTCCTAAATATGCAGTGGGAGATAAGGTGTGGTTATCCACACGAAATTTAGCCTTGATAGGCTCGCGAAAATTTCTGCCTCGTTTCATTGGGCCCTACGTGATAATTAAATGTGTGTCAGCCACTGCAATGAAATTACGTTTGCCAAAAAATGTACCTATCCATCCGGTATTCCATGTCTCTTTACTTAAACCCGCAGCTCCGGGGATGACTGCTAAGAGACCACCAGCCATCATGAAAGAAGGTCAGATGGAGTATAAGTGAAAAGTATTCTGGATGCAAAAATAAGGAATCAACGGTTATGGTACCTGATTAACTGGACAGGTTATGGGCCGGAGGACTGTTCCTGGGAGCTGGCGGAATCAGTACATGCTCCAAGGTTGGTTAAACAATTTCATCGACAACATCCGGGTAAACCAGGTCCTGGGAAGGGCCCTCGGAGAGGAGGTAATGTCAGGAATAAGGGCAAGCATGTGTACACTGGGCTCAGAGGGCTAAAACACTGAAAAAGTCCAACAAAACTACAATTCCCAGCAGTACTTGGGAGGCTGGGTAGTTTACTGCCGTGTGCGCGTGGGGCCAGCTGATCATGATTGCTAACGGTTTATGAGCGGCCCACGCCGCGCGGCAGGTGTGGCTTATTTTGTTTGGGGGTCGAAGCTGCGTCGGTCGGAGCAGCATTCGGAGAAGTCAGGAGCCGCCCGCTATGAAATTGGCAGGAACACGGAGGCGGCGGGCGTGAGCACTTTGCAGCGGGGAGAGGAGTGATCTTCACGGCTGCTACGGGCAACAGCATTCAACGTCCGGGAAGGCTCAGGAGCTTCCCGGACACAAGATAAGTGCGGAAAGGGTTTATTGGTCATTGATGAAATGCACATGTGATTACGAGCATGCTCATAGAAGTACCCAGCGTATGCTTTGCGAAAACACAAGATGGTGGGCAGTACGCAGTGGTGTCGGTAGAATTTGCATTGTACCACCTTTTTCCAACCCAGTAGGGGTTGCTACGGGGTCTTTATGGTGACAACGACCTACTGAGAGACTGTGCACTTGTTGTGCTTGTTGTACTTGTTAGTTGCTATAAGTGTTGCATATACCAGCCCAAGGGGCCATGTGTCATGTCTTCATCTTGGGAGTATTCCCATCGTATGTTTCATCTGCTAAATCATGCTTTGTTTGTTTCATGTCAATGACATACAGTGTGTGAGATACATGTATTAAGATGTTCTCAAGGTATGGGTTATCAGGTAACAGGCAGTAATACCACATATGAAATCAAGTAATCAGAGTATTGCAGAGTATGATGTTATAAGTATTACTAAGTGTAGGATTTTTCCCTGTACTTCCCCCAGTCCTATCCAAACTAGGTTTTCCTCTACCCTCTATCCGGTGTTCCTAAAACCCCTCACCCTGTCCACAACCTCTCCCTAACCCCCTTCCCCCCACTGGCTGCCACGTGGTGTCCTGTCTATATATATATATCAGGCACCTGTGCCAACCACGGTGGGAGGGTCGACTTCATTTGGCTTCTGTGGTTCGGGGGAGAGTGTCGACCTCTCCTCCTATTATTGTGTATTGTGACATGAAGGGTGCTCGAGCATTTGAAACACTAAAGTTCTACTTAATCGATGGGTCTGTAACCATCCAACATGCTACCACGTGAACCGTAAGGTTATTTTAAATGAGGAAGCACGTCATTACATGGATGGGGGTGCAGAAGAACGCTTTACACCAATAACAAGACTGACTCAGGAAGTTGGCAAACAAAAGCTGTTTATTATCAATTATCTAAAACAGGGAGTACAACGGACATCAACAGACGTCTCACAGCATAATCTCAACACTTTTCTTGTGGGTGGACTTGACCATGCCTCCCCACCCAATTAGCCCATCATCCATCATAACTCATGCCCTCTACCATTCGAATTGTCTTTAATCTTGGCCCTGCAAACTATCACTTGCTCTTGAGAATAGAATGGAGTGTAAGCATGTTCTTATCTTCAAGTCTCGATGCAGCGTGTCAATTTTCTATTACCATCGATCTCATGTGACAGGAGACCGTGTTTGAGCTCCTTTATTCACATTTAATGATATTAAATTAATACAACTTGTGACTCAGATTGTTTCTGTCGCACATTAACAGGAGCTTGTCTCATGTTCTTTGTATCTCTTGAATAGATACCCAGTTTTCGGCTGCCCCAACCCTTGACACTGGCCCAGACAGCCGTCTTGATCCTTCCTTGATTTTCAGCAGTTTTTCTTTACTGCAGCACACTTTCAGCCCCTCTCTTTCATGGGTCCTGGCTTACTAAAGTTGCAACATCGAATATCCAGATTCTAAACATGTATATATATATTGGCGTTACTGCCTGCAGTTCATTCACTACATATAGCCAGTGTTTATGATTACGTAATCTACTTGCGTTGCAGCATCTGTACAGTTATAAAAAGACTTATATTTGCTTCACATGCGCAATCTTCATTTTGCACATGAAAGGTTACTGCATTCTTTATTTCATCAACCGATTCCATAAGGTCTATGCATTCTCTTCTCTGATCATCCTTCTCAGTGTGTCACTCTCTTTTCTTGTGACGTCACCAACCTCTTTTGTTCACTGCTTCACACTTCTTCAGGGATTTCCCCTAAGAGACTGTCATCTCTCTGCGGGTACATCTTATAGGGCTTTCTCAATGGATACCTTGTTTTGAAGATCTTTCGCAGTATAGGTATCATTATCAGCGTTGTGCATGTTGCAATTTCCGGCTTCCAACATATAGGCAGAATAGGGGCGGGACTTCTGGTAGAGGCATTTGACTCCTCTTTTACACTTAGGTTCATCAGAATAGGCTTGAGAGATGTACATGAGTGTTCTGTGTTTGTTCCATAGAGCTTTACAAAAGCGGAGGTGGCCTGGTTACCATACCTCACTTTCAGAGAAAGAGCTAACCGCATCATTTTATTGCTAAAAATCAAAAAAGCACAGGCTATTTAGTTCTCACAGATGGCATTCTGTCACATTGTTGATGAGATGTTTCAGATGAAGTTCGACTAAATGTCTCTCTTCTCCCCCCACAACCAGCCTGGCTCTAGGGGACCATTGCAGTGGTGGCTCCCTCTTCAACCATAGGATGGCGGGTACCTTTCGAGCTAGTGGATGCTAGAACCAGAGGGGGTAAAGGTGGGAGCCGAGACCACACTTACTTTGTTCCCAGGGTGAGCTAGTGAACCATCGGATGAACTTGCTCAGGGACCCCATTGATTTCTGTATGGAGGAGCTTATCCCAAAGACTTATCAGGCAACTCTACCTGTCCTTCTTTGAGTCTAGAGAGGGTGAGCCTTTCGGTCACTCAAAGTCTGTCACCCTGCATCAAAAAGCAGGCTTGCGCCTTTAAGAGATCCAAGCTGCAGGGCTTAGAAATGGATAAACATTGTGACTATTCAAGGTTACCCTCTGCACTTGTAGCAAGTATGATTTCAGATGTTAGTTTGCATATATAGCCTTCTTCAACGGTGGCACCAGAAAAGTCTCAAGGGAGGAGCAAATCTTTCATTTCTTCAGCAGCAGCATCATAGAAAACACTCAAACAAATCATTCCTATCATCTCAGTCCACAGGACCAATGTGAATAGAGTTACAACTTGATCAAGGGTGGAAGGCACTCCAGGTGTGGTCCGTGGGTACATTCTATACCTCCCATTGTCTGATTATTACAACAAGTGATGCAGGACGCAGAAAGTGTAATTTATCTTTCCAGAGCACCAGAGCAATAACGTTTCCCAGGGAACTTACTGCCTCCCATTGTACATGCTGACAAACCAAAGACAGCTGCAAAGAAACAACTAAACTCAACACAGCTTCAAGGGAGAGAGGAGAGTAGCACACACATAGTCAGCAACAGTTTGAAACCCAAGAGTATGGCTGGCCTTAAAATATCCTTAGACCCAGGCCCTGACAGACCAATTTACCATAAGCACATGAGCCAACCAAACACATCCATCCCACACACCCCAGGAGCAGCAGGTGTGCCCAGACTGTACCTTAGGGGTCGGGAAAACCAGGTTATAAAGCGAGCCCTGGACAATCTCCTGGTGTAGAGTATTTGAGTGGCAGCTGTAGAGGAGTGTTTGGTGGAAAGTGACACACTAGAGGCATATTGAGAAGGTAGGAGGTTGTAGGAGGAAGTTAAAGGCTTGGACCAGTAGGCGGTGTTTCATCTAAGAGCAAATTGTTTGTTGGGGGAGGATTATCATCTGTGATGGGGTGGATTAACAAACCAGACAGACAAAGGACGGTGTTTAACAACTGTTTTCTTGAAGATGTGTACAGGAATGTGTACCAAAATAATAAACAAGTTTGATGAAAGTAAGATACAGACTCTCATGTGTCCAAGGTGATCCTCCATTGTCTCTGACTGCCCCTAATTTGTGGGCTCAATGGTTTCAAACTCTTGTTCCAGAACCTTGTTTCTGAATAGCTAGTGCAGTTTAAAGAGGTCCCTGCAACCTGCTTCTCAGACGTATGTTGTCAGTTTCTTTTGGCATTTTTTCTAGGATTTTGAGTAAGAGCAGTAACTTATTGCTGAGTGGGGGCTGCAGCCAGCTGGGCTGAAGTCTGCTCCGTGTCACTGCAGTAGTGAAAAGGGTTCAACCACCTCCTTCCGTTAAGAACACTTTCCATCCCCTTACTGTCACCTCTCTATGATAAACCCCCTTGTCTACAATCTGCCAACGGCTAATTTCTCCTCACTCTTATATTATCTGACTAGAGCCAGACGGGCTCTCCCAAACCTCCTAAAACTTCTCAAATGTTCCTTCTAATTACATTGTCCTATCACCTTCACCAAGGATAGCCCAGGGGCAACACGTTTGACTTGGAAGCAAGACAGTGCAGTGCCACAGACAGCGCAGCACCACAGTGGTTTGAATCCTGATCCCAAGCTTTGAAACCACAATGCTGCTATTAAGCATGTTATAAATTAACAATTAAATAAATAAATGTATAGTCTATCTTTTCACTCCTTAGATTCTCCTACTTCCTTCTTCTGGCATCCTCCAAACAACCTTCCCCCACTCTGTGGTTTGAATGGCTTCCTTCCAGCCTCCTCATTAAAGGTTTCCTAGATCCGTGTTCCTTTTCTGCCATTCTTTAATCACCCTGTGACATGTTCCTCCTTCAGTCTTCTTCTCACACTGTCTAACCACCTGCTTCTGATATCTTTATATCACCTCCTCATAATCTCCTTCTACTAGCTTCTTTCTGTGACACTCATCCGCCTCTGCTCCATACTCCTTTCTTACAATCACAAATGACCCCTGTCAATTGTTCTCCAACCTCCTTTTTCTAACAATCTCCAAACTCTGCTGTAAGATGTTCCAAAGTCTCCTCCAGTTCTCTTAGTGCCCCCTTCTCAGGAGAATCTCCTACCTCATCCTTTGCACAATTTCCAACCTCCTCCTTAATACCACTGCCTTCACCTTGCATTTGCCAACCTCCACCTTTCTCTCGTAAACCTCTTTTTCAAACTCTTCTTCGTAAGCCACACCAATCTTCTTTCTTCCTCCTCTGCAACCTAATAAGGCAGCTCCCCCAGATTTTCATTGCCTTCCACATCCTTACCCTCTCCTGATCCCAGCTCCAGACCTCGACCAATCTCCTCTGACTTTTCCAACACCCTTGTTCTGAAACTAAACATCCTGATTCTTAAAATGATCTCAAATCACCTTTTTAACTTCACCAACTGCCTCCCCCAGATCCTTAATATCCTCCTCCTCAAATATCGGTCAACCTCTAATTTGCACATACTAGCCACTTCCCTAACCTCCGCTGCAACTCTTTCCTAGGAATGCAACCAGGCTCCTCAAACTTACCAAAAGTCCCCAAGGCTGTCTACCCATCTGATCTCCATTAATTGCTCCTGCTCCAAACTCCTCCCTTCCCTTTCTCCATTCTGCTCCAAACTGCAATCGCCAGCTCTAAACACTGACCTCCCTCTTCTGCTCAACCCAATGCCCCGGGGGTGGTTTGCAGCCCTAGTGTGCGACTTGAGAATATCTCATCTCTCCCTTTATGTAGTCTTCTTTCTGTCTGCCACACCCTGGCACTGCCCTCCAGATTCTCTCTGACACAAGGGAACTCAGATGTGCAGGCATGAAATAGGGAAACCTGGGAGCCATAGTACTCTTGGTCTAGGTGGGCCTGTATGGTATGCTGGACTGCAGCTTCTTCAACTGCAACCACTATCACCGGAACAAAGAGAGCCGAGCATACGGGCACTACCTGGACTGCTGGGCGGCCACCCATCGATTTCCTTAAAGGAGTAGGAGATTTTGCAGTGGCCATGTGTTTGACCACCGCCATGACCACCAGACAATGGACTTTGTTACAGTGCATAATTGTTATGCGTGGAACTTGAGTCTGGAATGTAAAATCAATATTGGCTTATGTTCTAACTTAAGAAAAAGAGGGGTTAGAAACACAAGATGTGAACAGTGACCTTTTGGAGTTAGATAACATGTTTATCAATTGATCTATTGAAATAAAATTACTATGTACACTTAGATTCAGGGATGTCATTTCACCAAAATGCCTGGGGTAGCGGAAGTAACATCACACAACCCTTGAGACATAACAGGAAGTGATGTCATTTCACCCCACCCCAAAGTGATATTACGGGAAGCGATGGAACATGACCTTTCAACCCTTGAAAAACAGGAAGTGACATTACACAGCATTGTTCCTAAGTACACTACGAAAAATATGGTTGTGATATCACTATAATGTGATGTACGTTTCCTACAAGAATGGATCGCCATATGCATCATTAAGATCAGTGTGTATAGGCCCATATTACCAAATTACTGTGAATGCAAGCAGACGTCCATGACCAAATGATTTTGACGTGTTATTATGTAACACTTACGCTTAAGCGCTTTATATAGAAAAGATGTAAACCCAATTTCACCCAACCTGTTTTGGTACTCATCTATCCACCTCAGAAGGATGAAAGGCTGAGTTGGGGTGTTTAAAAACAGACTAAATCAGTGAAGTGTGCCTGAAATAAACCTTTAATGAGTCTAGCAATTATTGTATAGCATTCCAGAAAGGCACAATATGTGGTATTCCTATTCTTTCTTATTGAGGGTCACTGCAGAAACTGTTAGATTCGTGGCACCCCTGTTCTTTTTTTTCTTCTTTTTTTAAGAGGCCCAAACAAGAAAGCCAGCCAGTCCAGACGTAAAGAGCCACATGGTGCTGACCAGAGACCAGGAGCTTGCGTTACAAAAAAATAAAAAAAGACACACTTTCCTTTTTTTTGGGGGGGGGGCGGGTAGCAAGGGAGGCCACAGGGGTAGCAAGGGAGACCTGAGAGGTCGCAGTTGCAACCTCTGGCGACCCCTAAATGACATCCCTGCTTAAATTGCTCATATATATCCTGCATAATAATAGATTATGTGATTTTATTTTTAGTCTAGTTATCATACACAAATAATAATGATGCTCTGTTCTTAAAACATGAAATAAAAGTGTAAAATCTCTAGCTTTTTGAAATAAATCTCTCAAGAATATATCGGTAAGAGGCTGATTAATATCATACATGTGATAAAAAAAAAAAATTGAGGTAACACTATGGGCCTCATTACGACCCAGGCGGTAATCGTCCATCATTACCGCCATGGCGTAATGAGCGTTTATGCCGTGGGCCGATGGCGTAAAGAGCGCCACATTACGACCCATCGCGCACGAGCATTACGCCATGGCGGTAATGCAATTAACGCCATGGCGGAAAAGGCCCCTACCGGCATCGTAAAGCGAGCAAGGTGCACTTCCGCCACCGTAAGTAGCGGCCACCGTAAGTAGCGGCCACCGTAATTTGCGGCCACCGTAAGTAGCGGCCACCGTAATTTGCGGCGGCCGTAAAAAGCAGAACCGGAAATAGCGTCATCGCGCCGGAACGGGAAACAGCCCATCGGCCATCTTTAAAAACACAATCCATTGCCATCCTACCGAACAACACCAGACCCAACCCTGACACCTGTCCCAACCTATCACCCACCCATCCAAGTACCCGAAAATGCCTAAATCTGTGAAAAAGGCATGTGACCGCCAGCGCCAGGAGAGATTCAGCCGGGAGGAACTCTGCATGCTTGCGGAGACCCTGCAAGACAACGCAGGTGTCGTTTTCTCCCCGGAAATGACCAGGACAGCGATAGGGAAGAAGAAGGCCATCTGGGCCCTGGTGGCTGAGCGCGTCAGCGCGGTGGGGACCGTACCCCGCACCCCACAGCAGTGCAGGAAGCGCTGGGATGACCTACGCATACGGGTCAGAGCCGTCATCTCAGCAAACCGCAACCTTGCCCTGGGTACCGGTGGAGGGTCGGAATCCCCCCTAAAACTCCAACCGTGGGAGGAGATCTGTGCAACCACGATTGGCATGGAATCCATTGAAGGCGTCGGAGGGATGGAAAGGGGAGCTCCGACATCAGGCGAAGAAGGTAGGTGCCTCAAACAAGACATGCCATAGTCACTGCAGTCCAATCATGTGTAGCACAAGGTTGCCCTAGAGTGTAAATGCAACACATATCAACACTGCCCATAGCCACATGCAAGCACCACCCTGTATACAATGCTGGCACCCGCATACCTGCATCCACATTCCACACTGAAAGGAGACAACCTGCATGGCACTGCCTGAAATCTGCCTCATCTACTGACCAGAATAATGTCAATATCGTCATTCCAAAGTCCGCAGACCCATCAATAACGCCCTCCCACCTTTGCTCCACCACAGGCACAGATTCACACCCAGAGGACCAGGACACCCCTGCGCCGAAGAGAGCCAAGAAGGCCATCAATAACGTCCCTGCACCCTCAACCTCAGCTGCAGTGAGGCAGACCCCACTACAAGCAGGTCCCACTGCAAGCACACCGGACGTCCCACCGGCAAGCACCCCTGTAGGCAGCAGGCCAGCAGCAGCTGCTCCACCTCCACCGACATTGCCTGCCACAGAAGGCACGGGGTCAGCGGCCAGCAGCAACATCGGTGAGACAGCTGCAACAGCTGCATGTTCAGACTCAGACATGAAGCACGAGGTCAGAAGCCCCACTGACCTACTACATTCCCCCTGTTTCTCAGACGCCAGCCCCCATGAGGATCACACACAGGGGCACACAGAGGTAGAGGAGTGGCCTTCCACCCCATGCCCTGTCCACACTCCACAGGAGGGGAGCAGCCCCTCCTTCACTCCACCAGCACTGGCCATGGGCCATCAGGGCCAGCAGTCCCTCGAGGACATCACAGAACGGCAGATTCAACTGTCCACGATGCTGAATGAGCATGCCGCGGAATGTGTGGGGGCTAGGTCTACCATTGAACAGGCCACGGAGACCCTAAGGGCCGAAGTAGCACAGAGCACTGCCACCCTGAGGGATGCCATGCAGGCCATGTCCAGGGACATCTGTGCGGAACTTGCCGCCTTGCGTCGTGCGCTCACTGAGCACACCCACACCTCACAGGACGTGCATGCACAGGGGCAGCCAGGGACATCCTCCACTGCCAGTTCTGCACAGAGCAGCCCTGTGCGACGTTACGGACGTAACCTGCGCTCCACAGCCAGGGGTGCCCCGGGGGCCGGGAGAGGGGGCTTGTGACAGCCTGTGGCCACTGTCACAGGCATCTGTTGACACCTAGAGGGGGTGTGTTGGGGTGTGCAGGGGGGAGGTGGGAGGGGGTGTGTTGGGGTGTGCAGGGGGAGGTGGTAGGGGGTGTGTTGGGGTGTGCAGGGGGGAGGTGGTAGGGGGTGTGTTGTGGTGTGCAGGGGGGAGGCGGGAGGGGGTGTGTTGGGGTGTGTTGGGGTGTGCAGGGGGGAGGTGGGAGGGGGTGTGACACGACATTTCATAGTTTCAGTACACTTTTTTCTTTCCAAAAAAGTAATGTGTGGACATTTTCATTGCGTATGTGTGCTTTATTGGTCTACAGTCCACAGTGTGCATGTCCCAGAGACACAAAGTGCCCCAAGTGCAGTCTCCATGTGATGAACACCAGCCGTGTGTGCTAGAAGCAGTGGTCGATGATACTTTGGCGCATTGCACGCCCCTCCTGTGCATCGCCTCCTCCATGGGGTGCCGCCCCATCTGCACCCTCCTCATTCTCATCGTCAGGTGGTTGCAGTTCTGCGTCAGGGGGCAGGGGCACATTCCGTCTGACGCACATATTGTGTAGCATGACACATGCCATGACGATCTTTGCCACCTTCTCATGGCCATACAGGAGTGCCCCACCAGACCTGCTGAGGCTTCGGAACCGTGCCTTCAATAGGCCGAATGTCTGCTCTATGACCACACGAGTACGTGTATGTGCACGGTTGAAGTCCTCCTCGTGCTGGTTCTGCGGGTTCCGGACTGGTGTAAGGAGCCACCTCTTCAGGGGATAGCCTGCATCACCTGTATGTAGGCGAGAATGTATGTGTCAGTCATGTCGTCTGATCAGGAACATGATGTTTCACCCTGGCTCGCATCCAACTGTTACTTTGGCTCACTTCTACATGCACTGATTGATTCACACAATGCAACCAGTATATGCTCATGGCTCCCATGGCCTGTTTTGCATGCCATCACCCAATGTATGCAGAGGGGTTGTGTGCATTGTGAGTGCCCATCCTCTGTCTCCGTTCTCTGTGTTACTCACAGCCAGGTGGAGTATGCATCATCCCCCCCCCTTTCTGCCAGGTGGAGTATGCATCATCCCCCCCCTTTCTGCCAGGTGGAGTATGCATCATCCCCCCCCTTTCTGCCAGGTGGAGTATGCATCACCCCCCCCCCTTTCTGCCAGGTGGAGTATGCATCATCCCCCCCCTTTCTGCCAGGTGGAGTATGCATCACCCCCCCCTTTCTGCCAGGTGGAGTATGCATCATCCCCCCCCCTTTCTGCCAGGTGGAGTATGCATCATCCCCCCCCCTTTCTGCCAGGTGGAGTATGCATCGGTACGTCATTCACCTGCCCACTTCCATGACATTGGACTCACCGAGTAGCCAGGATCTTGGCCCTGCATGTCGCTCCATGTAGCGTGGTATTGTGGAGTTCCTCAGGACCATAGAATCATGGGTTGATCCGGGGAATCGGGCACAACAATGTGTGATGATCTTGTTGGAGTCACAGACCATTTGCACGTTGATTGAGTGGAACTGTTTCCAGTTGCGGTACGGTACCTCCATGGCACGTGGAACCACCAATTCCACATGGGTGCAGTCGATGGCACCAATGCAACCGGGTATGCCGGCTAGTGCATGAAAACCCACTTTGGTGTTTGCAATCTCCTGGGCAGTCCGTGGTAATGAGATGTGGTCGTCTGTGTGCTTGAGGAGGGCATCAAGCACTTGGATGAGTGTTCGTGAGAATAATGGTTGTGAAATGCCATGCAGGTGCCCCACTGTGTGCTGGTAGGTGCCTGTGGCCAGGAAGTGGAGTACAGACACTACCTTCAGTAGGGGGGGGTGGCGGTTGGACTTTCTATCATGCTGACAATGTCGTTGTGTGTCATGTCTACGATGGCGGTGATGGTGTCCCGGTCCAAACGGTACAGGGTGTGGATCTGCTCAGCAGTGAGGTTGAATGGATTGGCTCTGATGCGTGGGATTGGGGGCTGCCTGCGTGGTGGCACTGGCTGTGCTGGTGGGGCTTGCTGGGCCTGCCTTGCCCTCCTTCTCCTCCTGCGTCTCCTCTGTGCTGCCTGTTGTTGTTGTTGCTGTTGTAGCGCATGCATTGCTATCAGGTCCTCCAGCCCCAACATTGCTAGTCGTATTGGTATCATTGTGGAGTGTGACTGGGTGTGGGAAGGGGTTGCGTGTGCTCTTTTTGTACTTCCTGAGTCTGTATTGCCTTCACCTGTGCTGTTTCTGTGCACCTGTGGCAGCTGCATTCACTTAACATGGCCCTTTACGGTTGGTTCGCGATGGCGTTATTAGCGCCATGGCGGTAAGGTACTTAACGGGCTGGGTGATGGCGTTAGGTGCATGTCCGCTTGGGTCGGCATTTGCGTACCTTTCCGCCATGGCGCTAAGTACGGTGTGGGCGGTCGCGTGCGCGCACCCTTAGCGCAGTTAGCGGCAGCGTTAACTACGATGCCGCTAATGGCATCGTAGTTAATGGTCACGGGTCATGATCGGACCTGGCGGAAAACGATGGCGGTAACCATTTACCGCCATTGTTTTTCACTTAGCGCCAGGGTCGTAATGAGGCCCTATTTCTGTAAATCCCAGGCAAAAGAAAATGAAATGTTGAAAAATGTAATATGCAATGGAATTCGATTTTTTCTTCTAAATGTATGTTAGTTGATAACAATGTTAAATTAATTGATGATTGTGCATTGGCTTGTAAGTTTTATGAAACATTAATTTTTCATGAACAGAATATGAGGCATGATTTGTCTTGTATTGATGGTGAACATGATTCAAACAACACATCACCTGAAGGGTGAAACTGTCATTATTTATTCAGGATAATCGGCGGTGATCATGATTCTTATGACTTGTGGGATTTAGAGGTAATCAGTAACACTTTCACAGAGTACACAGACACACCACATTTCCTCTCCCCAGCCAGGATGACACGTACTGAAAGTCCAAAGTAGGATTCTGGGGTCGATTCATGGAAATAATGTGTGCCGAAAATTCCCGCGCAGAGGTGCCAAAACCTGCGAATCGCAGTGCAAGTGCGAAAATCGCAGGTAAACCAGCGCACATCGATTCATGGAAGTCCGTGCGTGAGAAAAACATTGGATGTGCGCTAAAAATGTGCGCCGCGCACGCAGGCGCACAAGTCATCCAACAGCGTGCGCCACGGCCACTGCGAAATCGCACATAGCGCGGCGCACATCACAAAAGTAGGCGGGACACGGGGCGTAACACTCGGAATGGGGAACAACGCGTGAAAATATGGGCGTCACGGGGGAAGTACAGGAGGCAAGTGCACGGAACGCCCACACGCTCGCCTACAACCCGTATTCATGGAATCGAATTGGGCAAACCAGCGCACGGTCAAAGACGCGCACAGGGCCAAACAAGTACGCACAAGAAAGCAGGCGGTAGCGCCCCTGCGACTGAAAAAAATGTGCGCCAAAATGTGCGCTAACAAAAAGCACCCATATACAGCCATGATGAATGGGCCATACAGTGGCCCTCCAGGACAAATGAGGTGCAAAGGGGTACCGACAAACAGGACACCCGATGTGTGAAAAATAGCGTGTGCATGTGTTCCTGGGTGCGCGGGAAGTTCCACACGTGATTGGCCTGGCTACGTGTACTTCGGGGTGCGCTGGAAGTTCCACACGCGATTAGCCTGGGTACGTGTACTATGGGGTGCACAGGAAGTTCCACACGCGATTGGCCTGGGTACGTGTACTCCGGGGTGCGCGGGAAGTTCCACACGCGATTGTCCTGGGTACGTGTACTTCGGGATGCGCGTGAAGTTCCACACGCAATTGTCCTGGGTATGTGTACTTCGGGTGCGCGGGAAGTTCCACACGCGATTGGCCTGGGTACGTGTATTCCGAGGTGCGCGGGAAGATTCACACGCGATTTCAGCAGGGTACGTGTATTTCGGAGGTGCCAGGGAATGCTACACGTGATTTGGCCATGTGGGTCCTCCCAGGTGTTCCCTCTACACCGTCCATGGCCCCTGCAGGCAGCCCACACCACAGGGGACTACCCTGCACCCCTGCTCATGTCCCACAGGCAACCCATCCACCATGGCCATTGCCACCGGCCAACCCACATGTCACCTTGCACTACTGATCACCAACACATGTCTCCAAGCACCTCCACCCCCCAGCCACCAGGGGCAGCCTCCACCAGGCCCCCACTCATGTCTCCCACCACCCCCACCCCCCAGCAGTGCAGAGCAGCCTACACCAGGCCCCCACTCATGTCCCCCTGCACCCCCACCCCCCAGCAGTGCAGGAGCAGCCTCCACCAGGCCCCCACTCATGTCTCCCACCACCCCCACCCCCCAGCCTACAGGGGCAGCCTCCACCAGGCCCCCACTCATGTCTCCCTGCACCCCCACCCCCCAGCCACCAGGGGCAGCCTCCACCAGGCCCCCACCCATGTCTACCACCAGCCCCACACCCCAGCAGTGCAGGGACACCCTCCACCAGGCCCCCACTCATGTCCACCACCACCACCACCCCCCAGCCACCAGTGGCAGCCTCCACCAGGCCCCCACTCATGTCTCCCTGCACTCCCAACCCCCAGCCACCAGGGGCAGCCTCACCAGGCCCCCACACATGTCCCCCTGCACCCCCATGCCCCAGCCGTGCGATTTGCCCGGGTATGTGTACTACGGGGTGCGCGGGATGTTCCACACGCGATTAGCCTGGGTACGCGTACTCCGGGGTGCGCGGGAAGTTCCACACGCGATTAGCCTGGGTACGTGTACTTCAGGGTGCGTGGGAAGTTCCACACGCGATTGGCCTGGGTACGTGTATTTCGGGGTGCGCGTGAACTTCCACACGTGACTGGGCCTGTGAGAGTGGGGTACGTGTATTCCAGGGGTGGGCGGGAATATTTACTCGCGACTGAGCCTGGGAGAGCGTGCTACGTGTATTCCTGGGGTGGGCGGGAAGATTCACACGTTCGCCTACGATGCACTGAAAAATAAATGGTCCAATCCTGAAACACGTTCGCCAGCATGAAGCAGGCTTAAGTCGACCCGCGCAGCATAAAAGTGCGCGCAAACAACAAACAAGCTCAGACGCCAGGATGAATATACCGTTCCTAGCAGCAGTGGCCGTGGGTTACCAAAGGAGGAGGAGGAGGATAGTGAGGGCCCGAATTTTCACTCCCAGAACCAGCGTTTTTGGGATGCCTAATGACCAGGTATATGGGAGGTACAGGTTTCCACCACACATAATACTGGACCTGGTCAGTGAGTGGGAGGATGACCTCACATCAGCCACCCTGTGCTCCCAAGCACTCAGCCCCCTGGAGAAGGTCCTCAATGTACTGCACTTCTTGGCCACAGGATCATTTCAGCGGACAAGTGCCATAGTGGGTGGGGTGTCACAGGCCACGCAGTCACGCTGCCTACACCAGGTCTTGAACATCATCACTGCACGCCCATCAGTCCGTAGGCACATATACCTGCCCAGGACACCTGCAGAACGGCAGGCTGCCGCCCTCGATTTCTACGGTGTGGCACAATTCCCAAAAGTGCTAGGTGCCATTGACTGCACCCATGTGGCACTACGTCCCCTCAGGGCATCTGAGCACATCTATAGGAACCGCAAGCACTGGCATTCCATCAACGTGCAGGTAGTATGTAATGCCAAGGGAATCATCACCTCAGTATATGCCAACTATCCAGGGTTCACCCACGACAGCTTCATTTACAGAATGTCTACCCTAAACCGGGACCTAGAAGCTGGGCGGCATGGCGATACATGGCTTCTTGGTGAGTATGAATGCCACTGCACATGCATGCATGTCAGATGCAGAGTTATGTCACTACCCCACTAATGATACCCATCACCTCCTCACCAGGGGACAGTGCCTACACTCTGAGCACCCACATGGTGACGCCAATTCGGAACCCCATCACGCCTCCAGAGGTAAGATACAACAAAGCCCATATTGCAACCCGGGGCATAGTGGAGCGCACATTCGGAGTGCTCAAGTCACGCTTTCGCTCCCTTGACCGTTCTAGCGGGCAGCTGTTATATGCGCCCCCAGTAGTGTGCAGGATCATAGTGGCAGCATGTGTCCTGCACAATGTTGCAACACGCCGGGGCCTGGCTGTGGACATGGTGGTGCCCCCACATCCCCAACCACATGCACGCCCGCTGCGCATGGGAGGGGAGAGGGCACGGGGTGAGGCAGCCCGTACGCAGCTGGTGGCTAATTACTTCACATAGAAATCACACCCCAGTGGAGTGCACACAGCCCTGGCACATACCATCTGATAAGCAATGATGACTTGACCTGACAATTAAGACGAACAAAGGGACAGTCAACTGTCAGAACCAGAGCAGCCTGAGATTGTTCATGTGGAAGTGTCACAATGTGTGCATCCCTACCTACACAAACACCACCAATGCAGTGTCATCAAAAGACACACTTCCATGCTGCAGAAATGAATACCCACTCGCAAAATACTACATGAAAACAGTGCCATGTCACCCAACCCCTCCCCGGCACGGCCACACAACACACCATGGCATGTCATGCAATGTGAGAGGAAACAAATTAATCCCCACAACATGCCCCAAGTGTCACCAGCTACAGTGTCCCTAATGGAAACATGGCCACACATGAAATGCTCACAGTAATGCAGGACCTACAACACACTTTACCAAATACTTACCAAGAATACCAATTACCTACACAACCTCCAACCTACCTTAAACATGACATTACAGACTTAAAAATGTGCTAGCCTCACTACCTGATGATGCCAGCCCTCCGAACACTTCCAAGTATACAGTGTTAGCGCCACGCAACAGTGTAGGTGCACTGCTTACAACATGGACTCCAGTTCCAAGGTGGACCGCATTGTGAAGACATGAGGAATGGACCTGCAAATTAGGAGGATGAGATGGATGCAGAGGGACATATCAATACACCATGCAGTGTACCATACAACAACAATATGCACTATGAATGTATACACAGTATTGACTACAGACTGCCCACACATCGAATGGGAGTCCAATGTCACCATGTACGTCAATGTCACTTGGGCACACCCTTTGCAAGCCCATGGAAATGGGAAGCAGGAGGGGTGTGTGTCACAAAAACCCAAGCATCTGAACCAAATTCATGACAAGCCTGCATGTGCCCAGCCACAATGCAGCGTATGCCCACGGGAGCCACACAAGGCAACACACTGTCCCAAATTTCTTTTAAAAAAAAATCAAAAATGGCCATTAATGGGCCCGGGGGTGTGGGGGCGTCCACCCAGGAGATCCGAGGACAGGGTGCACACCAAAACCCACCTGTGTGGATCTTGCAAAAAAAAAACACCTCCATGGGCTCATGGCCTACACGGCTACCCTATTGTGGGAGTGTCACTGCTGTCGCTCTCCTCACCCTCTGCAGCTGCATCAGGAGGTGGTGGCACTATGGGAGGCAGCCCACGCAAAGCCCTAGTCTGTTCCTCCATGGCTGCAAGCATGCGGGTGTGGTAGGTCTCGTTCTGGAGGATACGTGTGCGGAGGTCCCCATTCAACAACTCACGGGATGCCGGGACCTCCGCCCTAGTTGCCTGCATCTCAGCTGAGAGCGTACGTGTGAGACGCTCCAGCTGCTGTTCTGTCCTTCTGTTTGTTGAAGCCTCAAGCTCAACAAGAGTCGTCCTGAGCTGAAGGAGTTCCACCCTCAGGGCTTCCCTGTGGCCCTGGGACTCTATGGAAATGGCTTCCTGCAGAGTCGCCAGTGCCGCCCGCCTGTCCCTGTCGGACGCCAACATGTCCTCTCAGTGTGACTGGCAGATGGAGTCGGTTGCCTGCTGTAGTCGCTCCATCAGCCTTTCGGGGGGGGACAATGGAAGTGGCCACCCTATCCATGGCCTGAGCCATCATCTCTGATGATGCTGCCTGTTGGGTTGCCATACCGTATATGGATTCCTCCCATGTAGTATTGCCAGGTGGCTGACGGCCACCACGTCGGCGGGCACCACACCTGTCTGGGGCAAGGCGAACTGCGCCTTGCTGTGCCGGCACTGCCTGAGACTGCAGGACTGCATTCCCCCTCTGATCTGCTAGCCCAGGAACAGGATCAGATATCACAGAGTGTGACCCTGCATCCGTAACCACCAAAGGCGTTCCTGCCAAAACTGACATCCCCATTGAGGGTTCTAACCCTGGTGCAGGTGGTTCGGACAGAACAGAATCCCTCCCAGGAACACTCACCTGCGACGGCACATAGGTCTCATCATCCGAATCGACACCTGAATACAGCTCGGGGGAGGTGCAGCCAGAGACACCCCTTGAGAGCACGACCTGCAGCAGTTGTGGGTTCTCACCCACCACCACACCACGTCCCTCACTGGTGGTCGGTCGGCCCTCAGACCCCTCCTGGGTCTGCACCATCTCCACAACCCCAGCAGTATCAAGTGTGTCATCCCCTGCAAAGACATAAAAGAAAACAAATGGAAACAGGCATTAGCACTATGGCACACAATTAGGGCTGAGAGGCTACAGAAACAGTACTTGATTGACACATGTCCCACATGACTTAAACCCTCCCATGCATGCACCGTCACTGCGTGTGAAGGGTAGGCAGATGGCACACATTGATGACACCAAGATGGAAGATGAACACATTTGCTGCATGCTGCCTAGCAGTGGCATCACACATTGGCCAGTGATTGGCAGGTCAAATACACATGCCATCACACAGATGGCATGTACCTATCCATGAAGTGAAGAGGGAGAGGAGGTCACCAATTGTTCATTCAGTCCAGTTTGCTAATGTAATTGATTTTTTCATTGAAATGGTTCAAATGTTTAACCTGCAGCTGCCAGTCCAATAGCACAGGGACATGTCTAAACAAATCATGTCCAGGAAACAAAGCCAGTCCACTGTACCATAGCCATGTCATACATGTGACAATAGGACTGAGAAATCCCGAGTAAAAGTGGTGGTATGCAAACAATCTGCCTGAATAAACAGAGGTAAATAAGCAACAATGTTGTGGCAAGATGACACTCCAAGGGCAACTGGCGTGGTGTTGGGCTGGATGTCTAATGTTGGCAGAAGGGATGCTGCTATACCCAAATGCTGGTGCGCAGAATGTATAGGAAGAGGCACATGGGTGACCCAAACCACTCAGGCACACACACCCTCACCTGGCACCCAAACAATAGCCCTCCCACACACACCATGCACATGGATGACACACACATGCATGTGCACTCACCGGACAATGCCTCGTAATCTGCCAGTTCTCCCACGCCTTGGATCTGTTCCTCTGTGACGTAGGTCCCAGCAACCTGCTCATGTGGAGTGAGTTCTATGTCGTCTGCTGGAGACCCACCTCCAGTCACTAGAGTTGCGGCATGACTTGAGGCCAGCTTATCCTTTGCCCTGCGCTTCAGGTCATTCCAGCGCTTGTAGCATTCAGTAGCTGTGCGCCTCACAATTCCAAGGGCACTTATGATGTCCGCAATGGTCTGCCAGTGTGCCTGACGTTGTGCAGGGGTGGTTTTGGATCCTGCAACAATCACCATTTCGCGGTCATGTGCGGACACATACCCTACAAGTGCATTCAGTTCGGCCTCATTGAAGCTGGGCTTCCTTGACGGGCCGGACTGTGTAGCCGTGTCGGGGGCATCAGCCTCTACTGGACGAGCACTCTTCCTCTTCCGCTTGGAAGGTGGTGGGGATCCTGAGTGTCCTACGCCGCTTGGACACTAGGGGCAGGAGCCCCGGTGGACTCTGTACTAGGTGTGTGGGATTGCACACTCAGCATGGGAGTTGGTGCAGGCATTAGCTCAAGTGTGATGGTGTCAGGGGGAATGTCAGCATGATGGACTTGGACCGACACTGTCCTGGCTGGGTGTGTGAGAGGTGGGGTGGATGGAGCCGCAGCTGCCCCTGCAGCCTCCCCAGCCTGCCTACGCGGGGCAGCCGATGACCTAGCTGCCCCTGATCCACGTGGCCTGATGACACCAACGTTCACCGGTGCACGTGGCCTAGACCTGCTGACCTGGAAGTCAGCCATGGAGTCACCCTGTGCCAGGTCTGGTTCCACAGTGGGCTGGTCCAACAAGGGCTGAGCATGGATGGTGTCAGCCACGTTAACCTCAACCGGGGGGGGGCATGGGTGTCCCTGACTGCTCCTCCACATATGGGGGGCCAGGGGCACCCTGCAAGTCACGGCCACGTCCCCTACCGGATCCACCACGGCCACCACTTGGGGCTCGGCCACCTTTGCCACCCTTACGGCTTGTTTGCCTCCCAGCCATGGCACTGATGTTATTGTGCGTATTGTCCTGGGCAATTGGGGGTCAAAGGGGTTGGGTACCAGATGGTAATCGTACCCTAGTGCTCTAGCAAGGCTGTATGTCACCCCTGGGGAAAGATGACGGGTCACGCAACGCACAGGCACCCCCTCCTAGACCACGTGCATGGAAAAATAAACCTGCACTACGCTGTGGCACCCAGAAACACAAGAATGAACGTATGTGTGTCACACGCAGCCTAGAATGACCTCTGAAGGGGTACGCGACACACGGGGCAAGCACAGATGTTAAATACGTGCGCGACTCACCGTCTGCCAGGAACAAAGCGTGAAAAATATGTGCGTGTGCGCGTTGGCAACACCCCCACCAAAAGAAGAATTGTACGCTGTCTGAGGAGACAGGACAACAGTAGAAGGGAACGTGTTTCAGGAAACAGGCCCAGGAAAAAGAGGAAAAGAGAAAAAGCTGTCAGAGGTAACAGGGAGTACGAACTGGAAACGCTGTGAAGTAAATCGCGTGTGAACCAACAAGAAGTACAGATTTCACCCACTCGCTCTCCACGAAATGCATGTACAAGGAAATGGCGTTCTACACGTACCTTTTATACACACGTCACAGACGCGCATACGCGATGAAGCCATTTCCACCAATTACACGCTTTGACACTCGGACGTGTATCTCTTTTTTTTTACATGCGCCATTCTCAACGGCCATGCACGTGCGGTCACAGCTGCGCACATGGGGCCCTTTGGGCCAATGAAATCGCGTATGCGTGCAGACGCGCTTACGGCTTAAGGGCCTTTCCTCGAATTACACACAGACGTGCAGGATTTTCACGTGCCAAATCACTCCCTATCAAGCTGGCCACGCGTAAGCACACGGAAGACCACGCTTCTGCCCAGAAAACCGATTTACTGCCCCCAGAGCCCTGAGCACGCTCCCACCTGCCATCTGCTGCTGCCTGACTGCCTGCTGCCCATGTTCCGTGCCATTTGCTGCCTGCACATCAGCCAGGGGTGCTGTTGCTGTGACCACCCCTGCTCGAACCGAAGACTCCCGACTGGGATTCCATCGCTCCACAGCCCAGCCCCAGGACCCAGTTGCCCACCCACTCCTGCCTCTGGGGTTGTCATGTCGGGCACTGCAACATCTGGCATCACTGACAACCCCTGGCCAGAGTGGCAGAGGGGCACCAGCTTCAGTGCCAGGGAAGTTGGTGTCCTGGTGGAGCAAGTCCTGGGGCAGTATGATGCCCTCTTCGGAAGTTCCCGCGCCAACAAGGAAGGACGGACTCGGATCTGGACGGACTTCGTGACTGCCATCAATGCGGAGGGGGTGGCAGTCCGTGACTTCCAACATTTCAAGAAGCGCTGGGAGGACTTCAGGTCCAGGACCCTGAACAAGGCCCGGCACCACTTGAAGGCAGCGGATGATAAGGGGCGCCGGGGCCACTTGTTGGAAGATCAGATGAGGGTCCTGGAACGCATATCCCCAGCGCTCCACGTCCAGGTCCTTGAGAGGCAGACCCGTCTGGAGTCGAGCGGTAAGTGTACATGCATCCTGATTGTAAGCTGTGCGTGTGGTGATGTTTCAGTAGTGTGCAGGTTGCACATCTGTTTGTATGGGGTCGAGTATGGGTGGGGGTGTACAGGGCCGTGAGGCTAACACATGCGAGGGCTGTCATGTGTGAGACTTGGATGGTGCTTGTGTGTGTAGGCTTGCATGCCAAATGCAGTTGTGTGGGCACACATGTTTGGATGAATGTGTATGTAAGTAGTCATGTTCGTGATGTCACGCATGTATGTTGTTTTCAGTTGCATGTATCAGCACTGTGTACATGTGCATGTGTGTGTATTTGACTAGGGTGCAACAGTGATGCAACATGGGTGCATGTGACAGCGGGATGTGGAAGCCTGATTAGCAGATGTGATATGGATGCCCATCTGAACACTGCGACACTTGGCAGAGGTGTACACATGCATGCAAGTGTGGTGGTGTGTGCGCATGTGTAGTGTACTCCCTGTGTTGCATGTGATGTCTGGCTCACCATTGCCTGCTCATGCTGTTGTATGTGTATGGATGGTGCTGGCAGTTGCGATGTGGCTGTGGTATGGCTCATTTGTGCAAGTTGAAATGACATGTGTGTTGGGGATTGTGATGGCATGTCTGAGGTTTGCCAATGCCACTCATGTACAACTGTCATGTGTGTATGTGTCCATTGTACAGTGCCCTGATGCCTGTCTTTTATTTCTCCCTGTCTGCAGCGTCAACTGATGAAGAGGGCGGAGAAGGTGCTGTGGAGCACAGCGGCGGGGATCCCATCGCCAGCCGGAGACACAAGGCCCGGCTCCCCTCCCAGCTTGTGATCTCGTCGGGGAGTGAGGTGTCCGGTGCCGCGTCCCAGGCCGCAGCTGCCGGGGGGAGGTCCAAGAGGCGGAGGTCGGAGTTGGACTCCTCGGCAGCAGAAGGGGCAGCTGGGACCCCACAGGGCCCAAAGGGGGAAGATGGCACGGAGTCATCCAGGTTGGTGGGGGGTTTGGTGGAGGAGGAGGCCATGCAAGCAACAGAGACAGGGTCTGGAGGTGGGGATTCCACTGGTGCTAGTGGTGCAGTGCAGGACCAGGGAAAGGAGGCAGCACAGGCCGCCGTGGAGGTGCCTGTGTGCAATCCTGTCGCTGATCCTGTCCCTGCATCATCTTGCACCAGCAGGGATGCCTACGTCCAGACCCGTTTTCAGGCAGGGGATGAGCTCACGTCAACTGGCATTCCTCTGCCTGCGGACGTGGCTATCCGGGTCCGGGTTGAGCCTGTCCTGACTGGTGTGGTGTTGCGTCAACGGGCCATGCGAGGTGACCTGCAGTCTTTTCATGAGGAGACTGCACGTCATCTCGAATGGCTCGTTGACCGCGTCGGCCTACTGGGACAGGTCACCCAGGCCGGATTCCTCCGTTTGATGGGGCTTGCTCAGACCCCTCCTCAACTGAACCCCCTATGCGCCAGTCGTCCTCCGTGCCATCTTCCCACCCATCAGTCACCTGGGTGCCCTGTGGAGCTGCCTCTGACGGTGCGGCCAGGCTGGTGGAGGAGGCATCCCTGCCACAGTCGGGAGTCGGACGTCCAGCAGGGGTGGCCACATCAACGACTGCACCCCAGCCAGCGGAGGATGTGCAGGTAGCAGGAGGCAGTGCACGGGCAGAGGCACAGCAGCAGCAGCAACGTGGTGGGAGCCATGATGGCTCGGGGCCTTCGACATCGGAGGGGCATGCATCGGCCGGAGGGCAGGAGGACCCAGAACGGGAAGTGTCTTCCGTGTGGCAGCAGTTGGGCCACGCCATAGATGCGGAGCGGCAGCGGGTGGAAGAGGCACGGCTCACGATGGTCAGGGTAGAGAACTCCATGCGGAGGGCCCTGAGGCGGGCCGAGTGCCTCGAGGCAATCCGCAGGGGGATGCAGGTGGACACGTCGATGGCCCTGCGGACCCTCGGGGCCATGGAGGAGGACCGCCTTCGGGACATTGAGCAGGAGTTCGATGATGCCCTGGCCCGGGACATCCAAAAGTGAGCCGTCGGACTAGCCCGCTGCCCTTGTAAATAGTTCTATAGTTAGTGTTAGGTTTCCTTTGGTTTTGCTTTTTTTTCTGACCTTTTGGACAATGGGCCACATTTTTGTATATAGTTTTTTTATTAGGTAGTGTTATTAGATAGGTTTCATTTCTTCTGTTGGGATCATGGACCCTGGATTGTTTATCTGTATATAGTTGACTGTTGGAGTTTCATTTTTTTTTACTATTTACGCATGGAGCAATGGCTTTCAATTATGATTTTCCATTGGATTTACTTTTGTGGACTGTGACTTTGGACACCTTTCCTTTGGATTATGATTTGTGTTTTTGCATAATTTCACGGACATGCTGCTTTTTATTTTTTTAAATTCCCATTTCTGTTTGTTTATTTTTGATTCAATTTATGTTTCTGTTAATACATATTTTTGGTTCAAACTTCAATGTGTAGTATCATCTCACTGCTTTCATGCATATCATGATATGGGTTTTGAGATTCACTGACACCCATTGGGTGTATGTGAGGGACATGTGTTTATTTCCTAACTGGCAATTGGGGTTCTATCATGTTATGGCCATTTTGAAGTGGGTGGATGCAATACTCGGGTGGGTGTTTGGCATTTGGAGGCTGACCATAGGGGCCAGGGATCTAGATTGTGATGACATGTTGGCTGGGGGACATGAGTGGGGGAATGCTGGCAGGTGCCCCTGCACTGCTGGGGGGTGGAGGTGGTGGGAGACATGAGTGGGTGCCTGGTGGAGGCTGCCCTTGGTGGCTGGGGGTGGAGGCGGTGGGAGACATGAGTGGGTGCGTGGTGGAGGCTGCCCCTGCACTGCTGGGGGTTGGGGTGCAGGGAGACATGAGTGGGGGCCTGGTGGAGGCTGCCCCTGGTGGCTGTGGGGTGGGGGTGATGGGAGACATGATTGGGGGCCTGGTGGAGGCTGGCCCTGGTGGCTGGGGGGTGAGGGTGGTGGGAGACATGAGTGGGGGCCTGGTGGAGGCGGCCCCTGGTGGCTGGTGGGTGGGGGTGGTGGGAAACATGAGTGGGGGCCTGGTGGAGGCTGCCCCTACAAAGCTGGGGGGTGGGGGCAGGGAGACATGAGTGGGGGCCTGGTGGAGGCGGCCCCTGGTGGCTGGGGGGTGGGGGTGGTGGGAGACATGAGTGGGGGCCTGGTGGAGGCTGCCCCTGCACTGCTGGGGGGTGGGGTTGATAGGGGACTTGAGTGGGGGCCTGGTGGAGGCTGCCCCTGGTGGCTGGGGGGTGGGGGTGGTGGGAGACATGAGTGGGGGCCTGGTGGAGGATGCCTCTGGTGGCTGGGGTGTGGGGGTGGTGGGAGACATGAGTGGGGGCCTGGTGGAGGCTGCCCCTACACTGCTGGGGGGTGGGGGTGGTGGGAGACATGAGCGGGGGCCTGGTGGAGGCTGCCCCTGCACTGCTGGGGGGTGGGGGTGCAGGGAGACATGAGTGGGGGCCTGGTGGAGGCTGCCCCTGGTGGCTGGGGGGTGGTGGGAGGCATGAGTGGGGTCCTGGTGGAGGCTGCCCCTGCACTGCTGGGGGGTGGGGGTGCAGGGAGACATGAGTGGGGGCCTGGTGGAGGCTGCCCCTGGTGGCTGGGGGCTGGGGGTGATGGGAGACATGAGTGGGGGCCTGGTGGAGGCTGCCCCTGGTGGCTGGGGGGTGGGGGTGGTGGGAGACATGAGTGGGGGCCTGGTGGAGGCTGCCCCTACACTGCTGGGGTGTGGGGGTGGTGGGAGGCATGGGTGGGGGCCTGGTGGAGGCTGCCCCTGCACTGCTGGGGGGTGGGGGGTGGTGGGAGACATGAGTGGGGGCCTGGTGGAGGCTGCCCCTGGTGGCTGGGGGGTGGGGGTGGTGGGAGACATGAGTGGGTGCCTGGTGGAGGCTGCCCCTGCACTGCTGGGGGGTGGGGGTGCAGGGAGACATGAGTGGGGGCCTGGTGGATGCTGCCCCTGGTGGCTGGGGGGTGGGGGTGATGGGAGACATGAGTGGGGGCCTGGCGGAGGCTGCCCCTGGTGGCTGGGGGGTGGGGGTGGTGGGAGACATGAGTGGGGGCCTGGTGGAGGTTGCCCCTACACTGCTAGGGGGTGGGGGCAGGGAGACATGAGTGGAGGCCTGGTGGAGGATGCCCCTGGTGGCTGGGGGGTGGGGGTGGTGGTAGACATGAGTGGGGGCCTGGTGGAGGCTGCCCCTGCACTGCTGGGGGGTGTGGGTGCAGGGAGACATGAGTGGGGGCCTGGTGGAGGCTGCCCCTGCACTGCTGGGGGGTGGGGGTGATAGGGGACATGAGTGGGGGCCTGGTGGAGGATGCCCCTTGTGGCTGGGGGGTGGGGGTGGTGGGAGACATGAGTGGGGGCCTGGTGGAGGCTGCCCCTGCACTGCTGGGGGGTGGGGGTGCAGTGAGACATGAGTGGGGGCCTGGTGGAGGCTGCCCCTGGTGGCGGGGGGGTGGGGGTGGTGGGAGACATGAGTGGGGGCCTGGTGGAGGCTGCCCCTGCACTGCTGGGGGGTGGGGGTGATAGGGGACTTGAGTGGGGGCCTGGTGGAGGCTGCCCCTGCACTGCTGCGGGGTGGGGGTGCAGGGAGACATGAGTGGGGGGCCTGGTGGAGGCTGCCCCTGGTGGCTGGGGGGTGGGGGTGGTGGGAGACATGAGTGGGGGCCTGGTGGAGGCTGCCCCTGCACTGCTGGGGGGTGGGGTGATGGGAGACATGAGTGGGGCCTGGTGGAAGCTGCCCCTGGTGGCTGGGGGTGCAGGGGGACATGCGTTGGTGGGCAGTAGTGCAAGGTGACATGTGGGTTGGCTGGGGGGCATGGCCATGGTGGATGGGATGCCTGCGGGACATGTGCAGGGTAGGCCCCTGTGGTGTGGGCCACCTGGATGGGCCGTGGAGGGTGTAGAGGGAACACCTGGGAGGACCCACACGAGCAATTCCTGTGTGGTGCTCCCCGCTCACCCCTGGAATACACATACCCTGATGGATTCGCGTGTGATACTTCCTGCGCACCCCTGAAATACACGTACCATGCTGCTTTTGCGTGTGATACTTCCCACGCACCCCTGGAATATATGTACCCTGATGGAATCGCGTGTGATACTTCCCACGCACCCCTGAAATACACGTATCCTGCTGCTTTTGCTTGTGATACTTCCCACGCACCCCTGAGATGCACGTACCCTGCTGCTTTTGCATGTGATAATTCCTGTGCACCCCTGAGATACAAGTACCCTGCTGATTTTGCGTGTGATACTTCCCACGCACCCCTGGAATACACGTGCCCTGATGGAATAGCGTGTGTTTCTTCCCAAGCACCCCTGATGTACACGTACCCAGGACAATCGCGTGTGGCACTTCCCGAGAACTACTGAAATACATGTTCCCCGCTTGGCGTTTGCTGTTTGCCAGCCCTGTGAACTGGTCCAGGGTTAGCGCAGCCCTTTGCGATGATTTGGGGATTTTGAAGGCTTTTCCTTGCGCGAGGGCGTTCTTGGGGGCGTAACTGGCACTGCTGCAGGGTCGCTGCGCCACTCTGCGCCACGGCTGGTTTCGGAGGCTAAAATCCATGAATACGCTGTGTGATGAAAAGGATTTTTTCGCACGCGGCCGGCGCAGTGCATCGCACGGGGACACTGTGCGCCAGCCGCGTGCGCCATTTTTGTGCGAATTTCTATGAAGTACCCTCTAAGTGTGTTGCTATTTTTTAGAAGATACCCAGTAGAGATGCCGAAGATGCGCTCACATCTTCAGCCAAGATTTAAGAACAATCCTAGGAGATTGGGCCTGGGGAACACATTGCGTAAGATTATATTAACTGCAAGCACCCCCTAGATCCACTGTTGCACAGGAACACGACAAGTTTCTGAGAATAATAATTGGACTCAGTTGTATGGGATGAATAGCAGTCTTTACCCAGGCTTCTGACCTCCTACAACAAGACACAAACAGAAAGAGCTGACTGTTATCTGCTTCCTGTTTTGCGCTACCGCCTATGGAATCAAGGCCCACTCCAAGTAGATCCATGGACAAATAAATGACCCATAAGCACCATCCCATTGCCGGTAAAGGGGGAGTAATTACCTCCACCCTGTCATCTTCCCAAATAAAAATGTGCTGTCATCGAAGTAAGGAAACAATCATTCCCCAAAATCCCATGAAGATTTTCAAGATATTTAACAACACCTGATTGGCGGTAGTGTCAAGCGCAGTTATGAGGGGAAGAAGCACTGCTTGGGATGGCTTATGCCTGTCCAGCACACAAAGAGAGCAGTCAATTCCCTTGCAAGTAACAACCATCTCAGAGTCGTGGTTACACTGGTGGCTAAATCAATTATTCTATCCTGTAAAAAGAGACAGTTTAATGTGTCATGACTCTGCTTTGGAAAAATAATCCAGCCAATGGTCAATGATTTCCTATAGTTTCAACACTATTTCAGGCCTTTAAGTAATATTGTGAGCAATTTTAGGGCATCATTTGAGGCCCATGAAGAAGACCATGGTTTGATCATGGGAGCACAGCCATCCTTACCCTGAGAATTGTCTTCCCTTCACAGCCCTCTTCTACAATTCAGGAGATGCTTTCGAACTGTCCAGAAATGAGAAGGAGGATGGCCCTTGTACCCCCAGTGGATTGGCAGAGGTTTCAGACATTTTAACACTCGTGCGAATTTGGAGGCTATCAGACTGAGTCTATATAGTTCATGGTTTCAAACACGTTAATGTTAGAGTGAGTGTTTTGGAAAAGGAAATGAACACAAAGCTTGGTGTGCATTAATTACTTAGTTATGCAATGGTGTAACCCTGTTATCTCAGACACATTTGTCATTTTTAAAGATCTGTGGTCAATCTTATGTACTCAAAAAATCTCTTTGGTGGTATGCTAAGCATCCAGCTACCTGTATTTGTGCTATTTGCCTTACTTCTCTTTCACACAGTCGTATTTCAAAAGTGTGCCACAAGAGTGTACCAGACTGTCAACCCTAGAATGATGAACTACGGAAAATAATATAGATGGTTATTCTAGGCTTTGATAATGTACTTTATTCAGTTAGACAAGTGCGATGATCATATTATGACTACAATATGAATTGGAAGTGATTGTTGGAAATGAAAATTATAAAAATGTTAACAGATCCAATTTACAATGTTAGTACAAGTAAACAATGTCCTTTTATTTAATAGCTTCTTTGACAAGAAAACACACCATTTTGTCTCTCAAAATGTCATTCTTTTTTGGAAAAACACAACACCCCAACCCCATTATGATATCAGTGTTTTGTTTTTGTCTGCTGGGTTAGCTCTAGCAAACCCACAACCTGGCAACGTGGCTCTCTCCACACAAAGAGAGAGATGGAGAGACATAGGGCCTCATTGTGACTCTGGAGGTAGCCATGCCGGTAAAAATGGCAGGCTGCTGCTGGAGACATGTTTTTTTTCCGGCGCCTGGCAACTAGGAATCACAGGGGCATTACAGCCCCCACGGTCCCTACGGCCAGGCTTTGGAAAAAGAAACTCCCCATTCCCATTGGACTCAATGGGAATGGGGAGGACAGATACACCGGCATTGTGTGCAACAGTGCCGATGCATCCGTCAAGGTCTGCGAGCGGGTGCCGTTCGGCCCGCCAGGTCAGACGGGTAGCTTACCGGCACCGTTGTTACCACGACCGGCACACTCCAAATGAGGCCCATAGTCTGAGACAGCGAGAGAAAAGGAGCACACAGAAAGAGCAAGAAAGAGAGAATGTGAGAGTGAGAAGGACGGAGAGGGAGGCAGAGAGAGATAAAGGGAGCCAACACAGACAGATTCGATGGCTAAACGTGATCAATTGCCTCCTGAGAGCCGGAGTATGCGTATGAAGTTCGCATTTGGTTGTCAGATATCATCAATAGAACATTGATTCCAGAAGCTCAAGCGGCGCTATGAGAAACCAGAGTTTAAAAGAAAATGTATTTCTCTGGATTTGCTTCTTAACCACATGAGCATCCCCTCCCCAGCAAAAAACACAAGTAAATGAAATAAATAATGTGCACGGTCACTCTTTCCCCCGCGGACTTCTGTAAGTTGAGTTGTAGAATATTAGAAGACCCACACCCGGCCACCAGCAGCATGGGCGGCAAGAGAGTAATGCAGGCATCCATACCATTCTAAAACATTCCGATCAATACATCTAGCCAATTCGCCTAGTTCACACAAACATGTCTTGGCCATGCCAATGATGACTGATCATTAATTAGTTAGCTTGAGCAATTGTTGCAGGGATGGGAGGTGCATATGGGGTTTGATGAGTCGTAAAAGAGTGTCCTTCCCGAAAAGATTGGGTTTTAATAAAAATGTGTTTTATTGGCCTTGATAATGTGTCTTATAGCTATAATTGATTGGCACAAGCTGGGGATATGTTTAGCCTCCATGCTGCAGTAATGCAATTATTTAATATAGGAAATGTCAGCCTCTCGACCATTTGGAGAGTTTTTATTTTCCTGGCGCACCACCTTTTTTTGCGAGCTGCAGTATTTATTTGGCTGCTCTTTATGACATTTAAAACCAATTAGCATACCAAACTGTTGTGGTTAGAATTCCTAATGTGCCGTTCTTCATTCAAAGCAGATGTTGCGAAGCTCCAATTTAAGTGACATATTTCAGCTTCAAGGGAAACGAGAGAAAAGCCTTCCTGTCTCGGGAGCCTTGACCAGACCGTTTCTGCTCCAAGAACCGTCCCAAGTACATTATTTTGTGGCAATTAAAACATCCAGTTTTTATCACTATGGTTTCTTCACCACATCAGCTCCCCTTGCCCCGTTCTGCAAACCCCTGCTCCCCCAACCCTAGCTATAATCCCCTGCGTAGAGCTTTTCTGAGGAGGTTTGTCACACGCTTGTCGCATTGTCAACTGGAAGTTGTACTCATGTTATTGTCTCACACCTGTCACTTTCTCCCTGCCTTCTTCTTTTCTACCTCTTCAGACTTACTGCTAGGTTGGGAAAGTCAAGCTGCCTGGAAACATTCCACCATTTCCCCTATCCATTGCACTCTGTTTGTATGGAACTCTGCGCAGAGCACACTGAATCCTGTCACTTGCTTTAACCTCTTCAAACTCAACCGGGGCTTCTTTGCTTCAATCATTCCTTAGCTGGTCTTATTCCTTACCTGGTCTGGACCCATCTCTAGTCATGTATCATGTGTCACTGTGTAGCGCTTTGACGCTCTGAGCAGGGAACCTGCAAAGGGCTCTCATCAGAGCTCTGTTTACTTTTGGCATCTGCCCCTGTGGGCCTGTACCTTACACACAGTGAATTTTCCACATGCATGTGGCATACTGACTGCATTAGGTTACATTAACCAGTGTTGGACGCCATTATTTGTGCATTTGAGGCCATTCTTGGAATGCGTTGCATCCGCTGGGGTTGTGAGACCTCACATTCCATATGGTGCTTTTGAAGCATTCATCTTTGTTGGACGGTGTTACTGGGCCATTTCTGGCTAACCTTGGCATGAGCTGGCAGCAACTGAACTTGTGAGAATGCACATTACAAAGTTCGACAATTCCATGCATATGAAGCAACAAGTGCCAACAGGATGACGGGCATTAGATGACATTTCTGATGGCATTACCTGGATATGTCAGGTGGTACACATACATATTATAAATATACATGGCAAGGAGGGTAAGACAAGTATACCATGGCGTTGTTTACATGTAAGAAGCGACACTTGGCATATGATGGCAGCACCTGAAGATATACGGCTACTTTTAACATGTGATGCCACTTCCTATGATGTCACTTCCGCTACCCCTGTCATTTTGGTGAATCAATGGCCCTGAACTGATCTACATAAATAAAATGTCCTACCTCAAGCACCATGTACTGTCTAGTTAATCATCGGGAAAACGCGGAATCTAAAAAACGCAGAATCTTCCGTTCGAGACACGCAGGAATGGCCTACTTGATGGTGCTCAGCTGTTTCTTTCTGTGACTTTTGTGGGACGTTCCCTGGAATGTTGGCAGCAATTTTGCGTGCGACATGTTCTTTCCTCGTCAGATTCCTGGGACCGCTTTTCTGCATTCTTTGCATGGGTGAACCGAAAGGGGCCGGCAGAGTGTTTGCTCTTACATTCCATTGGATTCTTAGTGCTTACAGATCTGAAAGGACAATCTTTGGAAGCAAATATGTGCATCGAATTTGGACTTGAGCAACAGGCCAAATGGTCATAAGGATACAATCAGACCACACAACTCATACCAACGTCCTTGGAACATGGCACGCAAGCTCTAGTTTGAGCAGTTTGCATGCATTTTGAGAATTGGTGCTTTGACCCCTTTTACATAGAATGTGCCACAGCGCACATTTGGGAATAGCGCCAATCTGCAGCAGCATGAATGCTACAGTGCACTCACTATAGGGGCCTCAAAAAACTCTTCTATACTGCTCTGATTACTTAGTGGTAATCTTCATTACTCCTAGTTCTACTCTTCTCGTCACAGTACTTACCTCATGAGGCCCATGCCTCAGACCCAGGACCTTCTTCTATTTCTTTCAATCCCTATAACTCCTCCCCCACATCCATGTCACTCAGTTTCATATTACCAAGTCGGAGGATGGGACCTTCCCCGCAGGTAGGGTGAGGAGGGTCGTCAGTACTGTGACGAGGAAGAGTAGGACTAGGAGAAATGAAGATTACCAGTAAGTAATCAGAGCATTACCTCCACGTCCACTTTTCCTCATCCCAGTACTTACCTCATGAGGTATACCAAACAGCAACGGGTTAAATGTCCCAATGAGACACAGAGCCAAAAACAATGCAGCAAAACACACACCCACAATAACCCCACAGACAAAACTCCAACCCTGAAGGAACCAACCCCTGAGTGGGAGAAACTCAACCCATAGTGGTTGATGGAAGTGCTTAGACCAGCCCATGCGGCAGCCCTACACATCTCTTGCAGAGAAACTCTCCTTGCATCGGTCCAGGAAGCCGCCAAACCCCTGGTGGACCTCCCCTGAACGTGCGCAGGCACAGGCAGGCCAGAAGCCACATAGGCCATGGAGACCACAACACGGAACCACCAGCAAATGGAAACCACAGATGCCTTACGCCCAGCCCAGCGGCCAAAAGTAATCAGAAGACTATCAGATTGGCGGAAAAGAGCAATCCTAGCCAAATACTCCAACACTGCCCTGCTGGACATCAATGTTATGCCAAGCTACCTCCTCAGGCGTTTGCGGATCTTGAAAGAAGGCAGGGAGAACCAGATGCTGAGAGGTGTGAAACCGAGAAACAACTTTAGGGAGAAACTTCGGATCACATCTCAGCACCACCGACTCCGGCAGCACCCTCAGGAAAGGAGGGTGGCATAACAGAGCCCCAAACTCACCAAGCCTACGGGCAGAAGTGATGGCAATAAGAAAGGCAGTCTTCAGTGTAAGATGTTTGATATCAATCTCGGAAAGGCCCTTGGCAGGACCGTAAGACAAGAGGGAGATCCCAAGGAAGGGGGAAGCCCTTTATAAGTATATGGACGGGAAGAAGAAAAACCCCGGAGCAACTTCCCCACCACCACCTCCCCATCCAAGTGACCATCAGAGTTCCCCAAAAGGAATTTAATGAAGGCCACCTGAGAGTGAAGCATGGAATTTGCCAGGCCCTTGTCAAACCCCTCCTGGAGGAATTGAAGGATAGCGGGAAGGCCAGAAAGCAGGGGAGGGATCCCAGACCGCACACACCAGTCTCGCAAATGGCCCCAATGCTGCCGTACACTTCCAGAGTGGAGGGTCTAAGAGCATTCATTATGGACTCAACTATAGGACCTGAGAACCCCTGAGATAGCAGCCTAGACCGTGCAATATCCACACTGCCCATTGCATCCGGCGGACTCCCAACCGCATAGCCCCTTGAAGGGGACACAGCCACTTTGGAACCAGCCAAGGATCCTGGGACCGAAGCTCCAACAGAGAGGGGAACCAACTCTGTCGGGGCCAGAACAGAGCTAACAACAACACAGTCACCCTGGACACTCTGATGCGCTGAACCACCCAGGGGAGAAGGGGAATATGCGGAAAGGCATAAAGGAGACCCCAAGGCCACTGTACTGAGAGGGTGTCTACCCCCCAAACACCCTCGGCCTGAAACCGAGAGCAGAAGAGGGGAACTTTAGCTGAGCCCGGGGATGCAAACAGTCTAGAACAGGGGTCCCTAATCTGACACAGATCTCCGCAAAGAATTGGGCCGACAGGACCAGTTCTGCAGAGGAGGGAAACCGGCAGCTAAGAAGATCTGCTTGAACATTGTCCACCCCCCAATATGTGAGGCCACCAGAGACACCAGATGCAATTATCCCCGGGTGCCTATCTGAGCTGCCAGAGCATTCAAGGAGTGGCCGGTTGACATATGCCAAGGCCGTTGTATTGTCAGTTTGGACCAAAACTGCCCGACCTTCCAGCAACCCCTCTAAGTACACCAGAACTCGGAGAATGGCACACAACTCTCTGCAATTGGATGATCGATGGCTCTCCCCCAAATCCCACAACCCTTGAGCTTAGAGAACCCCCAATGTAGACCCCCAACCCATTCTGTTGGCATTGGTAGTAAGAGTGGCCACAGGAGGAAGGACCAGGGACATCCCAGCCTGTAGATTTGGAACCCCCAGCCAGACCACAGCAAAATCAAAGCCTCGAAAGATGAGACGTCAGGAGCCAGTGGGAGAGACAAAAAGACACCAGGGGACGTAACTGAAGACGGGCCCAAGGAACTAGAAAACACACAAGACCCCATTTGCCCTGTAACTTCAGTAACAGGCGAGCCGAGACATACTGCCTTCTGAGAACCCTGCCCAGAACAGCCAGCAAGCGACAGACCCTCTTTAGGGAGAGGAACGCCCTCTCCATCCTGGTGCAAAACAGTGCCCCAATGAAAACTAGATCCTGAGAAGGCTCCAGCGGAGACTTCCGCCAGTTCACCAGCAAACCCCAGCCCCGCAATGCCTGATAGACTAAAGGGAGATGAGGCAGGACAGCCTGCCGACAGGACTCCTCAACCAATCAATCGTCCAGGTAGGGAAAAATCTGCACTCCCTGCCGATGCAAATGCACCACCAGGGGAGCCACCAGGATGGAGAACACTCTGTGAGTCGATCACACCCGAACGGGAGCACTCAGAACCGAAAACGCTGTGATCTCATCCGATCCCCCCTGCACAACATCCGGAGAACATTCTGCAAAGTCTCCACATTGAAGCGTTCCGTCCGGACGAAGCAGTGCAGGACCTCAAGACCCATAAGCAGGTGACACTTCCTACAAGGCATGGGGCCCAGGAACACTCATGAGTAGAAAACTTGACCTTGAACAGGGAGAGGAATGGGCATGACGGTAACCCACAACAACAATTCGGAGAGAACGGATCCCATGGCCAACTACTTGGTCCGTGAGCTGGGTACCAAAGTCCTAACCATGCAAACCTGGACAAGAGGAGACAGGAACAGCACTTGATAACCCCTCCAGAAGGAGCCCAGCAGCCAGGAAGCCGAACCCCACCGGTCCCATACTGGAAAAAAACAGATGGATCCACCTGCCACAGGCCCGACCTCCGAGAAGATAGAGACGAGGAGCCAGGGAAAACCTCCAGTCACTGCACTTGCACCAGAGACAAATCTTAGGACATTGAAGCAGGCCTGCGCCGCAATATAACAGCATGCTTGTCAGCCCACAAAAAGATCAGACCCATCAAAAGGAAGATACAGGACCGCCCGGTAGTCCAGCAGATGCACATGCCTCCAGGCAGATACACCAACCCCCAAGGCCATGGCCCCCTCAGCCGACATAGAGGAGCCACCAGGCTGGCGAGATCATCACCAACATGAACTGATGGCATTAAAAATGCCCCCTCCGAATGGGCAGAATACTGTCACAAAGTGGGGCAATGCAATCCATCCCGGATAGCAGACTTCAAAGGCAACCCCATGCCTGGGGTATGCCTATACCGGAAACTCACAGAAGCGACAGCCCCCTCCACCGGCACCAGGGGCTCTGAGAACCCCTTTAAGCACAGACATGTGCCACAATCTGCTATATTACTCCCACACGTCTGAGAGGAGGCGTGAAACAGCACATCGGCACCGGAGGACGTAGGCCGTAAAAGTAGAGACACTGGGAACCCCCTGCATGGCCGTTACTTCCATGATGCATTAGCAGTTTCCATAATTCCATGCAAGACAAGGGAAAACAAATCAATCACCTTCGTACGTCCCCCGCGTAGTTCAGAGGAAGAGGACAGGATAAGGGTCCCGCGTACAGCAGAAATATACCCATGGCTAGCACAGACACAAACACACCACTAACTCACCGCCTATATATACATCACATGACTGAGAGGTGGCTTGAGCCCTGCATCATGTGGCTGGTAGCCCCATGCTCTACCTGTCGAGCTAACGGGTACCCCTCCAGAAGGCACCAACCAAGAGGGAAAAACCAAACAAAACAATCCCCCTGGCAACACCGCACCTCCCCACTGGAGGAGGAGCCCATCCACATCAGGAGCAAAGTCAGGAGAATACCATCAAACAGGAGGCATGTTGCACGGCCCCAACGGCAGGAGAATCAGGGCACAAACATTCACAAAGCCCCCAACTCCTTACCGCATCCCGGGCCCTGCAGGACCCGGGTCGTGATGTCCTTGCGCCGGCATACAACCTCGCAAAACAAAACCGGGCGAGGCACCAGCCTCTGTAAGGCACACCAAGGAGCCGGCATGCCGACCCACAATGAAACGCCAAGAGTGCCATACCAGCAGGAGAGGGGAAAAACAGCAAGCACAGAGCCCCCCCTCCTTACCGTCCCCGGGGCCCAGCAGGACCTGGGACACAATGCCCACGCTACGGTCCGGAGCCCAGCAAAGAACCGAGCAAGGCAATCCCGCTCAACCGGGACCCCAAGCTCCGCAGGGGGCCCAGGAGTGGTGCCATACCCGGGGGAGCCGACGGCCCTGCCACACAGACCCCCAGGGAGCCAGCAATCGGTGCTCCCCGGAGCCCCGCGCCGGAAAAAAAAATACAAAAATTAAACTGAGTGATGTGGATGTGGGGGAAGAGCTATAGGGATTTAAATAAATAGAAGAAGGTCCTGTGTCGGAGGCAGGGGCCTCATGAGGTAAGTACTGGGACGAGGAAGAGTGGACATGGAGGTAATGCACAACCCTGCTGTAGTATTTGTGTTGCCATAGGATAGCACTTGGTGGAGCACTTTTTAATCCATTCCCCAAGTCACTGGAAGCTCATGTGTTGGAGGCCATTGGAGTTGATTTTCCCTCTGAAACGTATGCCATTAGGGGTGTGCAGCAGCTGCACTGGGCTTAAAGGGGAACTTCGGTCAAAAATGTTATTGTCCTGATCATTCGGGCATGTATTTTTAAGCATACTGTAATCGGTTTTAACATTTTTTCCTATGCATCTTACCTTAGTTTTCCTCACTTTTGCACATGTGAAAACAACAGGTTGGGCGCTGTCATCTTGTGTTCATCTTATCCATTGAGCCATCGCACTAAGTTCAAATGCACTTACGGCAAGAATACAGATAGCCAGCCCCTGAAGCTGACATCACTAGATGTGTACACAGGGATGTCATTTAGGGGTTGCCCTGAGTTCTCCCTTGCTACCTCTGTGGCCTCCCTTGCTACCTGTAAAAAAAAAATCAAAACAAAACTTTTTTTTAACACATTGAAGCTCCTGGACTGTGGCCAATGCCATGTGGCTATTTGAGTTATTTGTATTTCTGGAATTCCATACAATATTTGCTAGACTCATTAAAGATTTATTTCAGGTACACTTCAGGGGGTGAGTCACTGATTTAGCCTGTAATTAAACACCTCAAATTCACAATGCAGACACAATCCTCCAAAAAACATTTAGAGTAAAATAAGCATCCATTTCAGACTATGTATATTGCTTTTCGCAAGTTACAGTTATAGCATGTTTTTTTCTGCCGGTACATGTGGTGATCCATTCTTGTAGAAAATGTATTTCACGTGACAGTAATATTGTAACCATATTTTTCCTAGTGTACTTAGAATCAATGCTATGTGTTGCCTCTTCCTATTTTGTCAAGCTGTAAACGGTCCTGTTCCCTCGCTTCTCGCGATGTCACTTCAGGGTGGGGTCAAATGGCATCACTTCCTGTGATGTCATCAGAGGTCAAGGGTCATGTGATGTCAATTCTGCTACCCCTGGCATTTTGGTGAAATGACGTCCCTGTGCGTACAGCCATTTTCACAACGCCAAAGCTTGCCTCGTCTCAAGCTCTCTTTGCACAATCTATTGACATGTCTCCATGGAAATGCCAGGACGCCTCTTTCCTCAACAAGTATAAAGCAACCCCTTCTCATCAGACAATATTGGAGTTGCTTTTACAATCGTTTAACTGCATTTTGCTTGGATCGACCGTGACTCGTTTCTACTCTGTTTAGCTATCTTCCAAGTACAAAGCCCCTGCAAACAGATACTTACACTAGCAGAACTGATTTCAATCGTTACTTGCGTTTTATTAAAAAAACTGTCATATAATGGCAACAATACAGCCCTACCAGTACGAGCTTGAGTATTCCGAGGAGGAAGTAATTGAAAGAGAAAGATGCGGAGATGATGGGCAATCGAACGATAGGAAGATGAATCAACGGAGCATGAGCCTGAGCCTAGTCACATGGAAGACGTTTCCACCTGGTGTACCTGCAATCGTTGCAAGGTCATGCCAACCGAGGTGGAGAACTGCTGCTGCCAAGAAAACTCTGGATGCTTGGCCTACATGTCAGAAATAGACACACCACCACTATACGTTACCGAGCTGCATGACTTCAGGGCAGCCTGCCTCACAAGGTTCGTATTGAGGATTATGATGGTGCTTATGCAGAAACCTTTCACAACAAACCTTTGTCGTAACTTTGATCGATCACTGAGGAATTAATTTAGTCTGTAAATTGAATATATTTCTCTCGCTTTTTGGAAATCAGTGTTCATCGCTTTCGTGTCTTTCACGTTCAACTAAATAACTACATTTCTCTGTGGCCCAAACCATTATGGATTGAATGGGTGTTCACTTTTGGAATGTGTCAATGCTTCAAAACCCAAGTTGATTTTTCCATTAAGTTACTTTTGAAAGGGCAACTAAGCCATAGAATTTAGGATGCATTTTCATGTAAAAGTGGTACACTTATCATGTTCATTCAATTAAACCCCCGGACTTGGAGAGGGCAGGAGCCCTTCTCCTTCTCATATCTGTGACCATGGACCCAGCCACGTGGATTCACGTGTGCATATCATCCGGTGCAACCTTTCTGCACCTCATCCCAAAGGTGAGCCTTGCCACTCTGCTGAAGTCTGAGCATCTGACGACAAACGTTTACCTGATTTTGGCTCTAAGATCGTGCTTTCACGCTGGATTCACCCGATTTATATTTGCATTAGGCTGCCTGCCCTCAAAATGGCTGCCTGCAGTGTTGCCTAGCAACCAATCTATTTAATAAGGAAGTAGATCAGCCGGTAGGCGAAAGCCAGCCCGTTTTCAGTTAAGGCCTGTGAAGAAAAGGCCCTGTTCTCCATCTGTTCGCGCACTTGTTGAGCCGTTGCTCCATGTAATAGCACTACTCACTGGGTAAGACTAATCGTTTGACAATCTGTCTCTGGTTGCCGCAGCGTACTTCATCATCCCTGACTCTTTGAATACTGTACTCCTGTGACTTTACCTGAACTACCTATTAACCGATCCGGGTTTACTATCAGCCCACTTCTCTGCCTTAACATTGTCATGCCCACTAGGGTGGATTTATTTATATTGTCCAGAATACACTCAGATTGAATGATTTAGCACTCTGGAATGTACTGAGTATATCATATGAGCTACAATGTTAAACATTTGAAAGTCAATATTGTCCTCTAAAACGTATGCGCAATCACACATAATGATTCCCCCATGCCTTATCTCGCAGCCTTTACTGTTCAGGTCTCCCACATCTGCTAACGTCCTCGCGTGAGCATACTGCACTAGTCAACTTAATTTTTAAGCTCCGTCTGAGTGTATCTCCTCTCACACATTTCTTCAATGCCTCTGCTGGTCATATCGTAGTCCGCACAAAAAAGTACTAGTCAATACCACCCCTATATACTTTGCATGTGATTTATTTGCATAGATCAGCTTCCTTTGACTTATGACATACTTGTTACTCTCTGTTACTCTCCATGTCTATGCCGTCACCTGGCTCAAACATGGCCTGTTGCCATTAACTTCAGTTAACTATCTGTAGTAGTCTTCATACCCTATTGTTTTAACTGTCGCTACCCTAATTAATATGAGTCTCTGTGTTGTGTGGCTAGCCCTGTGTTGGCGGTGCCACTGATACAACTTGTGCTCTATATGCTTATGTTCTTGTGCTCTATATAGCTATTTTCATATATGACCTATGCCATTACATGTCTACTTTATCATATACTAGTGAACTGTTAGGTATAAGGTTTTATTATTGACTGCATGTCAGGCCTCTGATACTCTGTTTAGCTAGATGCCCCCACACATCACAATGTACTGGCCACTCACATTCTTCACACTCTTCCTATCCATTACATCCTGACTAATCTTGGAGCCTATCCACTGGCCAACACCACACACCAGAACCATCCTCTTGCACTCATTCAGGGTCTTGCTAAAGACACCACATAGCCCGAGCTCACCTTACACCTCTATCTTCACACCCTCGCAGTTTGATCTCCTACCACCTTTAGTCACCCCTACACTGCATTTATATCGTTCAAGGACCTTAGACATTATGACCGATACCAATCCCTATCTAAACTCACCAGCCCTATGGCTACAACACTTCACATCTAAACCCACGCCACCAACCTTGCACCACCTACCTCAGAAATCTGAGACTAAGCACAAGCCGTTGCCATGAAACTACTAATCCGTATCATCACACAAACAGTAAAATCTCTTTACCTAACCAAACTTGTACCACCTATGGCAGAAATCAGAGACTAGGCACTAGACTCTGCCATGAAATTCCAAGTCCTCTTCTGCATACAAATAGCATAAGGTCTACATTCCAGGCTACACCTACCATTGCTATCAACCAGACTACACCCATTACAAACCAACCGTGTACTACTTTTGCCAGAAACCAGAGACTAGCGTCAAGACTCTACCATGAAACCCCCTGACAACATCCTTATTCTAATAGCAAAGCATTAGCGCAGAAGAATAACTCCGCACCTCCTAACAATATGGGCTCTGCAACTGCGACCGAAGAGAATGTCCCAGCTCATTTGGCTACCAGCTTCACCAGTGCAAAAATTTCATAGGATCAAAGGTGCACTCATTAACTCCAGATCCCTCTCCGCTCATGCTCTTGACATTGCTGACTTTATCATAACGGAAAATCTAGACTTCCTTGCCATCACAGAAACAAGGCTACATACTGGTGCCGGCCCTTCCCTGTCCTTGGCAATTCCTAATAATTACACCATCATCAGATGTGATAGGGACACTGATCAAACAAAAGGTGGAGGCATTGCCTTTGACTTGAAGAGTTCACTTGAACTCAGACCAAGTCCAAATCTCCAGATCCCATCTGCGGAACTATTATCCTCAAAATACCTATTTCCCCAAATAAAACTGGCACAGTGCACCTCATCTATAGGCCACCAGGTCCCACCTCCACGTTCACAGAGGAAATTTCCTCTCTCCTTGTTGCTAACACTAGCTTAACTCACAAATCCTTCTACTTGGCAACTTTAATTTGGGGTCCCAAGACATCAATGACACCAAGCCCTTGACCTAGCGAATACACTATCGGATTCTGCCCTTACCCAACACATCAAAGAGCCTACCCACATCAAAGGGCGTACCCTCGACTGGGTTGCAGACCTGAACTGCACTATCAACCTAATATCAGTTACTCCCTGCATCTGGTCTGATCATCACAAAATAATCTTCTCAATTAATTCTAACCCACAAACCCTCAAACCTAACATTGCCCCACCTATCCATACCCGCAATAAGGATATTACAAAGGAGAAACTTCTCCCTCTAATCCTCCCCCTTCTTAATAATGCATCTTCCTCTTGCTCTGATCCCACAGTTCTAGTGGATATCTATAATCACACTGTGTTAAAAGCCCTTAACTCCAGTGTCCCGCTAAAATTGTGCAAACAAAAACCTCATACACTCTTGGTTTACTCCACATTTTAGAGATCTATGCAAAGAGAAAAGAAAGACAGAGGCACACTGGAAAAGTATCCCCTCTCAAGCCAAAAAAAAACACCTTAACCAGTGTTTCCTCTAATTACAAAGAAGCCTTACTCTCAGCAAAAAAAGACACCTGCAATAAACGCATCCTGCAAGCAGAATCCAACACCAAAGAACTCTTTAAGATCCTCAAAGATAGAGTCTCCTGTAGCCCCGTTGGACAAATGTATCCGTGACTTCGCCTGGTGCACCAACATCCAAAAGGCACTCCTTGATAAAATCTGTACACTACAAATTAAAATGAACTCTAAAAAAAGCAACCTCTCAGATCCAACACTCAACTCCCCCTATTACAACATCCCCACTCCTAAGCACTCGTTTAAACCATTCAGCTTCTCACCTCTATCTATATGGGAAGTTGAAAATATTATCAAGGAGCTTAAACCCTCCAATTGCCCAGGTGATTCCTGCCCAGCTCCCATCATTAAGGAGGCTGGCCATGATCTTGCTCATTTTATCACTACCTTCATAAATGCCTCATTCAAATCAGGTACTGTCCCTGACAACCTCAAGGATGCCTGGGTTATCCCCCTAATTAAAAAACCCACCCTTGACCCTAGTAACCCATCTAACTATAGAGCTATTACCACAGTGTCATATATACTAAAAATTCTTAACCGCACAGCTTTCCTAAAAATTCAGGATTACCTTGAAACAAACAAACTCTTGGGTCTTTGCCAATCAGGCTTCTGCCCCAGACATGGAACCAAAACTGCCTTGATTGACTTAAAAACACAAATTGAGGACTTAAAAGATAAGGGCAAGCTTGCCCTCCTAATTCTTCTCGATCTATCAGCAGCTTTTGATCTGTAGACCACCAAATTCTCTGTCGCCACCTAAAAACAGCTGCCCATTTCTCAGACACTGCCACATCCTGGATCAGCTCCTTCTTGGCAAACAGAAATATGAGGGTTTTCTCACCTTCTGCCTCTGCTGAACCATCACCTGTCCTGTGTGGGGACCCACAAGGTGTGTGTGTCTTCCTACACTGTATAATGTGTTTACTAAGCCGCTCTTTGACATACTTGACTATCTCGGTGTCTCATACACCAACTATGCTGACGACACCCAGGTACTCATCCCTATCACCGGTGACTTTGCAATCGACTCTAAATTACTCAATGAAGTTTACACAGTCATCCAGGCCTGGATGGCACATCATGGGCTCTGCTTTAATGATGAAAAAACTGAGTTACTTGTCCTAGGCTCACACATCAAACTCATTAAATTGGACCCTGCCTACAAATCCTTTACTATTGATAGGAATATTATCAAAGTGTCTAACAACACAAAAACACTAGGTAGTTACCTCGATTCTACACTATCTCTCACCAGACAAACTAATGCTCTTGTATCAGCTTCGGCTTATACCTGCAAACTTATTACCGCCTGCAGACCCTTCATCATGACAACTAACTGCATTATCCTTGCTAGAACTCTCATCATGGCTAAAATTGATTATTGTAATATAGAATAATGCCATTAGGGCGGTCCTTAACATCCCAAGGAGACTACACATTTCGGACACTCAACGTAATTTACACTGGCTACCAGTTGTTGCTCACCGAATATCCCTCAAAACCCTTGCATTAACATACAAAGCCCAGGCCAACCTTGCCCCTGCGTACCTGGCCAACCGCTTCACTTGGCACATGGCCACCAGACCCCTGATATCTGCACATGTCCACTCACTTACTATACCCAGATTGAAGCTGCAGAAAGCTGGGGGACAGAGCTTCCCGGTCTTTGCAGCCACACTTTGGAACACACTACCAACCACTCTCAGAGCTGAACCATCCTATCACTCATTCAAGAACAAAACTAAACTTTGGCTTCATGAGCAAGACTTGGCTGCCTCATCCACGTAACTGAATAAGGCAACCTGTTGATGTTGGCTCTCCTTGCCATTTCTCGCTATTTCTACCACTTGTAAATAATACTGTGCTTTTATCCTTGTAAACTAAGTATTATGTATATATCCTGTAACCTGTTTACCTTTATTTATGTATTCACTGCTAAGAATTGCTTATTTACCCTTCCAAACTCTGTACATGCTTGTAACCTGTACCTCCCCAAGAAATGCGGACATGCAACCCACTCACCTTATAATTTATGTATTCACTGTTAAGAAATGCCTATTTTCCTTTTGGAACTTTGTACCCGTGTGTAACCTGTACTTCCTCAAGAAATGCTCCCAGATGCCCCAGGGCCAGGTGCGCAATACAAAAGAAAAATACAAATACAAATAAAATATGTATATTCTTCTTTCACAGGTGGTACAGGCTGGTGGGGTACCGTTCGTTTACATTGTGGCTTCATGAAAGGCTTGAATTCCGCATACAACGAGTAATACCCGCCTGTGTCGTTGGAGCCATTTGCGCCAAATTCCCCACTGACAGCGGACAGTACACAGGAATTTCACACACTGTGCTGCAACCTCAAGTGTACAATGTGTAGTTTGTTTGTGCCATCAACATCACCAAATTAAATAAAATACCAATGAGCATATACAAATAGTTGTTTCAATTTTTCAGTGACTCAAGAACATGCTCAATCGTCTATGAGGCACATGAAAGAATGGTTGGTAGCCTTTTGCGCTCACCTCGTCTGCAACAGTCCATCCCCCCTCCATACACCCCACTCTGGTACTGGGTGGGTGGGAACGGCCAAGGTGCCAAACACCTTGTACAACGCAAAGACATCCTCCAGACTTCCCTCTTCAAAACCCTGCCCCTGCAATCCACATCAGTGTGTGTCCCATCAGCAGTGTTCCGGGCCTTTTGCGCTCGCCTTATGCTCATCCATGCCCCCTCCAGTATCAATGGCAGTTTGCACCTGTGGCCATGCGGCGCTCGCAAGGGGCTGGGAGGACGGGAACCCTCATGGTGCCAAAATCCATGTACACTTCAAAGGGATCTTCTATACAGTGACCATTGTTTACATGGCCTCCCCAGACCTGGTGTCTCCAGACTCCCCTCTTCAAGACCCTGCCCCAGCAATCTACATAGGTTTGTGTCACTTCAGCAGGGTTCTGGGCCTTTTGCGCTCAGGTTGTCCCCCTCTATCCTCCTCCCTAGTATCAATGGTAGTTTGCAACTAAGAACAGTGTCGTACTGGGCCATAAGATTGTCTAGGGCACCAATGAAACTGATGCACACAGTTCAAAGTCGCTATTCATTCCTTTTTGGACACTGTTTTAATATTACCCAAAGCTGAGTATTTTGATGAAAAGGTGATGCAAATTGTGTATTTAAAATAATATATATTCAGCAACAGTTTTCACTACTAGCCGCTTATTGAAGTAACTCATCAAACTAGCACACATGGCCCAAAAAAGTAGGCCACTTTCATTAACAAAAAAAAAGACCCACACAAGCATTATGTGTTTGTGTTTCAACCCTGGCCCTATGCCTGTGCACTCGCAAAGGGGGCAGCGTGGGAGAGTATGGCAGATGTGAAATATAGTTTCGCGGCTGAGTGGATGTGAACAAATACGTCACAAATTCACATACACACCCACTTTTCTAAGCCTTTATAAACACCTTGACATTTCCTCGGAGAACATCTCTGAGATCTACACGGTATCTCATCATCGTACTACCTGTTCCCCGGATACCTGTTCTACGGCTACTTGCTCTCCTGCTGGCTGAATCAGCTCATTTGTTCGTCCAGGAAAGGGTAGGTCACCTATTTAATTCTCTATGTTCATCGATCGCTGATCTGAAAGTTTCTATCGATTTCCACCTAATGTACCCTGTTTTGCAATGTTCATTTATTTCAAAGACTTCAACATTATCTAATGTTTCAAGTATTTTGATCTTGGCAAATAGAACATTGCATGACTGTGCATTGTAATGGAATGGAATCTTTCATGGTCCATGTATGCAAGCAGGTTTTCTTTTAATGCTTGAAAGTTCATTCAACGGACGATTAACACGTTACGATTTGCCGTATATCAACCAATACTGTAAGAAAGTTATCTCTGTGTTCATTCGACTAGGTTACACAGGTTTTCTTTCTTTATGTAAAACAAACTTTGCAGGCAAAGCTGTGCTATTATTCATTCATGCAAATGCATACATTATTATGTGTTATAATTATTTATATTTTATTATACAAATCTTACAGACTTTTCAAGAATGCCTTCATGTATCATTATCGGTTGCCCTTTTGTGAGCCATGCCAAAACTCAGGACACAGTGCTGCACACATTCCCAAAGAATATTGAATTAAAAGAAGATGTGTTACAAATTGCAGTTTTCCAGTGGACGAGATTGAAAGTAGAGTCCAGGCTGTCTTGGACGAAGTGAGGGCCAATCGATTCCGCCTCTGTAACCTTCCCTTTACCGATGATATGTACGAACAATCAAAGTACACAAAAAGTGTCAACTCAGAATTCTTCGTAAATTTCTTCCAAATGCAATTCTGACTCAATTTCGGCACATGCTGGTTCAGGCCAGTACTGGACGATGAATTTGTTATGTTTGTTGGTATGTAGGACGATTGTCTGCATAAATAAGTATGGTCTCTCAATGTATTTAAAGTAGTGTTTTGAAAAGGTAACTTCATGAACTGGTTATAACTTTCGGTGTATATTTACATCAAAGTTGTCTTACTCAAGTTTCCATAGTTACCAGATTCTATTGAATTTTAAAATGTTATACTTTTCTATACTACATCTGTCACGGCTTTCCGGAGCCTCTTATAAATCAGTGACTTGTGACCCTTAGTAAAAACTGCCATAGTGCCATTTACAATTCGCATAATGTCTTCGAAATCTGTTGGTTGACATTCTTTTTGTACATAGAGCACACTGATGAAAGCACAGACCCTCAGAAGTGACTAAACCACTGACACGTCTAGTATCCCAATGGTGAGCCCTACCGACATGCACAAAGTGATATTTTACAGCGTTGGATCTGGCCACATTTCTAATACTAATTTAACTTTTCCCTTGTACTATTTTCTGACAATTTACTGAAACTGAAGGAGCAAGATTCTCTATCAATTTCTTTTCCGAGTCAAAATCAGTCTCACTTGCCTAGCAAGTAATTTTATTGTACTAGTCCTTTAAATGAGAATGTGTTATGCTTGGAATTTCAAACAAATTGAACCTTATTATGCATAGGGTAATGCTGGAACTTCGACTACAATCACTTCCTCCTTTGCAAAAGGTCCAGAGTATGAGGAATGCAAACTTACAGTTCCCTTGCAAGAATGAAAGTAAATACTACAAAGGATATCATTTGAGACTGAAATGCATGTAACCTTGCACCGTTTAATACTTTTCTGATTTTGGTTCTAACGTTACACTTGCTCCCAAATGTAGAATAGATTACAAAGCAAACATTGCAAAACAAACTACTTTTGAAGGAGACATTACAATCAGTATGTTTTGCACAATGATCTCAGATCAAGTACATGTGTCATCTCGGAAGGTTAGCAGGTGAAATCTGAAATGTATATTATGACCAAATCACGTACACTGTTTTTGGGGGTATGTTCATATGAATGTTCTATTTGTGTTGCTACAAAAAATCTTATAGTATATGGTTAGTAATCATATTATACTACATTGTGTCTAAGTGTTCTGTGCAATGAAAGATTGTAATTTCCAGAACGGTTGACATTTTCATTTTAATGATTATTCTATTCAAGGTATCTACTGACGGTGTGGAATTAGAAGAAAAGGCAGAGCTATACATAACCTAATATGGAATACAATTGGGCATCATATTGCTTTCGGAATACATTTTTATAATGTTGTAATGTTTTCATGTCTGTCAAATTGGTTCGGTTTGTTCATATGTTTGTTTGTGTGGAAATTACATTTGCTTGATTTTAACCATATAAAACACTGTTTTTTTCAGCTGTAAGGTGGGCAAAGAGAAGGACACGTTTTCAAAGCAAATTAAGAAAATAAGGTAAAGAATGAACAAGTTTGTTAAGGAGAAGTTTTTAAGCAGATGTTTGATTGATATTAGGTTTTTAGTTGGAAATGGTATCTGCTGTATGTGTGCTACACATTGAGAATGTTTTTCTATACATCTGTTAGAGGTCCAGAAAGAAGAGGAGCATAAAGACTCAGACAACAAATGAAACCAAAGATGTTGCTTGCCAAACAGATTTCACTATGGAGCAACTACTATTTTAGGCGCAGCATGGGCCAGTCAATAATCAGACTTTATTTTATTTTATTTATTTATTTATAGAGCGCTGCAGCCCGCAGGCAACAGGGCGCATCACAAAAAGACTAGGATAACAGAATAGAGACAGGACATTTTAAGTGCTAAAGCAGTCACGAGGAGGGGGGAGGGTCTTGTCTTTGCTAACTTATTTGAACAGCACAGTTTTCAGATTTTTCCTAAACTTCAGATAGTTTGGTTCTAGTCTGAGATGGGCTGGGAGTTCGTTCCATTTGGCATTCACTCTGGTGGGGAAAGCCCTTCCAAGTCCATTGGCTTTTTTTGTGTACCAAGCTTTAACTAGCCCTTGGTTTTTGGACCTTAAAGTCCGACATGGTACATATGGGCGAATTTGCTTTTTTAGGTATTCAGGGGCAGCTCTATGTAGGCAGTGGTGGTCCAGGGACATTGACTTGAAAGTAATTTGATCTTCGATCGACAGCCAGTGAAGGGCTTTTCTTTCCTTGGTGATATGTTCCTTTTTCAATTTGCCAGTGATTGTCCTTACAGCGTTATTTTGGATGATTTGGCATTGTTTAGTGCATTTGCTACTGGCCCCAAGCATCAGAGAGTTCCCATAATCTAACCAGGATACGATTATGACTCTAGAAATGGTGTCTATTATGCCTAGCATTTTGGTCTGAAGGTCTAGCAAGGCCGATTCAGTTCCATGTGCTCCTCTGAAGCCAGATTGTTGGGTATGTAGTAGGTTGTTTTGGTCGATGTATTTTTGCAATTGGCCTGTAACAACCTTGTAAATAGTTTTTAGCAAGAAGTTGCAGTTCATGATGGGACAAAGATTAACAGGGTCGCGTTGTTCTAAGCCAGGCTTTTTAGCTAAGGGTGTCATAGTAACGGTTTTGATAGATGTGGCACCTTATGGGCTCTGAATGAGGAGTTTACCATTCTGCAGAAAAAAGGGGCGAACAACTCAGCATTGTCTAGAATCAATTTGGGGGGCAGAATGTTTTCTGAGCAAGAAGTACATCTAGTGGATGAGAAGGATTTCATTATTTCATCTACTGAGATTGGAGTGAAGTGAAATTTCATCTTCTCTGGAAAGTTGGGCTTAGATACAGTAGCAGACTGGTGAGTTTGGTTGACTATTGTACAGGCTTTCTTATTTTCCAGAGCCTTCAAGATTTTATTGTAGAATGCTGTTCACAATCTCCCTGAGAAGATTGAAAAGGGGGGGACAGAGTTGCTGGTTTTTCAACTGATTTTAGAGTCTAGAACAGTTTACCTGTGGAGTTGGAGGCTGTGGTATTCTTCTCGTTATAGTAGTCTTTATTTGCTATTAGCAGCTTTTCTCTGTATAAGTGGTTCAACTTTTTCCAATTTTCCTTATTGCTAACCGAAGGATCGTTTTTTCCACTTCCTTTCCACTTTCCTTTTTTCTTTCTTAAGTCTACAAGTTTCAGCGTTACACCAATTTTGACGGCTTTTGTTTCGTCTGACTAATTTCTGTTTGAGGTAGGCATGTTGGTCGAGATTTTTTTTAATTGGTAGTTGAAAATAACTATTAATTTCTCTCAAGGATCCTCATCACTCGTGATGTTCATGATCCTGGCTATGCCTTGCAAGAGGATAACTAGTGTAATATTTTTAAAGTTTCTGCTTTGAATTTTGTTCGGGGTGTTGTTCAGTTTCTTGACGTTTTCTTTTGGTGTAAGTTTTAGTTCAGTTTTGTGGTGATCAAACCATATACAGGTATAGGTACAGAGTATTGTGATGTCCACATTTTTAGAGGTAATCCAATCAAGTTGATTCCCTTTGTTGGAAGTGGGCTCTGTGTTTATTACATGAAAATCTATTGATTTGAGTTCTTTCTCGAGGGAAATGGCATCCTTGTCTTGGGGATTCCCTCGCCACCTATTGAGATCCCCCAGCAGTATTGTCCCTGTGGTGGGTCCCTTTAGGGTATTCAAAAGGTGGACTAGTTTGTCATTAAAGTTGGAGATCACTGATGGTGGTCCGTAGATGGCGATAAGATTAATGTTGCTGTTTTTTGTAGCTGTCAGTTTTAGCTTGAGTATTTAACATCCATTACATTGTATGGGTGAAGGAAAAAGGTTGAAGTCCTGTTTGGCTTTTATAGCCACTTCCCCTTCCTTGCCTGCATCCCTGTTTTTGAAGTAAATAATATATCCCTCTGGTACTGCAATGTCAATAGTGGGGCCTCTGTGTTCTTGTAACCAGGTTTCCGTGAGACATAATAATAATAATTTATTTAATGTGTTATAGTTTACAAGTAAACTTTTCACATTTAATAAGTACAAATATTTCAGTTCATTCATTTGTGCAAAAATCAATCTTATCATAATAATACAAAACAACTAAAATTACATATACGCTATAATTACATCAACAATAATAATAATTGGAGATGCAAGATTTAAAATATCATTTCAAACAAATAAAATAAAATAACATACATAAATCTATAGTGATTTCAATTATCTGGTTTGAAGCATATTAACTCCAATATTACATCTAATTCCAATTTAACAAAGTTTTCCTGCAGCAAGTAATAGTGGAGCTGTCACATGCATCAAATCACTGTTATATAGTTATTTCCAAGAGGTTTTCTGCCCTTTGCCAAACATTATACATTGTAATCTATACCTTCATGTTACTTGTGTTTAGACACTGTGCCCAGAAAGTCATATCCTTGATGGTATTGAGATTATATACATACCTTCCATAGAATCTGATGTATGTCTCTGTGAGGCTAGGGCATTCAAATAATACATGTTTAGCCGTTTCTATAGCATCCTTATTCTTGCACATCCTACACAATCGATCAGACCATAATACGCTGGTAAATGAACCAGTTATTGACAATACTGGTAGATGGTTCAATCTCAGTAGCAGTATAAAATGTCTAAGTTTGGGGATGGGGAAAGATTCATATATTGCTGGGGTTTCTTAAATGTATATAATAGGTGGTATCCCTACTGGTACTTTTTTAGAGTGTTCAAATGGTAATAGTTTTCCAGCCAGTCCCACACTTCGATGCATCTAGCAAGTGCTTGCTTCATTTTCACAATGTCATGCCCCTACCTCCAACATATCCAACATATCTCTTTAAGGAATACCTCCATACTTTTTTTTAGCTGACATGTCATAGCTTCTTTAAGTGTTTCCTGGTGGAGGGCAAGTAGCAGTCTGTTATTAGGGTCATTACACATAGTAATGTACATTTCTGCTCGTTTTCTCAGCACGCTAGCTTTAACTGATGTCAATCCTAGCCCTAGCCTATTATTGACATCGGTATACAGCTCGGTAAACCCAGCATTTTCTTCCAATATTTACCCTCTATGATCTGTAACCACTCTAGATCTATAGATAGTAATGGTTCTAGGCCATAGATTGTACTTGGAGTTACTACCTGAATATATAGCTGCCGGGCAGCCCAAACTGTACATCCCCGTAGTTGAGGGAAAATCGATACACCACATGGCAGTAATCTGGGCAGCTTTAATTGAAAGAGCTTGTTTACAAGCAGGGAAACTACCCTTATCATTCAGTTCTATTCCCAGATATTTATACATTGGTGTATATGGGATCTATAGTTCTTTTATCAGTATCCTAGTGTGGGCGATTTTCCTGTTTGTATAAAGCATGAGTTGTGTTTTATCACAATTTATAATCAATCCATTGGCCTCAGCAAACAACCAAAGTGCCTCCGTTGACCTACGGAGGCCACTAAGAGTGTGGTCAAGTATTACTAAATCGTCTGCGTAGGCCAGTACAGCACAGTGAGCAGAGCCTATCATAGGCGGACAGTCATATACAGACTTTATTGCAATTGGACGGTCATACACAAACAGATTGTAAACTAAAGGGGCTGTGATGCAACCCTGTTTAACACCTTTTTTTTGTTTATGTGTTTGGTCGTATTCCCTTGAGTATCTAATTTCAGGGACGCACTGGTATTTTGAAGTATTAACCTGAGATAATATAAAAGGCCCTGCGGGCAGCCCACTAGCTTGAGTTTGGCACAACGCTTTTCTCTAGGTATAAGGTCAAATGCCACCTTAAATTCCACAAAAAGAGCATAGAATGGAGGTCTACCTTTTGATCTCACTCTAGTACGAAGAATATCCAGAACCGCCAAATTATGCACTGTGGAATATCCTCATCTAAAGCCTGATTGAAAATGGCACAGTAGCTTTGGCTTGTCCACCCATGCCTGTAATGCATCCAGCAATATGAATGAAAATAACTTGCCCGTGCAATCCAGCAAGGACAGCACTCTATAGTTTTTAGGGTCCATCCTATCTCCCTTCTTAAAAATTGGGATCAGGAAAGCAGTCTGCCATGTAGGAGGTTTAATGCCGTGATCTAGTATCTTTCAAATAGTATTTTTAGCAAACCTGCCCAAATTTCTGGTTGGCTCTTTAATGTTATATTAGCCAACCCATTTGGTCCATGTGCCCTAGATGACATGAGCCTCTGGATCTTTGTTAATATTATATCATAGGACAATAAATATGTCTAACTTGTCCTGGGTGATATAATCATGGATGTTTTGTGCATGCTTATTCATAGATCTCGTGTTTAAGAGTCCTATTGTAATTTCCAACGATTTGGCTGTTTGTGGATTTGGTGTGTCCTCCATTTGAGCATTGTCCAATTTAATTGGCACAGGCTCAGGTGGAGGCGATGCAGGCATCTCAGAAGTAGTAAGAGTAATCTCTTTGAGTTTGAGAGGGCTTGTATTGTGGTCGGCCTCTGAAGTGTTGAGAATAGGACATAAGTATGGTGAAATGTCCAATGAGTTGGTTGTTGGGGAGGAGTCGAGTTTGTCATGTCTGGTATCTGTACATTTCTTTACTAATGATAGTTGATGTAATCGTTTCACTTGGGTCAGAAGCTGACAGATCTTTAGATGCCCATACCTTAATTAGTCTTCCTGTGGGTCCAGTAGATTAAGTGTCAGTATGAGTGGAGTTTCTCGCCGAACGCCGATGTCCGGCGCAGACCAGCTAGTTGCAGACCAGTTAGTTACAGAAGCGCTGGCGCTGAAGCGTCTGACATTTCTTAATATGTGACACTGGTACTGTTGGGATCTATGGTTCCCAAGAAAGAGAGACTGCTTCCAGTGCGTGCGTGCATGCCTAATGAATCACAGCTTGCTGGTAAGGAGGAGCATAGCAGTTCTCCCCAAGTAAGTAAAAAGGTCACAATTCAGCAGTCTGCAATGCTTCCTATACAGTGCGTTAGAGTATAAAAGACCCACTAACCCCTGTGCTTACAGAAATGACACACGTTTCAAGCTGAAATGTCACGGTCAAGTAAACAAAACTAAAGTCAGTCCTGGAAATATACAATGCGGACAATTGCAGTAATGTAAACTCTGGGTCACAATTTAAATATTACCACTTAGCAATCACGATCAAAGGATCAATGTTTACAGTTTTCAGTAATACAATTTTCAAAATCTCAATGTTCTAATGTGGCGTGACAGTGTGTCAGCATCTGAGCCACCAGTTCCTGACCTGTGATGCAAGATCTCGACTTCAGTTTGCCTAATTTGGGGGAATTGGCCAGCACTGTTGAGTCACAAAACACAGTACTGCAGGACGATTGGCTATTAAAGGAGCAAAAATACACTGTATTCAACATCTGCCTGCTAGAGATTGTACAAATGCTGAAATTGTCCATACATTAAGCATGAATATATGCATGGACCCGTTGGTGGATGTGTCTCGTGTATTGCAAGGCACCAACCTGAAAATCCATGCCAGTTGTGTCCACCTCCATAATACATTTTCATGGTCTGCTCAACTGATGCAGGGCAAAGTGCCTGCTGGAAATGTACTGTGTTCAGCAGCTTTACTTTTCAGAGGGTCGACTTTCAGTGAGATTTCCAATTTTTGTCAATTTGTGGGACTTGATAAAACACAGTACTACAAATATCAAAGGGAATTCTTATTCCCTGCTGTTAGTCAAGTCTGGAAAATCAAACAAATGTCAATGGACAGTACATTCTCTGGCAAATGTTTAAGGCTAGCAGGCAACGGACAGTGTGACAGTCCAGGATTTTCCACTAAGTACTGCACATACCACCTTCAAGACACAGAAAGTAAAAACATTGTGAGTTCAGTGATCATGCAGGTGTCTGAATGTACATCGTCTGTGGCTATGGAGAAGCATGGTTTCATGAAATCTGTCGAACATCTGGAATCTAGGGGAAAGCAAAGAGATCGGATAGCCACTGATAGGCACGTTTCATTAGCCAAGGCCATGGAATAGCAGTACCCACACATTCGGCATCAATTTGATGTATGGCACATTGCCAAATCAGTCAATAAAAAAATTTCAACTGCTGGTAAAAAAAAAGGTTTTGAAAAATATTTTAGTGGTGTCAGTCTATCAGCAACCAACTTTGCTGGAGCTCCAAAACTTTTGATGGATCTGTAGAAATTCTACTTGAAAAATGGCATTCTTTGATGCATCATTGTTCCAACGTACACTCATGGACAGAAAACTAACATTTCCAAGAATGTGCACATGGACCTTTAGAGAAGGAGCAGGAACACAAGAAGAAGTGGGTGGTGCCATGTTCCCCTCCACACAAAGCACTGGAAAATATTATGTGCGATAAGATGCTTTCTAGAGACCTGAAGGGACTCACAGAATTCTGTCATACTGGAGATTTGGAGGTGTTCCATAATATGTGCCTAAAGTACAGGACCAAAAGGTTGCATTTCGGCATAGACGGTATGGAGGTCAGAACAAGACTAGCTTTACTAGCGCATAATGAGAACGTTGGGAGGGAACAAACAAAAACTGCAGGAACATTCGGGATGCTTTGTTACCTCATGGCATTTACAAAACGAGGCAAACAATGGGTGGCCAAGCCAATATACCAGTAAATGGAATTCAAATTTGTGAAATATCTGACATTGACTGTGTTGGCCATGCATATTCATGGAATCAATCCTGATTTTGTTCCTAGGACACATACAATGGAACAAAACATTGCAAACAAGCCTTGTCGACTGAAAGCTGAACTTGTTGAAAGGTTGACTTCCATATTTAAATGATTTGTAGTTGTCTTCAAAATCTATTCACAATAACATTTTAGATATGTTCCCCAATGTTTAGACATTGTACAATAACAATTTAATGCTAATTTCTCTCAAGAGGATAGCTCAGGGGAAACGTCCTCGCTTTAGAAGCAAGAGGACACAGAGCAACACAGGTTTGATCCCTGGGTCCATGCTTAGAATCCTCTGGGTATTAAGCATATTATAAATAGCCTATCATATCATAATACACTGTCAATTTCAATGCGACAAAATGTATAACAAATGATTTAATTATGCCGATTTAATCGGGTTTATGATTCTTAAATGTATATCTTTTACCTTTCCTTAATTTATATTGCTGATCCTCTATCGAGAAGACACATGTGTGTGGTTGCTATTAGTACTATATTTCATAAGAGAATTGCCCTAACACATTGGTGCTGCACTGCTCATTTGGGTGGGAGAAAGTCTCATATGAAAATGGATATTTGCCATCAGTCAAAGGCATACTGAGGCTTGGTGTCTGTCAAACCCTATGCTAGACCCAAACCACATCCACACATGCAGTTCATGGCACTTGCGTCGATGGCCTATTGTAGGTAAGATTTTCATAGTAATGTTAAATCGCCTGGCCTGTGTCTACCCCATAACTTCAAGAACTTTTTGCTTTACTGGTGTAATATTTTTTTCCTACACCTCTATGAGTGGGAACCTTTTTACACACTCAGATAATATTTTACTTTTTTTTTGGGTGTTATTTTCTGTGCTCTCCATGGCTCTCCATAGCGTCCATATTGTCTTTTCAAATGTATCCTCTTTGGCAATGTTTTTGCAATAAGTGCATGTTGTTGCTAGGTTGCCCTAGGTGCTCCACTTTTAACTTTTGCTGGCTAACCTTGACAGAACTACAGTTCACAAAGGGTAGAAAGTATCTTTTTATCCCTTTTGGTGATAGTTAGTATCGCCTTTATCATTTTTAATAAATGTAACATTTAATTTACACGGACAAATTTACCATTAATGGCAGGTGGGAGTAATTTGTTGAACACTTCAACTGATGTGAAAGGCCCACCAAGACTTCACTAGAGGATTCAAACTCTCCTCACATCTCAAGAATTCATGTTCCCACCTTTCTGCAAAGTATATAAAAGTTTAGTTTAGTTACCTTAGAAATGTTCTTTTATTCTGGAAAGTATACATAAGGTTATTTTTCTCAACCTGTGAATTGGTTGTGCCTCTGCCACAAAAGTAATGTTGCTGGTTTCACTTTATTATTCCTGTAAGGATAATTGTATAAGTGTCCCCCCAAACCGGGTTTTGCTTGCCCTGACTTGCTGTTAGCCTGTCCAGATAAAGTCTGCCTTAGGGGTTTCCTGCATAGAATAACCTGGGGTCTTTCATACAGTGTAACACTGAGTTTTGCTTTGCAATGGTCTGTTTTAGACAGATACAAAATGAGTCTTAGGTTATAACAGCCTTTCAGTGTCTTATTGTATTAGTTGTACTTACCTTGAGTGTAACAGTGTTATCCTGCACTAAGTTGGAGTTATGGCTTCCCTTAGTCTGTGAACTGAAAAGCAACTGTAATTGAACATTACACCCCAAGGTCCACCGCCTCTAAAATTACTGTTCTCCTGAATAAAAGTTATAGGTTTATCCTGTGCCTAGTATACGAGTATCACTAGGTCAGAAAAATGTATTGTCCAGTTCATTATACTATGTGATTTCTTGCTGAGGGTCACGGTACAATGGATAGGGTCTACTACCATGGTACTACTGAAATTGTATGTATAGAAGCAGGGAGGCTGTACCAGAGGGAGGCCCCAGCAGAAGAAAGAGATCAACCACCAACTCGTTGCTTGGAGAAGAGACTGACCCTGAGGTAGTTTGGGGTGGAGGAGCAAAGACCTTAAGTAAGAAGATATTTCTGAAGAGAAAGTCAGAGATAAAGAGGACCTCGGCTCCAGAAGGGCCTGTTCATAATGCAGAGGGTCTTAAACTTGATCCTTTCGGCCAATGGGACCCAGTGAAGAAATTTCAGAGCTGGAGAGATAAGATCCCTGGGTCTGGGGCCAAGGACAAGCCTCGCAGTCCTGTTCTGGATGAGTTGCAGAGGGGAGAGACAAGAAGCAGTCAGATTTAGAAAGAGGCTGTCACCAGAGTCCAGCCTAGAGAGAACCAGAGCTCTAGAGACAGTGATCTTCTGGGGGAAGGTGATGAAAAGAAGAATACCTCTGAGGAGGTGCAGTTGGTAGTTGGCCGGGCAGGAGGGGTCGGCTGAGGGCTTCTTGAGAAGAGGGTGCACAAGAAAGTACTCCAGGGGGGAGGGGAAGGCTTCAGTGGTGAACAAGTGTTTGCAGAAGTCGGCCAAGTTAGGAGCGAGGTTGTCAATGTGGTCCTTGATGGTTTTGGGAGGGCAGGCAAGAGCCTGCTTTGATGAGACTTTCATAGATCATACTTGTCTATAAATGTTGTCAGGGTAGAAAAGAGGAAAGGAAGAGAAAGAGTGAGGAGAGGTGGCTGCAGGGGGGCCAGAGGTAGAGGAGAGAATGGAAGGGGAAGGAGTAGAGGACGAGAGGGTGGACAGGATGTCCTGGGTTTTAGAGATTAAATGAAAGGCCAGAGCCGAGCACAAGGCCTTGGAGGGGACATGAGAGGTAGAGACTGCAGCACAATTGGCTGGCTCCTTGTAGATTTTAAAGAGTTCTGCCGAGTTCTCGGTAATCAAAAAGTAATTATTGGTTTTGAATTCACAAGAACTGCTGTTAGGTGTTACGAAGATATAATGTGATAGTACTTTTTTCCACCAAAAACTAACCGGGTCTACTCTTATTTCAATCGACCATTCATTTTTACATTACATAGCGTTTCTGTGTTTCTTTGGACCGTTTGAATTGCAATTTCATTTGTACTGATTCTATAGCCCTCTCTCCCTCCCAAGACAAGCCTAGCTGCTTTGTCTACGCTAACCAGAACTCAGGTGGTACAGCATTATACTAAGATTGGAGTATAAGACTGCCTCAGTTGAATGTTTTTACTAAGCCCTTATTTGAACTTAAAAAAAACTGTCCTAACAGCCTCCCCCTAACAGACGCAATAAGTCGTTACAATAAGGTATATGTTTTACATATGTTCAAGGTTGAGGTGCGTCCCATCGACAATAAGTGTGATGAAATGATAATTGAAAGAGTGTAAAAAGCATGTCTGCACAGACATAAACTATATCTCATGGCTCCAGTTGGCTACATCGATCAACCCCTGTCATCACTTGATGGTTTCGGATCGGCACAACCGATACCTGTTACGCATGGCTATCCCATAAAGGTATTCGATGTTGGCTGGGTTAGCCTTTGCTCCCCAGCTATTCTCAACTTTTGAAATTCTGATCTGCCGCCAAGAGCACATCCTACCCGAATAGTGGGAACCAATTCTTCATCACCTCAGCCCCCTTCCAGAAATGTAACAGCCTTCACAAGAAGGACCGCTTTTTGCTTCACCAGCGCAATCATGCGCTTTCATGCACTACTGCAATGTTGAGCACAAGGCTACCCACTTCTCAGGCTGGACTAGGAAGTAAGAGAATGACTTCGAAAAATTGTCTAATGCTCCTCCTTGCTTACCCTATGCACTCGCACGGCCAATTAGCACAAGGCCTAATCAAAGCATGAAAGCAATTGGAACGGGCACGCAATGTCACCTGTCTTGCATGAAGGTAGAGAGGGCTGCCTCGGGTGCGCAAGGGAGTATAAACGGACATGCATGAATTATGGTAGGCAGCGTGCAATTGAAGGCTGTCCCCTGTTTCGGCCACAACAGAATGAATACAACCCTCTAGGGAAAGAAACCAAAAGATAGCTTGCAAGGATAACAAGCTTTAATTGTACAGAATACAAAAAATATCAGCAAAGGTTTCTGCTGTTCGAGAATGTTCGAACTCCAGAATGAATGTTGTTGCCTTTAGAGAGGCCACAGTGTCAGTAATGACATCACACATAGGGTCTGAACCCGCACTGGTGCTCGGTAAGACAGTATACATGATCCTGCACCATTAGTGGAAGACAGCCTACAATTGGTTTATTTATCAGCCCTCTGTCGATTTGCTTGTGGGTCAGCTGGGCTCATCTCTCCATGGAGTGAAGGTCAGGTCATGGGCTGATGCTTGTGGGAATGGAAGAAATAAATCCATTCACACTGAAGCTTCTTGTCCCGTCTGTTTTATTATTGTGGCATTCTTTCACAAAATTGAAACCAAACCTTCTCTGGCTACACTCACTGGAAACAAGCTGCTATTGTTTTTTTGGCCTTGAGCGAAAGTGAGCAACCACTAGAAGGACGCAAGGTGTTGAATACCCTCAATAATGATAACATTTACTATATTGAAAGTGGGCATTTGAACATTTTGTTTCAATTTCTGCAATCTGTTGTTCAGAGTGGTTACTCTGCGTGAACCGAGAGAATGGAACTTCCTAACATTATGTAACTTCAACTATACGTAATATTTTTGCAATTAAAAACGGTCTGTGAGCTGTATGCATATTGAATAATTCAGCGATGTCTGATTTGAGGAAAATAATGGACACAATAAGTTATGTTATGTTTAAATATATTTATAGTGCGCACTATAAAAAACTGAGTGCGCACCTCGCGGTTTGTTTCTATGTCTAGTAATAATTGTTATTTGTCTTTAGTTTAAAGAGGAGTGAATAGAGGTTCGATTTTTTGGGCAGTATTGTTTACTGGCCTTGTTATGGGTTGTTAGCTGGAGCATATTGTGACAATTATTTATCGACCCTCAACCACAACCTGTATGCAGGCTAGTGATATCTAAACCGATTTATCCCGTAGAATATCTGGGCATGCTGTCACCGTTGCATCCTTGTGCACCATAAAATGGGTGTGGGGTGGAAGGGCTGGAGGTTGAACATTTTCTGAGGGAACTTGGTACGCTTTTCAATCAATAATCTTCCCAGTACCGTTATAATGCCATCTGTCTGTAGTTCTCCATATCGATCTGGTTCTCCATCCCATTGGGAGATATACCTACTACACAGCGCTAACCTTTCATGCAAATCCTGGTCTCAAATACTCATCCATGTTGTCATGTGTGTGTTATATTTGATTAAAGAAGGGCTACTAAAATATATTTTTATTCTGTTATCTACACAGATATATTGTACCATTCTGCACATGCCATGGTTTCCAGCTACTGTTGGATGGATTCTTCAATCAACTTTGGCGGGAACCCATAAACAGTGCTTATTGCATTACCGTTATGTGGGATGACAGACAGGGACCGATCTGCACTTTGGCGGTACCAGCGGAAAGGAGAAACCTGTCATTGTTTCCGATGTAACAACATGCTGTAGCGAAAGCATTGCGATTGAAAGTGGAAAGAATCCATATCTTCTCATGAAAGGAACACCATGTGCGTCATTGGAATGTTTTGCTGTTGTAACATAAGGACACCAAAGAAATGGAGTACTGGGATTAATCGATCATTGATCGTAATCGGCGTATCATGAGGAAGTTATAAAGAACATTCAAAGCATGCAATGTTGGCTAGCTATAACCTGTATGGCAAAAACATATCATTCATTTTGTGGACTTAATACACTATTGGGAGTGTTCTTTGATAAATAAAAGCACTTGTTACATTGCAGACTAATGATGTTTTCTTCAAAAATATTGTTTTCCTATCCAATGTGGGATGCGCTGTGAGAGGACGTGTGTGTTTATCTTCCTGGTTCTGCGTTAAGTGACGTTATGGCCTGGGTGATGACTGGGCACGTTTGGCTATGCTGGCCACTAACGTCATGAAGATAGGTGGAGCATATCGTTGGACTAGTGATGTCAGCTTCATGGGCGGGCGATCTGTATTCTTTCTGCGAGCGCACTTGCAGTTAGTGCGATGCCTCAATGGATAAGATTAGCACAAGATGGCACCCAACCCTTTGTTTTCGCATGTGTAAAAGTGTGAAAAACTAAGCTAAGATGCATAGGAAAATGTTTTACGACTGATTACAGTGTGCTTAAAAATACATGCCGAACGATTGGGATAATAACATTTTAGAGCAAACTCCCCCTTTAATCAACCTGATATGCTTTTAAAAAAGTGGGCGATGACTTCTATGGATCAGGCACCCTTTTTGTCCTCCCCCGCACTTCCGATGGTGGAGTCCTGGGGTACAAGCCCCTTTTGCCCTCCCATCAAAACATCTCTGCCAGAGTGGTCAAAATGTATTAATTAATTAGCCGTGTATTTATAAAACTCTCTGTGCATCACAAGATGGTGCCGGTGTTTCCATGGTCCCCATTCCCATTGAGTCCTATGGGACTCAGTGGGAATGGGGATTTACTGAATTCCGCCTCCGGAATTCCCGGGTCACCGGGGTTGTAATGCACCGGTAATTCTGGGAATCACGGAGGCAGAATGGTAATACGAGTCTGGCGGTAACCAACCGTATTTCTAAAAAAGTCCATAAAACTCCATAGATGCCTGCAAATCCTTAAAAAGTTATATCCTGTATTGCGGCATACATTAATCATCAATTCAGCCAACTACTTCAACATGCCACTCTAGCACACATACCTTAAATGCATGACAATTCTAACCAGAACAATGATATCTCATGTCATACATTGTAAAAATGTATTTTTAAACAAAATGATACTGCAGACGTAATATCACCCAATAACTTCATTTTCTTCTTCAGAATTATGCTCCATTAATGGGCACAGCACTTCACTGCTTTATAAAACCTCTCGCAAAAAGGATTGCTTCTGTTCTCAAACAATTTCTCTATGCTCCTGACGCTGTCCTGCTAGCCCCTTGTGGCTGCCATACAACTCCCAGCATACCCTGAAATGCCGCTCCGGGATCTCTCTGCCAGGCGCAGCTCCAATAAATGCACCAGCTGGTATGCAGCTCTTGGGGGCCTTGTTAACCCTTGAATCAGCGCTGGAACTATCTTTTCTTCCTGCTTTAACACTTGATGTTGCATCCAACCTTGCACTGGGCTTTACTCCCCTTCATATTCACTATTGCTCTTCAGAGCCTGCGATGGGGAAACCTCTTTGTTCAGCAACTCATTTGATACTTCTCTGGAGGGCCTCTTCTTCTTCACTGGTGCCCTGGGCAAGTGCTGGGGCCTTCTTTCGCTTCACTTCCCCTTGCATTTTTCCCCTGCATTTTTCCCCTGCTTATACTTCACCACTTTGGGGCGTGCTTTGCTCTTGGGGCATCAATTCACCTTTGGGGCTTAACTTTACTTCCCCCCAATGTAATTCTTACAGTTCTCCAGCAACATTCTTCTGAGCCTAGCTTTAACTTCTTTCTTCTTGGGCTCTTAACACTCAACTTGTTTTCTTTTAATGTCTCTTGCCCGTTTCAATCACACAGTCTTTTGTTTTCTCAGTGAACATGTTGCACAGGCGACATCTATCACCAGTCCCCCATTTATTACTGTGCCTTTCTATGCTGGCATTTCTCTTGGGTTCTGCGCAGGACACTAACTGATGGGGTCTGCATTTGTTAAACTGGGTATTTCCTCCCTCTGCATATTGCACTGGGTGATCACTACCCTTACTTTGGGCTTTCTCATCTTTCTCATCTTTGTTCCCTGGGTGATGAGACTTACTTAATTTCTTTGGGGGGCAGTGGTTCCTCTTCTCATCTTGCTGCTCCTCCCTCAGCAGACTGTTTCTTCTTTACTTTCAGCACGCTTGCTCTCTGATCCCATCCTCGACACCATTGTAGAAAGGTAGCTTCTTACTCTTTGTAGGTCAGACACGTAAGGTTTATTCTAAGTTGCATCAAGATTTTACAATTGAGGACACCACTGGGTCCCATCACCCAGGTAGGACCAGCTCCAACTGGCATAGGCAGGAACGTCACACACACTCACAGGACAACATTCTACAGCAAGACTCCAACATTCTCACAACTCATGCATTCACAGATAAGCACTTTACAACAGCGTCAGTGGATGCTAAGCCAGCAGGATGTGAAGGGCCAGGGAACCTATCCCTCTGCACCTCCCGCTGCCCTTCCGAGTGTAGTATCCGATGATACAGACAATGAACAGGGAATGTATCCAATAAGGGAACTAAGGGCAGCAAAGGGATATTCAAATCCGACAAATAAGCCACTACCATATACTAAGGAGGTTAAGCCGAAAGGCGCAGGGCAGCCAGTTGGTGATGCAGGGGCGAGCAGTGAGGCACAGCAATGCACAAAGGAGGAGTTCGAGGGCACAGGCGGTGCAAGTACTTTTGAAACGTCAAGAGAAGACAGGGAACGAAGAAGGGAGGAAGAGAGGGAACACTTGGAAAGGGAGCAGGAAGAAAGAATCGAGAGGGATATCAAGGAAAGAAAGAGAGTCGAAAGGGAGATGAGGGAGAAAAGGGAGAGAGAACTGGAGAAGGCAAAGAGAAGGAGGGAGACAGTAGAGCAAGAAAAACATAAGTTAGCAGAGAAGGAACAGAGGAAGTTACAGTTGGACAGACTGGCAAGGGAACAACAGTGCAGGAAGGAGGACGAGTGAGTAATAAGGGCAGTGAAGTCGCAGGCAGCACTGAATAGGGAACAGAATAGGCGTGAGGAAGACAAACGAGCTGAGTCAGATAGCAGAAACTCGCAAGGCAGGGGCACAACAGTGGGAGGTGGAGCAGGTCTAGGGGACTGGGCAGGAGGTAGCAAGTATTATTTAGTGGACATCGATCTTAGCATGAAACCTAAAACAGACTTGACATCGAGGAGACTAAGTGTTGCTGATGATTTTTGTAGCAACATGGACACAGGATCTGACAATGACGACATATACAGTGGGACGAGGGGGGGAACAGTGCTGGTCATAGTCAACGGGGACAGACAAGTGGTCATCATGGGAATTTAGGACCCACAGACAAGGATGGGGGGCCAATTCAGAAGAGCAGGCACAGCAGACGTACAACCTTTGCACCACACACTACACATATGTTAATAGACTAAGGGATCTCTCAGGATGAAGGAGGGAGGAGACAGCCATAGCTTGCTCAAGAGGATGATAACAGGAGGGTACCAATATTAGAACAAGTAGATTCATGGGCAGACATTGAGGTCAAGAGAGGTCCTCGACAAATCAGACTGACCAGAAGGACATCTGAGGAGGTGACGGCATATTCACAGATGCCTCTATTAGCGAGAGGAGGGGTGAGACCTCAGTATGTGCCATGGAAGCACACAGATAAAGAGAATGTGAAGTGTAGGTTACCATCATTGAGCGCGGGAGCGGGAAATGGATTTATGAGATGGAGAAGATGACAGCTGGTCATAGGCTAACAGTGGGTGACGTAAAGGGACTGTTAGTATCGATATTAGGAGATGCAGCTGATGACGTATGGAAAAGGGCAGGTTTCCCAGGCGTGATGACACAGAACACAGCACATGACGCAGCGCCATTTGCAATCTGCAGGGCAGCAGTATGGCAAGCATTATGAACACAATACCCAGACATGTCAGACATTGGGACGATTACATCACCAAAGGGGAGGGAAGATGAAGATCCTGTGCAGTACATTCAGGAGATTCAAGAGCTTTGGCGCCTCGAAACCCGAGAGCCTTGGGACAAAACAATAGCAATATTTTATAATGTATTAGTGCAGGGACTACCTGCGCCAGTTCAGAAGAGTTTGAAGAAAATGGTAGGAATGGAAGTGAAAGGATGGCCAGAGACATAGCTCATGATAGTGCATCATTGTAGACTATGGTAGGAGAAAGTTAAGCAAAATGCGGAAGACAGGAAGGCAGGTGAAGTGAAACTAGTACAGAGAAAGCTATCAAAGTTTGCAATGCAAGGGGCTGTTATAACCAGCTATACCCCACAGACACAACAGCAGCACCAGAAGCCACTACATTTTGCACCACCCATGTGGGAAGGAAACATGGGGAGGGGCAGCCTACAGCAGGGGTTTTGAGAAAGGGGAGGCCTACAAAAGGGGTGTGGCTTCAAGCCACAGATGCATCACAATCAAGGGGGTTTTAAGGAGGGTTTTGGGGTATGGAAAACAGATGCAGCAGAACCAGGAGATTTTATGGGGGGTTTCAGGGACAAGGGAGAGAGCAACCACAGTGCTGGACTTGCGGGCAGCTAGGGCACATCTCAAGGGTGTGTCAATTTAGAGGGGCACAGCAGAATTGGAGAAAGCAGGGCCCACAGCCATATCAAGGGGGACAAGAAGATTATTATGCACAAGACCAACAGCCACAAGGACAGACACAGGGTAAATATCAACAGATGCCACAAGCACAAGTACAGGCACCACCAGCACAGATGCAGGTACCACGGATGGCAGAACCACTACCACACTATCTACAAGCCCCACAGATTAGAGGGAGCACAAAACAACCAGCACAGATACAGAATAAAGACGCCCCAGCACCCATGGACATAGTAACAACAGTACCCATCTGATGACTGGGAGGAGTTACCATGGTGGGGAACAACCCGTTTACTGGAAACAGGTTATCCATGTACCCCCAGTAGGACAGCCCACAGACAAACTTGATGTGTCCCATCCTGTCAATCACACCCAACCCTGAGAAGGAACCTCGCACAGGGGTGGCGATCAGCAACAAAACCTTTTCCTTTCTTGTTGACACTGGGGCGACTAGGTCATGCATTAGGGAAGGAACATTTACATTGTCATGTGATGCCATGAACACTCAAGGATTCTCTGCGGATCGAGAAGTGGTTTCTTTAACTGATAATATCTCACTATCTATAGGAGATCATGACTTATCACTACATTTACTTTACTCTCGACAGACACTGGTAAAAATTGGGGCGAGACATAATGAGCAGATTAAACATGATCATTGCATTCACAGACAAAGGCATAGTGTGCTCAACACCAGGCATGCACATGTTAAATGTAAAGCAGATAATTCAAGCATATTGTGGACATACAGAACAGATGGAGGTGACAGTGGACCCAGGGATGTTTCAATATGGGACTGAAATGGCGATTGCATGGATGCTAGGCACTGCAGGGAAGGTGTGGCAAGTACCAAACAAATACCTGTTCAGGCCAGAGACACCGTTGGACGAGCATGAAGGAACGTAGTGTCCATAGAAATAGAGGTGGTGTTGGCAAGGGAGGATTGGATTGCAGTACATGGAGTGGATGACACCGGGAGTGCATTGAGAGCAATAATTGCAGTTTCAGAGGGGTGCAGGCTGACCACAGTGACAGATGAAGAACTATTTCAGAAAAAGAGACAGGAATTGTAGATGGTGTTCAAAATGAGTGTAACCTACTGGTTATAGATCCACTACAGAGAAGTGCCACAGAGAATGGCGATGGTGCTGGAGGCGCCACCTTCATTCTGGGAGGTATACATGGCCAGTGTACCCAGCAGTTTATGGACCACAAGTCCTTATGACTTGGGATGCATAAAGAGCATAGAAGGGGTGAAGATTAAACTGAAACCAGGAGCAATTTTGCCAAGAGTAAAGCAATACCCCCTAACCAAGGAGGCAGATGAGGGCATCTATGAGACAATTTCAACTCTGATTGACACAGGCATTGTGGTATCATCAGAATCTCCATGCAACGCAGCAGTGTACCCTGTGTGCAAGGCCAACAGGGGGTCATGGTATTTTATTCAGGATAGCTCTTGACCATATTGTGGAAGCAGAGTATCCTCTAGCAGCAAACCCAGTGAAAATTCCAGCAGAAGCTGCCTGTTTCATGGTCCTTTATTTGAAGAGTGCATTCTTTTCAGTGCCACGACACCCAGACTCACAAGACTTGACCAGTTTTACTTACCGAAACCAGAAGTGGAAACATACTAATTTTCCACAAGGGTACTGCGAGTCACCATCTATCTTGAACAGAGTGTCATGATGCCTACCCCCGGGGACCCAGACCAAGTCCAGCAACCCCGGAAGCAGGAATCAAGTTATCCTAAGCAAGCCCAACAACCCCTGCTAGGGGCTATTTGGGTCCAGTCCTGCGCCTATGGTGCCAGGCTCATATGGAGAGTCAGCCCTGGTGCCACAGGCACCAGGCTCATAGATTAAAACGTACCTGATGCAGACCATGCTGCAAACTTACCTGAGCCAGACCATGATGCAAGAGCTCCAAGCCAAAAGAGGGTTGGAAGGGACTACTTTACTTAGGGACTATTTTTTACTCGGGCGGGGCTGGGGAGGAATACTTACCTGGGACTACTTTGGAGGCTATTTAAACCACGCCCGAAGAGCAGCACACGCTTCGAGTTATTCTGCATCCAGCAGCGTAACGCTCACCGTGCCGGCAAGTCTGCATCCAGCCTTCTGCCACACCCGCCTCGAGTTTGGAGCTCCTGGAAAAAGGGAGAAAGAAGGAGAAAAGGTTAGAACAAGAGCAATGTCTTTGATCCTCACCTGAATTCCCGATCCATCGCGCCTTCGAGCTGGAAGAAAGAAGCTGTTTATGCACGTCACCTCGCCTGCTGCAGCGCCGCGGTGAACTCACCGGCCTTCGCAGCATCTTCACATTCCAGCGCATACTCCTGCATGTTCCCGGCGCACTCCGGCACCTAAGGAGAAGACAAGAACAACAAGGTGAGCCAAGGGAATACACAGAGGAATATTAGTTACCCCCCCATAGACTTACCTGATTTTACCACCGGGGATACTATTCCTCTTCACGAGTCGGCGCAGCTTCCACTGCATCTTCGCCGAACCCCGGACCCTAAGGGGAAACAAAAGGACAGCAAGGTGAAACAAAGGGACTAACAAGGGAAACCCTCCTCACCACAATAGACTTACCTGATTTTACCGCCGGAGGTATTATTCCCCGAGACTTCATACTTTCCTGAATAAGGGAGAAAGCAACAGGTTACATATTGACATTATTTTATCGAACTGTGTTGGAAAATACAAATCCTTACCAGAATACTACCGGTTGCCACAAGGAACTCTTCATTAGGGTCAAGCTGCAACCTGCAAGGAATCGGACAAGAGTGAAAGTCAGGCATTTGAACTCTTATGAACTTTATACTTACGGCGTCTTGCCGGGAATCTCAGAGTCAATATTGTTCTGGAACTCACCAATTCCTTCGAGCCAGTGAAGCAACTGGTTATCAACGCGCCACTGCGCTCAATGCAGGATGGAGAGCTCATCTTTTCAAACCATCAGGTGAGACTATAAGAGGGGACATCAAAGATGATCTGTGGGGAGAACAGCGGGGGTGGGGGGATTTACGCTCAACCCCACGGGTGGTTAATTCCCTTTCTCCATTTGCAGAAGAATATTCCTACGGGCCAAGCAAAAAAAGCTAGGTGGGCCAGTCCAGTCCGTCATCTCGGCCCTACGTGTCACATTGGTGTACTCCGCAGCTGTCCAGTTCCAATCGACGCCTCTGTGGGAGCCAGGTGAGCGTAACAGAACACAAAGCCTACCCACAAATCCCCACCGGGCGTTATGGATACCTCAGAGACTGACCAATTGGCCCAATTACTAGGGGAACTGAGGGCTGAAGTGCATTCCGCCCGTCAAGAAACCAATGCTCTTAGGAGAGAACTGATTTTGTCAAAGGAGCGAACTGATGACCTTGCTAGGCAACTATTGCAAAGCCAGGCTGGACAAGCACCCCTACTTGGTTCCGGGGGAAATCCAGCTCCTGTGTTATCGAGTAACCCTGTGCAAATAAACCTACCATGAAATATTCCATTAGCTCCATCCGAACGCTTTGCCGGAGATCCCAAAAGGTTCGCCGTGTTTATGAACCAATGCCGCTTGCACTTTTTATGCAGACCTGGAGCCTTTCCAAACGATCAAGCCAAGGTAGCTTTTGTATTGTCATATCTCAGCGGCAGTGCAGCTGATTGGTCAATTCCACTAGTTACTCAGGATGACCCAATTCTTCGGGACTTTCAGGGCTTTCAAACGAGCATGGAAAGACTATTTGCCCGGCACTCCCAAGGACAGGCCCTGGATAACGAACTTTTGTCCCTACGACAGGGTAACCAGGACCTTCTATCTTACATCGCAACCTTTAATAGGTTGATAGTGGAAACTGGATGGCCTGAGATAAAACGAATCACGTTATTTCATCAAGGGCTTCGAGGAGAACTCAAGGATGTCTTGGCTCAAGTCATGAACCCACCTCAAGACTGCGCTGAATATATAGACTTAGTGGTCCAGTTAGATCACAGACTTCAGAACAGAAAGGCTGATTGAGCCAAGTTTGAGAATCGGGTGTTGGTCAAAACCCACACTAACCCCAAAGGAGCAGATGCTTCAGAACCCATGCAAATCGGAGGGGTTAAAGGATCCTTAACCCAGAAGGAAAGAGAAAGGAGACGGCAAATGCAATTGTGTCTATATTGTGGAACTTCTGGGCATTTTCTACGGGATTACCCTGTAAAACCACCCAAGAAGGTGGTAGGAGCTGCTGATAAAAGCCATATGGAGTCAGACTCGGGAAACGACCATGCCCGACAAGCGTAGAGGTCCGCTTGCCGAGCTTGAAGAAGGATACTCAGACCTCGCATTTCATCATACCAATGGTCCTCGTAGATCCAGGGCAGCCATCGCGTATGAACGCAGTAAGGGCATACATTGATAGCGGGGCCATAGGAAACTATGTGGACTATGAATTGGCTTCCAGGATGAATCTACCTCTCTGCCGAAAAACCACCTCAGATGTCATCACCACAGTCGATGGAACTGAAATTGCATCTGGGCCTGTAACTCATTCCACTGCAGAGATGACACTATTGGGTCAGGATGGGCATCGAGAGACTATTGTGTTTGATCTAATCAAAACCCCACAGTTCCAAATAATACTGGGGATACATTGGTTGGAAACACATAATCCTTGTATTGATTGGCGAGAGAAGAGAATAACCTTCCCGGATTGTGCACAAACCTGTTACCCAAAGAAAAGTCAGAATGCAGGCCTGGCCACAGTAACCACAGCAGTCATGCAACTACCTCCAGAATATCAAGAATTCCAGGATGTCTTCCAAAAAGAACAGGCAAACACCTTACCTCCTCACAGATCGTACGATTGTCAAATCGATCTCATACCGGGTGCACAACCCCCTTGTAGCAGGATCTATGCCCTTACGGAACCTGAGAACCTTCACCTACGACAATACTTAGACCAGTACCTTGCCAATGGCTTTATTCGCCTATCCAAGTCCCCTGCATCTTCAGCTTTGTTCTTCGTGCCCAAAAAGGAAGGTGACCTCAGAACGTGCATAGACTACCGCGCATTGAACCAGATAACTGTTAAGAAACGATACCCATTGCCTCTGATCCCTGAACTACTAGACCAAGTGAAGGACGCTTGTATATACACTAAATTAGATCTCCGGGGGCATACCATCTGGTACATGTAAAAGAAGGCGACGAATGGAAGACTGCTTTCCGCACTAAGTATGGGTTATTCGAATACCAGGTGATGCCTTTCAGGTTGTGCAATGCACCAGCAGCCCTCCAATACTTCATGAACGATGTCCTTCGTGAACTCATTGGCGTTTGTGTTGTCGTATATATCAATGATATTCTAGTATACTCCTCTTCAGAATCTGACCATGTGAAGCACGTCTGAGCAGTCCTTGAAAAATTGCGCCAGCACAAACTATATGCAAAACTGGAAAAATGCGTTTTTCATGCCGCAGAAGTTGAATTCCTTGGCTTTATTCTGACCACAAAGGGAGTCAGAATGGACTCATGAAAGGTGGACGCAATCCTTAAGTGGCCATCACCAAGTTCAGTTAAAGGAGTAAAAAGCATGCTCCACTTTGCCAATTTCTACCTCAGATTCATCCCGGATTTTTCACATGTTGTACATCCCATCACAGCACTCTTGCAAAAAAATAAACGCTTTATGTGGACTGAAGAAGCTGAAAATGCCTTCCAAGAGCTGAAAGCGAAATTCACGTCTGCACCTGTATTAAAGCACCCGCGCCCTGAACTTCCATACCTAGTGGAAACTGATGCATCCAGTCTAGCCATGGGAGCTGTCCTATCTCAAAAGGACCCTGAAACTGGCCAGCTTCATCCAGTAACATTTTGGTCCAGAAAGTTCTCGGCACCCGAGTTGAACTATGCGGTTACCGACAAGGAGTTATTAGCCATTAAATCCGCCTTCAAGGCTTGGTGGCACTATCTTCTCGGTGCCAGGCATACCATTACTGTGATCACCGATCACCGGAACTTACAGTATTTAAAGACAGCCAAGGCCCAATCGTCATGTCAACTCCAATGGGCATTGTTCTTTACCGAGTTCGATTTCGTAATAACCTATCGACCAGGTTGTAAGAATGGTAAAGCAGACGCCTTATCCCGAATAGGGATGGGAGAGAGAGAAGTGAACCTGGAACCAGTACCTATGATTTCCGAACAAAGAATGATTGGCATGACTACTCTACAGACACTAGAGGACATTCAGGTAAAGATCCAGCAACTCTTTGATCCCACAGCCCTGCAGGACTGGGTAAAAAAAGGCCCGGACTACTCTGTCACCAATGATCTGCCTTATTACCAAGGGCGGCTATTTCTGCCACACAAGGAACTACAAGAGCTAGTCATTTCCCGTTATCATGATACCCTAATGGAGGGGCACCCAGGTATTGCAAAAACTGAAGCTAAAATTAAAAGACAATTCTGGTGGCCCACCTGGCAAAAGGATATTAAATCATTGTGATGTCTTGTGACATTTGCGCCCAAAACAAAAGTCAAAAGAAAAAACCAGCTGGACTTTTACAACCTTTAGACATTCCGCCTACACCATGGCACACCTTATCGTTAGACTTTATTACTGATCTACCCCAATGCAATGGATTTAACACCATTCTAGTTATTGTGGATATTTTTCCAAGATGGCCCACTTTATTCCTTTAAAGGGATTACCTTTAGCTTCAATCCTGGCCAAGGAGTTCCTCGAAAACATTGTTCGCATACACGGATTTCCAAGTATGGTTAGCCACAAAACATATACCTCTAAAGGGAACACAGACATTTAACCCCAGATACTTGGGACCTTACTCTAATAAGGCCATTATCAACCCGGTGGCTGTCTAGTTGGATTTACCTGCTAATATGCGAATTCACCCCATCTTTCATGTGTCACTTTTGAAGCCAGTGCAACCAGGGACAAGACTAACCAAGCCACCAGACCCTATCCTTGTAGACGGAGAACCCGAATTTGAAGTTAAGAACATCCTGGACTCCAAGCTGATAAAGTCAAAACTCTTTTATTTAATCGACTGGAAAGGTTACGGACCACAGGAAAGGTCATGGGAACCTAGTGACCATGTTCATGCACCCCGATTGGTGAAAGAATTCCACCGAAATTTCCCAGACAAACCGAAACCATAGGGAAGAACGACTTTAGGAGGGGCCTTGGAGGGAGTGCTGTCATGATGCCTACCCCCGGGGACCCAGACCAAGTCCAGCGACCCCGGAAGCAGGCATCAAGTTATCCTAAGCAAGCCCAACAACCCCTGCTAGGGGCTATTTGGGTCCAGTCCTGGCGCCTATGGCGCCAGGCTCATATGGAGAGTCAGTCCTGGTGCCATAGGCGCCAGGCACATAGATTAAAACTTACCTGATGCAGACCATGCTGCAAACTTACCTGATGCAGACCATGCTGCAAGAGCTCCAAGCCAAAAGAGGCTTGGAAGGGACTACTTTACTTAGGGACTATTTTTTACTCGGGCGGGGCTGGGGAGGAATACTTACCTGGGACTACTTTGGAGGCTATTTAAACCAATCCCAAAGAGCAGCACACGCCTTGCGTTATTCTGCATCCAGCAGCGTAACGCTCACCGTGCCTGCAAGTCTGCATCCAGCCTTCTGCCACGCCCGCCTCGAGTTTGGAGCTCCTAGATAAAGCGAGAAAGAAGGAGAAAAGGTTAGAACAAGAGCAATGCCTTTGATCCTTACCTGAATTCCTGATCCATCACGCCTTTGAGCTGGAAGAAAGAAGCTATTTATGCGCGTCACCTCGACTGCTGCAGCTCCACGCTGAACTCACCGGCGGCCTTCGCAGCATCTTCACATTCCACCGCATCCTCCTGCATGTTCCCGCCGCACTCCGGCACCTAAGGAGAAGACAAGAACAGCAAGGTGAGCCAAGGGAATACACAGAGGAATATTAGTTACCCCCCCATAGACCTACCTGATTTTACCCCCAGGGATACTATTCCTCTTCACAGGTCGGCGCAGCTTACACTGCATCTTCGCCGAACCCCGGCCCCTAAGGGGAAACAAAAGGACAGCAAGGTGAAACAAAGGGATTAACAAGGGGAACCCTCCTCACCACAATAGACTTACCTGATTTTACCGCCGGAGGTATTATTCCCCGAGACTTCATACTTTCTCTCAGCACCTGAATAAGGGAGAAAGCAACAGGTTACATATTGACATTATTTTATCGAACTGTGTTGGAAAATACAAATCCTTACCAGAATACTACCGGTTGCCACGAGGAACTCTTCATTAGGTTCAAGCTGCAACCTGCAAGGAATCGGACAAGAGTGAAAGTCAGGCATTTGAACTCTTACAAACTTTATACTTACGGCGTCTTGCCGGGAATCTCGGAGTCAATATTGTTCTGGAACTCACCAATTCCTTCGAGCCAGTGAAGCAACTGGTTATGAAAGCGCCCCTACGCTCAATGTAGGATGGAGAGCTCATCTTTTCAAACCATCAGGTGAGACTATAAGAGGGGACATCAAAGGTGATCTGTGGGGAGAACAGCGGGGGTGGGGGGATTTACGCTCAACTCCACAGGTGGTTAATTCCCTTTCTCCATTTGCAGAAGAATATTCCTACGGGCCAAGCAAACGAAGCTATCTGGGCCAGTCCAGTCCGTCATCTGAGCCCTACGCGTCACATTGGTGGAGACCGCAGCTGTCCAGTGCCGATCGACGCCTCTGTGGGAGCCAGGTGAGCGTAACACAGAGTGATGCAAATGGATTTGAGTAACATACAGACAGAAAGCACAGTTTTACAGTATATAGACGACATTTTGATTTGTAGTGAGACAGAAGAACCGTGCAGGAGAGACCCAGTGCACATGCTGACAGTGTTAGCTGACAATGGGTACAAAATGGACAAGGCCAAAATACAGTATTGCCAGAAGGAGGTGCTGTACATTGGACAGATGATATCCAAGGACGGCCGACAGATTGCCCCAAAGAGAGCAGACATGATAAGCAAAACACCTCAGCCCATGACAGAAAGGGAAATACAACAGTTATTGGGGTTGTGCAATTACTGCAGAGCATGGGTCTTTCATTACAGCAAATACACAAGGCCATTACTGAGCGCTCTGAAAGAGGCACAAAGGGGAACAAAGACACTGACATGGGCCACAGAGATTACTGAGACCTTTTTAGGAACTGAAGGAAGCCTTAAATACTGCTCCAATGTTAGGAACCCCAGACTATAAAAAGGAATTCTTCTTATTCTCACACACTGATGGTGTAGTGATGAAGGTGGTACTGACACAGAAGACAAGCATGGGCCATAAGCCAATAGCTTAAAACAGTGGACAACTGGACACAGTGACGAGAGGACATCATCTGTGTGAACAATCATTGGCACCGGTGGTCTTCGCCGTAGAGAAGTCATCAGTAGTGACAATGGGGCGTACCACCACTTTGTACGTGGAGCACGCCCTCTTCGCAATAATGCATAAGCCAAAGAGCACACTGACCACACAAAGAGCATCAGGGTATGAGGTGATGCCATCAAATGTAGGACTGAAGATAGTAAGTTGCAAGACTGCAAATCCAGTGACATTTTTGGCAGATGTTCTCAAGGCAGGAGGCTATGCACATGATTGCACAAAGAACATAGAAATAACGCAAAGTGGAGGAGGATGCACTTGAGTGGGTAGACATGCTGTACATCAACAGTTGATTAAACTGATGGGATCAGAAGTACTGGGACTACAGTGGTAAGTGAAAGAGGACGGGACAAGCAAGGTGGTTTTAAGTGCGTGACTACCATCCCATTAGTCAGCAAAAGCAGCAGAAATAGCGCTCTCATATTGGCACTAGAAAACAATGTAGACCATTTATTCTTACCCTGCCTACGTGATGTCAACAGTACACTCAGGACTAGCACAATGGCTCAGGAGACGGTTCAGGAGAGCAGATCGGACTCCAGTGCAGCATGCGCTATTATTGGGCAAATTGATCAAGGTGATTGCATATCCAAAACAGATAACACTAGTGATGTGCTAGGCCCACACAAAAGGGGAAGACCCTATTTCAAGTGGAAATGAAGCAGCAGATTATCAGGCAAAATGCAGAGCATATTTTGGGAAATTTGTGGAACTGAAGGAGAGACAAAAGGCTAAGGGAGGAGTGAGGAACATAGTGATGAGTGAAGGTTAAAATGTACTACCAGAGACACAGATAATTGAGCTACATGGAGCTGCACCCCACCAGGAAAAGGAACTATGGATAAAGAGAGGATGCTCCATGTCGCTGACAGATGCCTAATGGTAACAGAACAATACAGGGAACGTGGTTATGCCACTAGCATTGTTGAAGACAGCATTAGCACAATTACACTATTCAACACACACAGGGAAAGATCTCATTGCTAGGTGCATTGTAAAAACATGGTTTTGCTCAAATTTGAATGAACATGTAGCTGATTTTAACTTGACATGCCAGCAGTGCACAGCAGGGCATACTTTGAGAGTTGTGAGAGGAGCCATACCAAAACCAGTAGGCCCAATTTTACATCTCCCCATGGACTATGTGGACATGATCCAAGTTTGCCAAGGAAACAGCAAAATTATAGTGGTTGTCTGCTCATTTTTTTAGGTGGATAGAGGCTGGGCCCTGTTCATATGCTGACGCCTTTAGAGGTTTCTGGTCAGGGAAGTTTTCCCAAGATGGGGTGTGTGAGGTCCTGTGGTCTGACAACAGCCCTCACTTAGCAAATGAGTTGTTCCAACACCTCACAACCCTGCTAGACATTAAGCATATATTTGCCTGTGTGTACCACCTGCAAGCAAATGAGATGTGGGAACACCTAAAATGGCCTCCTAAAGGAGTGCATAGCCAAAACTCAGCAGAGCGCCAAGAAAAACTGGCTGCATTGTTTTCCTCTAGCCTTGTTTGAGTTGCACAATAAGCCAAGGTCAGACCACCATTTAATGCCCCATAAGGTGGTGACAGGATGATGCATGCCTCTTCCCTTGGCTCCTCCCACAAGAGCACTGAAGGACTGTGAGAAGAGTGCAGACGTGTTATGACAAGAGATGTATGATTATGTGACTTCTTTGGTTTTTAATGCCTCTTTTATCTCTCACCAGATACAGCGGATCCAGGGAGGCCCAGAAGATGGCAAAGAGATCGACAGCAACGACGTACCACAAGACAATGAACTAAATCATTCTGTGAAAGTGGGAGATATTGTTCTCCTGCATAATTTTGTGAGTCGTGAAATGCGCCTAGATTCACGAGAACTCACATTGTAAAGGAGGTTAGGCTAGTTGGTAAGACTGTATGGAATCATCTCCACAACATCAAGCCCTACAAAATAGTGGCGTCACCTGGAAACAGAGTCTCAGTGACTGACAGGGCCAACGTTCAGGACCTCGATGACTACAAGTGCATGTGGACAATAACCAATTAGGAAGACCCAGTCACCCTATGGTGACACGATCCCAAGCAGCAGAAGTAGCAATTGGAATACTTGTACAGATCGACTAAGGAGACACTGTGGGCCTCATTACGACCCTTGTGGTCCCATAATGAAGGGTGCCGGTACGGGACCAGCACCCTTCATTATGGGAGTGCTGATTACGAGGTTCCCTTTGCGGGACTCGGAACAGATGTCTGGTAAAACCAGACGTTCTTTCCGGGTCCCGCAAGGGGAAGAGGGAGGTAATAACGGGCCATTTGTAATGTGCCCATTATTACCTCCCTCCCCATTCCCATTTGAGCCCTATGGGGGCTCAAATGGGAATGTGGAATGGTTCCTTCAAGGAGGAATTACCCGGTCCTTCAATGTTGGAATGACCCGGTTATTCCTCATTGAAGGAACCCAGTAATGGAGCCCGGTTTGGAGGCAGCCATGGTGATAAAAGCTTCCAAACACGTAATGAGGCCCATAGTCTTAAAAATACCCTCATCTGCCTCTGAAGACATTGGGTACTGCCTTGCTCGAGTTAAAATTGCTCCTTGTTTCAGCTTAATCTTAACTTCTCCCACCCCCTCAATAGGCCTACGTCATAAAGAGGTTGGCACTTTTTCCATATCTTCATCAAAGAATGGAGGACGCTGCTGCATGATCACCATTCACTGTGGGATTTCCCTTCTCTCTACTCTGATCCAATATGTAATACTCATCTCAAATACTACTTCATTGTCTGACAGAATATCCCTAAACATATCTTCATCTGTGACATCAGTCAATCTACACACTTCCCAAAGGGAAGCACTGTAATCTGCGGCCTGTCCTCATCATCAAATCCTTCAAGCACGGCCAATTCCCCTAGCACTATGGCTGCCTGCAATTGTAAGGGAAAAATATGTCCCCCCCTCTTTGTCCATAGGTGTCTGTGGACAGAACAAAAATTCATCAGGTATCCTCATAATTTTTCCCACTAAGCCGCGTAGCCACGTTAACAACATGCACACCCCATAAATGAAAACCTCTGGCTCTAATGGTACTCCTCACAGAGCTTTGTGCCCTGTAAATACCATGATAAATTTGCCCACGTTCAAATGATGTATCCCTGGAGTGGGACACACTATGCCTTCATCAGTGCAAGAAACGTCATATTTAGCTTTGTCATTAAGTGCTTGGCCCAGAATATTAACTGGTGTCTGCCTTGAATACAATAACGGTACAGACATACCACATTCTTCTATAGAGGCTGGGAATTCATCAGTAAAAGGAACTCTACTTGTAGCTCCAGAGAAGCCTTGTGCATTCATGGCATTTCCCATCAATGAAAATGTTCCCTCTTGTATACATGAGTGAGTTGCCACAGTGTCCACAAAAAATAGAAAGACTTGCCTCCTATGGTAACATCAACCCTTGTTTCCTCTTGAGGATTCAGTGTCACTGATAGTACTGAACACATCAAGTCAGCCTGTGAGCTGTCCTATTGTGGGTACATGCTTATTCCCATACCTGTGAAAAAATGTCCTCCCATGACAGTGACACCACTACTCTAGGAGTCAATAACTGTCTCATTTTTGCAATCTGCTGTATCTGCAAGGGTCCATGCTGTGACTGCTCTTGCGGCAGATTAAATGGTGATTGCTGAAGTTGCAAAACCTGTTGCATTTGCGCCGCTTGTGGTTGATTCACTGTCTGTTCTTGAGCACACCCGTCCCTATTTTGTGAGCTGGATGCTGGAATATAAGCTGTCCCCTCTTTTTGAGAATTTCCCATTCTGTACATAGCATTGGCTCCCACATGTTCGTGTGATGTGCCCTGTCATACCACATGTCCAACATATAGGAGGGAATCTTCCTAATTGCCCTCGTTGTGCATTTTGTTTATCATTCTGCATATTCTGAAATCTGCCTTAGTTATTTTGAAAGCCACCCTGATTATTCTGGAAACCAACTCTTCCTCCGAAACCTGTAACTCTGCCTCTTGGCATGAACCCATTACTTCCTTGAACCGATTGGCGTTGATTACTCGCCTCTGACATACCCAACTTCTTGCTGCGTTCCCAGCCCTTCTCTGCTTGTCAGTACTGCCCCTTCTATGGCATACTTTGATCATTTCTTCTGGACTTATTTAGCTTCTTCCAGTTTTCTAGCATCCTCTTTCTTCTTAATCTTCTCTTGTAGCAATTGGCAATGATGCGCAATAGTCAAATGTATCTCTGCCCATTTAGTTTATTTTATTTATATAGCGCACCTTGTTCAGAGGCATCTTTGGCTTTGCTTCCATTCCCACTATTTTCTTGAGCTGTCTCTGTACCTGTTCTGGCAACCCCTGACACAAAATGTGGTAAAATACTGGCACTGATTTCCCCCAAGGCTCCCTCATTTCCAAAGTCCACCGTTCCTGAATACTTTGAATATAAGCAAGCAGATCCTCATCATCTTTAATCTTATGTGCCATAATTCCACCCATATCTGACGTCTCAGGATACTCTACCCTGAGTGCTTTCCAGACTGCTGCCCTGCAATTATTAAATGGTGCTCCATCATGAGGTGTGTTCTGTGCCGTAACACTCCAATAACCTGCTCTCGTCCAGATATCATCAGCTCTTTCACCAAGAATGGCTGTTGGGAGATCCTTATTGTCCCCTATGGCTAACGTATTTCCTCCTGTCATCTTTTCTAGCTCATAAATTCATTTTCCCATACCTGCCGTTAAACTAGGGAGTTTGCATCTCAAATTATCCTTGTCCATTTGGGGCCAAGGTATATACTGCCGTCTGACCCCACCATCTCCAATAAGGGAAATTGCTTAAAACCAAATCCACAATCCGCTCCCATCATCTGTCTACTCATAGTGGGGACAATTGCCTTCTACCTAGTAATTACCTCAACCTGCTCACATATGGTGGCGATTCCCCCCTCTCACTATGCGATCGTCCAGGGTATGCCATGGGGTCTGGCGCCTTATCTTTGGGTTGGTCTAAATCTGACCATCGTACTTCCTTATCCGTCTGCAGACGTCCGTCAGGAACGCATGCATGCATGCACTTTCTCCCTCTTCCTCACAGAAGGTTTCTCTGTCTTCGTCTGACATATCTAGTCCCCAACTAGTATGGCTTTCATCTTTCTCATCGCTGTTTAAAGTCAGCCTCTCCAAGGGTAAGGCACTATGCTCAAGACTAATAGGGCTTCCTTCCTTGCCTCATGACTAGACACCTGTGAATCGATCATCTTTTCCCTTACTCCTCGATTCAATTTTGTCCTCATCTCCTGATAAGCTTTATCGATCCTAGATGGTCCGGGCATTGCTCCTTGTGACTTGAGGAACTGCTTTATCTTGCCCAATGATATTACTGGACTCGGTTCCATCAACTCTTTCTCAATGTGATCAATGTTGCGTGCCCTCTGTCTCCTTTTTCGTTCCATCTCTTAGTCTCATTCCCTTCGCTTCTTTGATTCCCATCTTACTCTGTCCTCCCTTCTTTTCTCTTCCCTTCTTTCGTTTGCTTTACACACTTCTTCGTCTCTTTGTCTTTGTATTCTTTTGTCTCATCATTTCTGTTCTTCTTCCTCTTCTCTCTTCCTTTCTAGCCGGTCTCATTCTTCAATTGCTCTCTGTCTGTTGTCATACTTGTTCTGTTCTTCTGCCCTTTCTTTCTTTCTTAGTTGCTCCTCCTGATACATTTGCTCTTGCATTTGTCTACTCTTCCATTTATGCTCATCCTCTGTCAATCATTTCTCTTGTTCCCTATCTTTTCTATCCTGTTCATCTTGGGATGCAGATCTTACTCATACATCAATAATCAGTCCGACTCAGGAAGTTGGCAAAAATCAAGGCTGTTTTAATAACAAGTCTTTAAAACAGGGAGTACAACGAACACCAACGGACGCTGCACAGAATTATCTCAACATATTTCATTAAAAAACAGTGCTTTTATACTAAATATTTATCATGAGTGATGTCAGGATATGTGGCTACAAAGAAAACCTACTATGGGCTGTGGTTGGTCAACGGGAACATCTACATATACTTTCTATGGGATACAGGGACGTGATTGTGTCTCTAAAATCAGGTGGATGACTAAGCCCATCACAAGTGCAAGTCATCTTCCGTGTCAATCTTATAGTCAACATACTATTGGCTTCTCAAACTATAGGGCTCTGTAATATGTGGCCCTCTATAACTGATTGGCATGCTTGTACCCTTCAGGAATATTCCACTCGCTAGTAGCATGCAACTGGTACTCCATGTGCTAGGGGTTTGGCCTGGTCATGCCTCCCCACCCAATTAGCCCAACATCTATCATCACTCCTGTGATCTGCCATTCAATTAATGTTTTTGAACTCGGCCTTGCAGAGGCTCACCTCGCCTGAGAATAAAAGGGAGTGAAGAATGGTCTTATCTTCTTGTCTCGGTGTGGCTCGCCCCAAAGTCTATTCTCATATGACCATGTGACTAGAGACCACATTTTTGAGCCTCTCATTGTTTTTAATACTGTTAAATGAAGAAATCCTGGCACCTTCAGTGGTTTTCATCACACCTCGAACAGGAGCTGAGCTTACTTCTCACTTTCGTGTATCTTCTCAAGTGCATAACTAGGCTCTTGGCGGCCCCAACTCTTGACACTGTGCGAGGCAAGCCTTTCTCGAATCTTCCTTTGCCTTGAGTGATTCTATTCAACTGCACCACACTTCCAACCCTTTCATTCATGTGGTCCAAGTCTGCTAAAGTGCGTTGAGGAACATCTAGATTCTCCAGATTCTATACATTGCTATATATATATATATACATTGGCGCATCGCCTGCAACATATTCACTATGTAGCCAGCCTTATGATTACTTTGTCTACTTGTGTTACTGTGTCTGTACAATTATAAAATGGCTTTGCATTTTCTTCAGCACTTCCCCGCACATGCAATCTTCATATTGCTTCGGAAATATTGCTTATTTCCTTACTTCATCATCAGATTCTATAAGGTCTATATCTTACTTCATTTGCATCTCTTCTAGGTGCGTCACCTCTACTTCACATGACGTCATGAGTCCTCTCTTTTATTCATTTTCACACTTATTCTGGAACTTCCTTCAGAAGATCGTCATTTCTCCGCTGATACATATAAGGTTTTCTCAATGGATACCTTGTTTCAAGGACTTTTCGTTGTATAGGCACCCTCACTGGTATTGCGAATGTCACAATTTCCGGTTGCCAACATATAGGCAGAATAGGGGCGGAATGTCCGGTAGAGCTACTTGACTCCTCCTCTGCACCTTAAATTGCTAGTTTCAGTTAGGGCATAAGGGAGAGGTGACTGTAGTGCTAACACGTCAAGGGCTGTGTTATGGGTACTATAATTTTTACTCGCAGGCTACTTTCTTTGAATCCCATTTCACATTAGTAGTGTTTTTACTGCACATATGTAGATAGAGGTTGGGGCTAGGTATTTATAAAAGTGGGAATGTGTGGTGCAGGGGGTCGCCACCCACATATTATTGCAGTAAAATGCAGTAAAAAAGAATTAGATGAAACCAGATTAAGTGAAATTCCCTCAAGGAAATGAAATAGATCTGTGTGATGTGTCTGTCTCAGGAGGAGAAAAGGGGAACTCCAGAGCCCAGCCCACTGCCCACACCCATAATGCTTGGTGACATGACAAACTGGTGGGTAATTACAGGGTATAGGACAAGTGTCCCACCAGTGCCTGCCCATATCCCCTCCCAGGGTGAACACAACAGGAAGAACTTGTTTCTGTGTGGTTCTCAGGGGTTGGGGGCAGGAAGAGAAGATCAAAATTACAGGGAGAATATTTGCTGTTTAGCCACACCGAGATTTTCTTTACATCACTCCTGCCACCTGGCGTCCAAGCAGCGGCCAATGCCAAATGGCTCCAGGAGAGAATGTACAAAATACTCATCTTCATTGATGCTTCTAAGTTAGCATTCACTGCCATTAGGGAAGAATTGAGGGCACTCAGGCTTATGACTCTGCAAAACCGGCATATACTCAACCTGCTGACAGCAATGGTGGGTGGAGTATGCTGGAAAATTAGGAGTACCTGCTGGACATTTTTGCCTCCCAATGATACAGATCTATGCTCACCAGAACTATTGCTGCCTTGAATAAACGGAAAGAGATCATGGGAACTGAGGCCGGGGACACGAACGCTTCATGGATCAACTCCCTGTTCTCCTGTGTACCTTCTTAGTTGAGCCTTGATGCAAAAATCCTGTTACCTATTTTTGTCTTTCTTCTCATTCTTTTCTGTTCCTGTCAATTGCTCTTATGATGTTGGTCTGCCCAGGTACCAACAGTTGCTGGCATGATGACCGTAATCCTGTCCAACAATAGGGTCACGTTCATCCCATATGGGTACTCATATTAAAGGTGTCTTGCATCCCCCAATAAATTGGCATGCTTCTGTGGAGCAGCGGGTAGATTGCATGAATGGTGGGGAGATGAGTTGGGTTTGTTCACTGGAGGAGTATGAATATATTGAGACCAGTGTGAAAGATGATCATGGGGTTGTTCCCCAAGAAGATGATTAAGATGTGTTAGATAAAGCATTAACTAATGGGGTGTTGGGATGAACTCCCAGGTATGCCAGAGGGCCACTAGGAGTTCGCAGACTTTTGGAAGGCCCAACACCTTCCCGAAAATGAACGTAGAAGTCAAATGGCAAGTTCAAACTGTTGTTTATTACAGCAAAAACCAACAAGGATCAGTAGAGGGACAGAAGAAATCCATGGACGTCTTAACATCTCCAGGCTAACAGACCAGTTTTGTATCCTGATTGCGTCATAGTGACGTCACAACTCGGGCCCTACTCCAGAAATCCTATCACCATCTGGGATTGGATATCAGGAGCCTAATAACCTATATGATCCCCTAAACATGTTATTCTACTGGCTCTCCCCTGTCAGGTGGCTGGCCTGGTCCCCAAATCACTATCTATAACAAAGTTGCAGTGCGAGGGCCTAACCGTTCTTGCCCGTTGGTACCCACCACCAGGAGCCTGAACTGTGATTGGCTAGAGCTGACATCCCCAGGCCTGGGATGCGCAAATGTTCTTTGCTCTTGGTGTACCTTCTCAAGGTAATAAGAATGACTATGGGCCTCATTATATGCATGGCGGTCCGGGAACTACGGTACTGGTAAGCATGCTGGTACCGTAGTTCCCGGACCACCATACTACGAGGTGTGCTCGTGGGTGCCTATCAGCACGCCAGGTCTGGCCTGGCGGGCAGAGCAGCACCCGCAAGCACAGCATGTCGGATTCAACGGCCTATGTGGCTCAATGGGAATGGAGACTGACAGGCACCGGCACCCGGCAATGCAGGAATTACCGGGTCCAGCAATGTTGGAATTACCCGGTAATTCCCCATTGACGGGTGCCAGAAAAAATGCGACTCCAGTGGCAGCCGTGCCTGTTTTCCCTTGAAATCTTCCTTGCGTTTGCACCATTGCGAGATACATCAAGCACTGTGCTTTTGCTGCTGGTATTTCAGTTGCTATGAACCTTCTAGAGGCACTCGTGGCATAGGCGATTAAAGAGCAGATATAACAGCTCTTCCCTGTGGTTTCCTTACCTACTTTTGTCATGTATTTGTACCACATGTTCTTAGATACTCGAGCAGTGTCAGTGAAATACATGTCTACTCCCTTCATGTCTGTGTCAACACTGTGCTTACCTCTCCTTACCTTATCAGCAGTGTATTCTCATCCAGCTGACATGGTCATCCCACCTGGGTTGGGGGAATGTTAGTATAAGGTACAGCAGTAGTGGTAACTACATGTAATTGCCAAAATACAAATCCCATCAAGCAACTTGGAATTAATAGACACAACATAATAATAATGTTCTTTATTGTTTCTCTCATATCCACTTACGCTGCTTGATCCTTGCAGCCTGGTGATACAGTTACCCGCCTGAAATTCATAAAAGAAGGCGTTACTGTGTTAGTATTTGTCAGTACCCTCAAGCCCTGTGAACCAAGTAATCACTAATTGTAAAGGCAAATACCTCCTCCCAGATCTTTCTTAGTGAGGGATCTCTTAATATAGCCAATACTGGGTGTTCACCGTGCTCAAGTTGTGGATAGGTTTGGGCCAGGTACTCCACAAAAACAAGATGATGGAGGTCATTATAACCTTGGTGGTAGGGGGTTAACGGGCCGGTAGAGCTGCCAGCCCGTTAACCCCCTACCGCCGCATTACGAGGTTTGCTCGCGGAACCAGGTAAGGAACGCCCGGTTTTACCAGGCGTCCTTAGTGGGTCCTGTGAGCAGACCAGCATGCTAACGGGCCCATTGTTAGCATGCTCCCCATTCCCATTGAGCCCTATGGAGGCTCGAATGGGAATGGGGATGGGATCCTGGAATGGGGAAATACCGGGCCCTCCAAGGTCAGGATGGCCCGGTATTTCCCCATTCCAGGAACCCAGACCCGGTACCCGGAATGGGAGTATCCATGCCATGCCGCAAATTGTAGCATGGCTACTTCCAAGTTCGTAATGACCTCCTATATCAGCGATGTTCCCTTGTGCCCCCCACCTTCTCGTACACAGGTGTTGCCTGTTTTGCTTGATTCTTCTACCCTGCTCCCACCCCCCTCCAGCCTACTTCTGCAGGAGTCTGTGCTGATGCATTCTGCTTTCACCATCACCATCTTGTGGTCAATGCTGGATTTGACTTTTATGGACTTCATGGATTTATGGTGGGTCACCCTTTCTCATGGTGGCCCAGAATCATGCTGTTCCCATCATCATCTTGTATTCAGGCTTGCAACATTGTGTGTTACTACTGACTTCTGCAATTGTATTCGCTCTCCCCTCTTGCTTCTCCACTCTTTTTGACTGCTTATTCTCTGTTGTCTCCTCCTCTCCCTTTCTCCCTTTTCTTATCTCCTCCCGCCTCCCCTTACTTTCTTCTATGCACTTACTCTATCAGAATTGTCCCTGGACCTAGTATAACAGAAACCTTGTCTGTCTCCTGCCCCTTCCCCTGACTTGCTCCCCCCTCCAGCACTATCTGAAATGTTGTCAGGCCTAGTACAATAGTCGCTTGTTTTGTTCCTCACTTCCCTTTCAGCACCCCTCTCCCTCAGCTTTTGCTTTCTCTGGCGCTACCAGAAATGTTGTCAGGCCTAGTACGGAAGTCACCTGTCTGTTTCCATGTCCTTCCCACTCTCCACCTCTCTTTCCTATCTATGTCTTAGCTCTTGCACTATCTGAAATGTTGTCAGGCCGAGTACTATAGTTAATTTCACATCCTTACTGTTCATGACCTATAACAATGTCATTGTGTTTTCACTTGTTTTCTCCCTTGCTTTGAAGTGCTTTGAAACACATTGTGTACAGGTGTTATATAAATAAACTACCATATCATATCATATCATGATGTAACAAGGCATCTTGGTGATGTCAGAGTCACTGTGTAATACTGCTGTGTACCCTGTGAAAAAAATTGAAAGGAGGATCATGGCATTTAATTCAGGACATGAGACCAATTAACCAGATTGTAGAGGCAAGGTTTCGTCTAGTTCTGAATCATGCAACAACTTTATGTAGTATTCCCACAGAGGCACGATATTTCATGGTGATTGACTTGAAAATGCGTTTTTCTCAATCCCATTGCATAAGAACTCTCAAGACCTCACGCCATTTACGTTTTGTCAGACTAAGTTAAAGAGTACTTGTTTGCCACAAGGGTACTGTGAGTCTCTGTCAATCGTTGATAGGGTCCTGCAGATGAACCTAAGCAATGTTGATTTTCCAAGCATTGTGCTGCAGTACATAGATGATATTACAGTTTGTAGCATGACAAACGATGAGTGTAGACAAGATTTGATTTGGCTAATTACTATTCTAGCAGACAAGGGATACAAGGTAGGCAAGGAGAAATCACACTATTGCCAGAAAGAGGTGTTGTACATAGGTCAGTTAATCTAGCATGAGAGAAAGAAGGTTACACCTGAAAGAGCTGATGCGATCATGAAAACACCAAAACAGCATATGATAAAGCAAATGCAGCAGTTTTGGGGATTGTGTAACTATGTTAAAGCATAGGTATTTGAATGTAGTTCATGCACAAAACCTCTTTTGCAGGCTCTAAAGGTGGCCCAAGTGAATAATGAGAAAATAGAATGAACTGAGGAAATGGAGGAAGGATTCGAGGAGTTGAAGAAAGCAATTTAGACAGCTCCAGTTTTAGGAATTCCCAATTATTCTGAGTAGTACTTTTGTTTTCACACACAAATGGAACAGTTATGGCAGCAGTGCTTAAACAGAGAAACACACTTGGGTATAAACATTTGGCATATTATAGTGGGATTTTAGATCCAGTTATGCAAGGATACTTTCCTTGCAAACAATCGCTGGCAGGAGCCAAGTTCACAGTTGAGAAGTCTACAAGCATTGTGATGGGGTGCTCCATGACTCTATTTATTGAGCATGCTTTGTTTGCTGTTTTGGAGAAACCTAAGGGTACACTGACATCTCAGAGGGCTTCTCCATATGAGGTAGTTATATCGAATCCAGCAATCAAAATAGCCCTGTGTAAAATAGTGAACCCTGCCATGTTTGTAGCTGAACCTGTGACAGATGACGAGCAAGTGAATGTTTGCTAAAATTACGAGGAGTTTTATGACGAGATCCTAAGGGTAAAGGAGCATGCTCTAACAGGGGGGGGCTTCTCTTTATTGACAGGTCATCGAAAATTGATCAAACTAATGGAGAAAGTCATTCAAGTTCAGCTGTGGTAAGGCATAGAGCTAATGGGGGATTTGAAGTGGTAGCAAGTGCAAGACTACGTCTCACTTTTTGGCACAGGCTGAAGAATTGGTAGCGCTTATTATCGCGCGCGAGAATCACACAGGGCAGGAAGTGACGGTGTACAGTGATTCCACCTATGTGACATCAACCGTGCATGCAGGATTAGCACGTTGGAAAAGGAGGGGCTACCTCAGAGCGGACGGCACTCCAGTGCAACACGCTGCATTATTGGACAGGCTTATTAAAGCACTACAACTCCCAGTAGCCATCGCAATAATTAAATGTGCAGCACATACCAAGAGAACTGACTTTATCTCATGCGGGAACGAAACCGCATGTGAAGAGGTAAAAAAGGTTGCATATTCACCTGATATTTTTAATTTTCATACTCCTAATGTAAAGGATAGAATTGGCACGATTATGATCGTAAATTAAGGTTGTAATCATTTATCTATAACACATTTGATGGAAGTTCAAGGTAGTGCTCCGCAGGAAGAAAAGGAGCTATGGACACAGAGGGTGTGTTCTTTATGCCCTTCTGAAGCACTGTGTTGGCAGGACAGCACTGGTAAACTAGTAATGCATGTATCCTTATTAAGGGTAGTGTTAGAACAGCTACACTACCCTGCACATTTAACTAGTGAAAGCCTTGCAGCACCTATTGCAGAGAATTGGTTTGTACCAAATTTGTTAGAACACATTGCTTTTTCTGTAGTAAATTGCATCGTATGTCAAATGTTTACTGCTAGGCACATATTGCAAACAAACAGAGGAGTGATTCCTCAACCGAATGTTCCTTTTCAGCATTTGCATACTGACTATTTTAACATGCTGCAAGTATGTAGTGGATATAGGTATATGATAGTGGTGGTGTGTCCCTTTTGTAGATGGATTTAAGCAGGTCCATGTACACACCCTGATGCCACTTGTGCTGCAAGATTTTTAGTTTGAGAAGTATTTCCTAGATGGTGAGTATGGGAGGTGCCACAATCGACAATGGGCCCCATTTTTTAAATGAAGTATTTGAAAAAATCAGTTTATTGTTGAGTTTTAAAGATACGTTTTCTTCTCCATATCACCCGCAAGCAAACGGATAATGTGAGAGAGGCAACGGTCTTCGCAAGGAAAGGTTCGCCAAACTTAAATTGATGCTGAAGAAGGGGTGGTATACTGTCTGCCCCTTGCATTATATGCATTACGAAATCAGCCCAGGTCGGGATCTACCTCACACCCCATCAGCTAGTTACAGGAAGGCGAATGAGAACACCCCTCTCACCTCCAACAAGGAGTAGAAGTACCCAGACAACTGCAGAATTGTTAGGGAATGAGCTATGTGCGTATTTAACATGTATGACCGCTAGTATCTCTGTCATTTCAGATCAACTCAGGCGTAAGGGGTGTCGGTCCCAGAACACTGATGAAGACCATTCAACAACCAGACACAAGGAATTATCTGTTCCAAAACTCTTTAGTGATAATCCGTTTTTAATCTGCAACTTCACTAGGAAGTGGCATGGATCCTGATTTAGTGGTCCTTTCATTGTGTAGAATGTTACTCCAATTGCAGTAAAAGTTCAAGAAAGGCACTCCTCGATACATTTGAATGATGTGAGGCTGTATGCTGGTGAGACCGGAACAACCCCACATGATTCAGAGGCAAGTACAGAAGAAGTAGTTCAGCACACGTGTAGACCCGATCGATGAAGTGGAAGAAGGACGCTAAGATTGCTGATTAAATAAATGCACGTGTGAATTTGGACTGTGGCTCTCCCCGGACACACTTTATAGATATTTTCGCAGGAGTGAGAAAGTAATTGTTCTTGAGCCACAGGAATTCATTGAAATTGGACTCTAGAAAGGGCTGATATAAATGAAAAATGCCTGATCTTGATTTCCTTTATGACGAATGGAAAAGGGAGCAGTTCCCTGATTCATTCCTCACTGAGTTTCATTTTGTCCAGATAAATGGTCCTATCTGATGACGATGCCCACAGACTACTTATTATGGTCTTTTATTACATCATTTGAGTTCATCCTTATCTTGTTTGATGCAATACCAACACTTATGTGTTTCTGCGAGATTTTATAAATCGTCCTGCAATCAGTCAGTTACTTGTGTAGATAATCAAGCAAATTTGGCAGCTACATGAGCATTTAACGAGACTGCCTGATTCAAAAAAGTTTTTTTCTTCCTTAAAAATAAATACACAGGCACAATGAGGTTTATTAAGCATAATGCAGTTCCAGAAAGTGAGCAGACTCAACAACTTGTGGTAAGACATCAATGGTGGGGCTTCATGAACTGGTGCATAATTTATACATGCACAGCATCTGTTATGGTTTTTCTATTTTTGATAATTCACACTGCTTACCTTGTCAGTTCCAGAAAGATAGAAGTCCCTCTGATTCCACCCACTGCAGTGACCTATTCAGAGTTAGAGGTTGTAAGGAGGCCAAGGCCATATGTGATTGTCCCTACAGCAGTGACACATGTGAAGTCACCTATTTCTCTGACAAGTGTTCCTATGATTCCCTGTAGGAAGGATGATATCTGATGTAATACATGAGCATTTTTGCACATATTCTTTTAGAAAGAAAGAGACCCAAGAGATGAGCAAGGGAAGATGATAATGAGTTAAATGATTATATAGACTGCACAGCACAAGTAGGAAATAGAACTTTTGAGGAGGATTGTTATGTTTGTGCTCTCCTACCTTATACTATGGGAAAACCTAAGATATTCATAGCTATAGAAATAGACGTCCTGACAGCTCATTGCCTGACTCACCTTGCACTCTGCCATACAAGACATCAATTCCAGGGTCAAACCACATCTTTGGTATGGGTGACTGAATGGACAGCTCCAGAAGAAGATGATTATGTTCAAGATTTAAAGACAAGAGAAAGACCTCACACCGGAAATCATGTGAATAGATATGAACAACCTGGCATGAAAGGAACGGGAATCCAATGGGAAATAAATAGAAAGCTCAATTGCTAAGGAAAGCCTGATGAAGAAATACAAATATGCAAAGAAAGAGGCCATATGCAGATCTGGGCAACTGTACTTTCTCCAGATGGCTGAGAAGAAGGCATAGTTGTATGCAGAGCTTTGGCAGTAACTGGACATCATAAACCAGTTATAGATCACGTGAAAAAGTATACAAACACCTCTGGCTGAGGCTTGCAAAACTGCTGACATGGGTCAAAGATAAAGGAGGCCTGTTGCAGATAATGCCTTTGGCTAGTGCAGAACTGTGCTTCAGAAACAAAGGCACAAGAAAAGTTGAAAGAAATCAGCAGTGTGGGCTAATCTTCGATGTACCAGGAATTAAGAATGGGACAGTAGTGATAATGGACCACTACTGGGCCTGCAGATCAAGAGCATACATGAAGCTGCCCAGAGATTGGGGAAGGTCATGTTCTATGGTGTTTGTTCATGTTCCAGCATTAGTGATTCTGAAGAGCGACCTGAACATTGGTGAGTTTCCAAAGGCAGATGCTCACAAGAGAAAGAAGAGATCTGTTGGACGCCTCGATCGAATAAAGAGGGAGAATTACGTCCCAGCAAAATCAATAGAAGCCTTTGATGCTGTTCCATATGAGCACAGATTGTTCAGCAAAACTGCCTCAGACTGTACGGTTATCTTTCGCCTGGGATACAAACAATGGCAAATACCAAGTGGTTACAGTTAACCAGATGGGAGCTCCTGCAGACAATCAACACTACCATAAAGGGATTCAATGCTATCAAGGAAGAGCTGAGATAAGCGTAAGATTGATGACTCTTCATAACAGATATGTCCTGGACATGATTACTGCTGTAGATGGAGGTGTTTGTGCCAAAATCAGAGAATCTAGTTGCTCATTCATATCGTCTCATGATGACAAGAATGGCACCTTGACAGAGGCCATAACGATGTTGACAAACTTGCACATCAAGATGGACGATGAAGTGGAAGACATTTCTTATGACAGCTGGTTTGCATCAATTTCCCATGGGTTCCACAATAGATGGCGAACATTTTCAAGTTTCTTGGAGCCCTGTTAGTGACGATCATGTTTGGATTCTGCATGGTCAGAATAATAATCACACAATGCATAAAAACTGCAAAGAAAGCGAAAGGAATGAAAATCATGATTGATGTTGAGTCTGGGTTCAAACCCAAAGAGCTGACAGATGAAGAAATCAGAGAGTATGTTAAAGCCAGTATTCATGCACCTGAGGGAACAAAATGCCTGTATCCTAGGAACCACAAGAAGTATGTGGGAAAATGGATCTACTGCAGTCTGAATGGGCAATGCAGTTTAATGACCTGGAGTATTGATGAACATGTGAAATCAGCAGGATGTCTGAAGGGAGAAATAAAGATATGGACTCCAAAGAAACATTTCTTTAGATGAGGATGTCTGGATGTGAAGACTGATTTGGAGAGTGGTTGATGAATCGTCCAGAGGGGGGAGTGTAGAGCAGGTGCCAAGTACCTCTACTGGATGTAACGCTCCTATTCTGCCTATATGTTGGCAACTGGAAATTGTGACATGCGCAATACCAGTGGGGTACCTATACCACGAAAAGTCCTTGAAACAAGCTATCCAATGAGAAAACCTTACATGTATCAGCAGAGAAATTATGATCTTCTGAATGAAGTTCCAGAAGAAATGTGAACATGAATGAAAGAGAGGACTGGTGACGTCATGTGAAGTAGAGGTGACGCACCCAGAAGAGCTGCAAATTAAGTAAGAATATAGACCTTATAGAAACTGATGACGAAGTAGTGAAATAAGCAACATTTCAGGAGCGAAATGAAGATTGAATGTGCGGGGAAGCACTGAAGAAAATGCAAAGCCATTTTATAATTGTACAGATGCAGTAACACAAGTAGACAAAGTAATCATAAGGCTGGCTACATAGTGAATAGGTTGCAGGTGATGCACCAATGTAAACAATGTAATAAAACTCAGCCCATGTTAGTGGCTGTGTAGTTATGGTTAAGTTGCTAATCCCATAGGAAGAGCACTTTTTGGGTGGTTTATAACTTTGCTCCCCATGGACGAATGCTCACCAAACTTTGCAAAAAAAGTAGATAGCCCACTCTGAATTGTTGTGAGGTTTGGTCCAGTGGGGGCAAAGTTAAAGGGAGGGTCCCAAAATGTCTTTTTTTCCCATAAACATAATGGGAAAAAAATGTGCGCACGTCTACAGCTCAAACCGCTGGACGGATTTCCACCAGATTTGCGGCAGGAGTGGCAGTTTCGTCCCGAAAGCGTGCTTTTGTTAATTTGGTGTAAATCCCTCGAGTAGTTTTTTTTTTTAAATGGCCAAAACATAATGCAAAAAAATTAGTGATGTCTATGTCCGCTCCGCAGACACACTTCCCTGTTTGCTCCGCGGACAGGTCACCGATTGGCTAATCGGCTTGCGTCATGTCCGCGGACACGCAGCGTGTTCTCTGATTGGCTGGGATGAGGCATGAGGTGCGTCACATTGTTTTGATGCGCACGCCATATTGGATCCAACGCCAGCGCGGCGGCGATCAGAGGCAAAATGCAATTTTGGGGAGTGCGTTGATGTGCAGAAGTGCTTGGGGAAGGTTGGGGAGTAAGAGATGGGTCAAACACTGTATTTGTTTAGGTGGCAGGTGCTCACCATGTCCGCGGTGTTCATGGCTGTCCGCGGACATAATAAATGCACTAGTAGCTATTTTACTTTAGTATGATGTTGGTTTTGGGTTGTTAGTAGAGGATTGTTTGTAATTGATATCCCCTATAAGCAGCCCATATACCACAGTCAAAATGTTTGGTAGAATAGGTGTATTATGCTGTGGTGGTTGTGGCCAGGGCCTAGAGTCTTGGGTGTATGGCCGAAGGCCGTAGGCCATAGGCCATGCACCCAAGAGTCTAGGCCCTGGCTACAACCGCTGCAGCATAACACACCCATAGAATCAAACGCTCATCAAATATCCACAATGCAAAAGTTTGTGTACTGTTTCATTTGTACAGTTTGTATGTGAAGTTTTGTCTAGGCTATGCAGTTAAGATTGTAGACTTGGTAATAGGACTGCATTATAAGATACCTTTGGAAGTAAATATTTTGGATTGTGGTGTATTAATGTGTGCATTTTCTTTGAGATCTAATGGTAAATAAACTACTTTGCTATGAATGCCTTTACTAATTTAGAGGGAGGTAATTTTGCTGTTTGTGTTGAAGGCGTATTATTGCTTGAAGTGGGTGCACTGTTGGAATTATGATGCTCTCAAATAAATGTAGTTTTTGCAGGGGTTTTGGTAGTGGGAATAATTCCAAGTTATTTGTGATAGCACGTGAAGGTGGTTGGTTAGTTTTGCAGTGAAGTAATTGCAAAGTATTAAGGGGTCAGTGATTTCGTATTTGTTTTCTGCTATAAGATAGAGAGCTCATTGGAACCATTTGGAATCTTCATCGGGCCTCATTACATGGTAGGCGGTGGACCACGGTGCTATTAGCACCTTGGTCCATGCCGGTAAAATACCGGCACCACCTTGGAGGTAAGGGGAATTATCGCCCTATTCCATGGTTGCAGGGCGCTAATTCCCCCTTCCCCCATTGCCCTTCCCCCATTGCCCTTCCCCCATTCCCATTTTTGCCCCATAGGGCATAATGGGAATGGGGAAGGCGCTAATTACGGTACCGCAAATTGCGGTACCGTAATTAGCACCCTGGTCCCTTTGTGGGTTGGTTTTTAATGCCTGCTAAAAAGCAGGCGTTAAAGTACCAACCCGCAAAGGGACCTCGTAATCAGGCGGTAAGGGTTACTGTCACCGGTGCCATTACCGGTGACCGTTAACCCTTACCGCTTTGTCTTCTATTTTGTACGTTATGTCTACAGTTTTTGTGCTACTTTTATAAAAAGTCCTGCAGCAACACACACACATGGTTTGGTACTTCACCGGAGGTAATTTTTAAACTTTAGTATTTATTTTTGCATGTGTTTAATAGAAGGTTGCTATTTGTACAGTAGTTGGTAGTTTGTTGTAAAGCTAATGCATTTTGTAAGGGGCTTTCACTTCCAAAATATTTTTTCTGGATATGCTCTATTTGTTTGAGTAGTTGTTTGACTATACCATGTAGAAGATTGTTGATTAAATTGACTAGTGCTAAAGCAGGACCTTCAGCATAGTAGAGTTTATGGACCAGATTTTTATAGTTGAATGATGTGTTGATATCATTTTGATATGATGGAAGGTGCTTTTGGAAATAGGTCCTGAAATACAAGCTAATGAATGTCCTTGTAGTCTTGTGTATTTGTGCACTGGACAGGCATCCATATTTTGTAGTAGTTTCATTTTGATTTTGCCTTTGCTTTTTACATACTGATTGAGGAAGTGGCGTAAAGATTTGAAAGCTTTTTTGGTAATGTTACACATTGATGTGCACAGCCATTTGTAGACTGAATGTTTTGGTTTATTAGAATGGAGACGTGATATTGAGGTTTCTGGGGATATTTTTGTGAGCAGAGTTTCTAGTTCCATAATGGTGTTAGTAAGTTTTTCATACCCTCGTCCACTGCTATGTATGGCAATTGGGACTGTTTGACTTTGTTTATATGCTTCTTCATTAAAATATGGTTCTGTGCTCATGGTGTGGCTCCATTCACCTCCACAGGTGTTTAAGGACATATTTTTGTTGAGAAGTGTTTTTTGTAAGTTAGCAGTTAGTTTTGTGAGTGGTTTCATTCTGTTTAAAATAAAATAAATAACTTCCTTTTGAGAAGGATTGTACTGTCTATGAGATATTTTAGGATTACTTTTCTACAGTAGGTTTTAAGGGTTGTCCATGACTTCTCTCCTGTTTTTATAAGGTACTGAAGGACTATGTGGCGGAACATTTTTTGTAAAATATTTTTTTTTCATATGGTTAGTTGCTACTATATCAAGATTTATAGGTGCAGCATTAGCAGTAGTGGTAGCTGAAGTCTTGTTAATCACTTTTTGTTTAATTTTACATTTTAATAGAGAAGGGAAAGTTTGTGTACTGGAAGCTTGTTTTGTTTTGCGCAATGACTGTATCAGCTGTTTTGTTTGAAGTTTTTGTACAAAATCTGGTAGAGAGGGATGATTATTTTGGACACTTTTATTTTGATTTGCTCTACTTCTGTGTTGCTTTCTACAGAGTTGCTTTTTGGTAGGCATTCTTTGGGGTTTGTTGGAGAAAAAAAGAAAGTGTGGGTTGGGCTGTTGTGCCGTGTATGCGTGCTTTGTACATGAGTGTCTGAGTATGATGGAAAGGATGATTGTGGAGGTCTGTGATTGTGCAATGGTCAGCTATATCAAGTTGGGAAGTTTATTCTTGTATTTGTGTGTTACTATACTGGGTTTCAGATGACAATATAAAGTGTACAACTGGTAAGAGGAAGCGCTAATAATACATCTAATGGGAAAGGGTCAATACACTTCTTTGTTCTACAACAATAAAATGTTAGTGTGTTTGAGTAACAGAACATTATGTTAGTATTGTACTTACTTTTTTGTATGGACAGTGTAGGCTTCTTCGAATTCGTTGTTCATACTTCAGACGCTGCTGCTTTTCAGGAGATTGGTCTTCACTGCAATTGTAAAAGAAAGAAGTTAGTGAATATGTGTGTTTATAGCACCTTTGTTAATGTAGACATTTTCGTTTTGTTTTTGTAGTAGTAGTGTTTTCTTAGAACTGAGCATAGTATGCTTATGCACTTTCATTGCATATGTGGATTTTATTTAGAATCTAAAATAATACAGACGGTGCCGCTTTTGCGCATAGACCCGAAGTTATAAACAGACACAAATATATACACAAATGTCCAAAATGTATGCTTATATGAATTGATTCTATTTAATTAGTGTAGCTCAGCCGACATGTGTTTCGACCTGATGGTCATCCTCAAGGCTGGTAATAATTACAGACAAATCATAAGTGTATAACATTCAACATCACCATTAGACAAAAGTAATGAAATCGAACATAGAGTTACATACCAATTATAACAGTCCGTTGCAGTCGGGCTTGAGAGGTAGGGAAGATTGTAGATAAATAAATTAGAATCAATTAGCACTTAAAAAAGTTGACAAAAGCTTCCCATGATAATCACAAAACCATATAATTAAAGTACAATACTTCCGATGAAACCTAGCGCTTTGCCATCTCCAAGCACCATAAATCGAAAAAGTGATCACAAATGACCATGTGGTCAATGGTAAATTAATATTAGTGCCAAAACAGCCATACTATCATCCTCAGTCTGTGAATGTGTGTGACACCTCATAAACACCTCTCCTAATGTGATCCAAAGGAATTATGTGAACAAGAGACTAAAAAATATAGTGAAAAGGGCAATTATATGGGTCGGATCACTGACGCACCCAAAAATGTCCTGCGCTGGAGTCTACAACAAAGTTAAATGTAGATATGTATATGTAAATAAAATACGAAAATATTCTTCAGAAAATAAATCCTCTGTCCCTCAAATAAAGAGAGAGAGAAAGCGTGTACTCACCACAGAAATAAGTGAATTGACAAGATGTGATGCGAAGTAAATAGCGTCTTGAATGACAGAAATTGGGTCCACAAAAAGTGTATGTATGTTCATGGGTCCAAATACCTGAAACATGATAGGTATATATGAGGGAGTCTTAGTATGAAGAAATAGTACCCTATTTAAACGAATGAAGCCACTTAAAAACAAATACTGCGGTGGCCAAATCAGTTATATAAAACCCGGATTGTACGTGACCATACTATCTCAATAGAACCTGGAAAAATAAAAGTCCCAAATCGGGGAATAGACTTCAGAATTATTGGCGAGCGATCACTTACCCCTGTGAACTTGAATGCAGTACAAATAAATGGCGTAGTGTTTGCCAGCGCCATGTAGCTGCTAGTATTCGTAGACAACGCGTTTGTCACGTGATGCATGCGCGTGACGTAACATGCGCGGATCACGTGGTAAGAGATACTGAAAGTAAACATTGCCAAATACAAAGGAAACCTTTATCATGTTTAAGCAAAAAATATATATATAAATGTAGATATGCATAATGCATGACTGGTCATTGAAAATATAACACAAAAGTAATTTTAAATCACGTGGTTCGGGGGACCGGCATAAATCCGTACCAAGTTTAATGAGGACCTACGGTTAGAATAGTGCCTAATCGTGCTTTGTGATTATCATGGGAAGCTTTTGTCAACTTGTGCTAATTGATTCTAATTTATTTATCTACAATCTCCCCTAACTCCCAAACCCGACTGCAATGGACTGTTATAATTGGTATGTAACTCTATTTTCAATTTCATTACTTTTGTTTAATGTTGATGTTGAATGTTATACACTTATGATTTGTCTGTAATTATTACCAGACTTGAGGACGATCATCAGGTCGAAACACGTGTCGGCTGGGCCTACACTAATTAAATAGAATCAATTCATACAAGCATCAATTTTGGACATTTGTATATATAATTGTGTCTGTTTCTAACTTCGGGTGTATGCGCAAAAGCGGCACCGTCTGTATTATTTTTGATTCCTTGGTGTTGGTTTGGGGGGACCACACTAGTTGCTTTTTGCTGCTAAAAGACCCTCTCATGTGAAATTTTGGACCAGCGCACACCTCAGTTTACTCCCCTTAAATCTCATTTCCAGTATTTTGTCAGTAACATTGTGTGCTGCTGTCCTGTTATATATTATCACCATTATTATGGCGGAATATTTCAAGAATAGAGAGGAAGATCGAGCTGCATTGTTTGCCCCAAGGGGTAGTACCCTGTATCCTTTTAGGGGTTTATCACAAACTATTGAGAATTTGAGCCAAAAATGTGTTACGTTAGAGAGGCTGTCTAAAAAAGAAATTAATAAGAACTGGGAACAAGCGTCTCTCACTAACTATTTAGACACCAAAATAATACCAAAAGGACTTAGAATCCTCATATTTCCTAATTTTGACAAGGAAGAAGACCGAGAAATAGCTCATGAGTGGGAAAGAAACTTGGAACAGAGTTCCATGAACATGTTGAAATTATTGGTTGATCATGCTAAGCGGGAACATTTGCGCACTATTAATGCCATTGACACGCTTAAAGAGGAAATTAAGAAAATGGCTAATCCTGATGAGACTAAGGACAAGAATTTCAAAAAAATGTATACGATCCTGGGTGCATATCAGGATGAAATCAAATTGTGCAAGTTCCGCAAATTTTTCAGGGATGACAAGGACTATATGGAAGATAGGGTGTATACGTTCCAAACTAAATTTGATGACTACATGAGAAAATCACGGGAAACTACTCCTAATAATTCTGCAGAAAGTTCAGACGTTGACTCAGAAGGGGAAGGGTCAACTTCCCTGAATGGGACCGGGGAGAAATTGCCCACGGTGAATACAACAAGGTGTTTTTTAGACCAAATCAAAAGATACGAGAAGGGTACACAACTTGGTGGCAAACAGGTCAGATTCCAAGGATCACCAGAACAAGATATGCAAACATGGGACGACCCAGGGGCAGGAGGGGAAGGAGCAGTAGGAGAAGGACCAAGCCTAAACAGACCCCGAACAGGGATTTTAACGAGAGCAGGGTCAAGGAAGCAATTGGGGACACAAAACCGTTAAGTTTGGTTGTTACTCTATCCAATAAAGTTTTGACCCCAGTAGAGGAGAATCTCCCTCATAAAGGCTTATCATTTGCTCCAACTTCAACAACGGATTTTGTTGATTTTCAGATTGATCTCTTCAAATTTACTTGCAAATTAAAACTGAAAAAAAAATGTGCAACTCAGATCACACAGCACACATCACGAGAAACATTAGCTCCGCCCTGTGTTCATACAATTAAGGACATCGAGAATATACATTTACTAATGTCCTTATCATCTGAGAAGGATATAACCATCAGTGAGACCAGACAAGATTTGGATATTAACACTCTGTTTCTACCCACTCCAGAATTAAAAAACAAATCCAAATTTACTCCGATGTTCACCAATGATAACATTATTGACACATTTCATCGTGCAGTTATCACAGATCTACATAAACATATTGACGATATGAATCATAATCACACAAGGAGATTCTATGACAATCTTACAAGAAAAGAACGAGAGGCTCTCTAACATTGGAGATGTGATAGCTCCCTGGTAATACGTGAAGCAGATAAGGGAGGTAATATCGTTCTTTTGAACATCAAAGACTATATTGTAATGGGGAATAAACATTTGAGTATTCCAGGATGCTACCAAACATTACTTACCAATCCCACCAAATCTATCACTAAAGAATTGCATCTGTTAGTTGACTTTTGGTACACCAAAGGAGCATTATCGGAAGATGAAAGAGTATTTCTCAAGATAACACATCCCATCATGCCTATTATGTATTTTTTGCCAAAAATTCACAAAAATGTTGAGCAATTACCAGATGTTAGGCCAATCGTGAGCGGTATTGGTTGGGCTACAGAGGGTCTTTCGCTGTATATTGATAATATTCTTAAAGAACATGTGATGTTGATGCCCTCCTTTATTAGGGATAGCACTCATGTCCTACAGATGCTTCAGGATCTCATTTGGAGAGATGAGTTTCTTTTGGTTAGTATGGACGTTACTGCTTTGTATACCTCTATCAGTCATGACTTAGCACTTGACACAATTGATTTTGTTTTCCAAGAATTCTCAGCTTCATACACACTTCATATTGAAATGTTGAAATCATTTTTGAAATTTACTCTCAACAACAATGTTTTTCTGTTCAATCATACTTATTATTCCCAGGTGAAAGGGGTTGCGATGGGGGCTAAGTTTGCTCCCTCTTTGGCTAACTTATTCATGAACTTTTTTGAGACAAAACATGCGTCATGTATAGAGAAATATAAAGATAAGGTGGTACTATGGAAGAGGTTCATAGATGACATTTTGATGATCTGGAGTGGAAGTGAAGATAAGCTAATAGATTTCATAGAACATTTCAACATTAACAACTTTGGAATCAATATAACAGGAGAATTTAGCAGTACCTTGATTAACTTCCATGATCTTACTATTTACATAGAGAATGGTCAACTTCAAACTAGAACATTTAGGAAACCGACAGAGGTCAACTCCACCTTACATGCTGATAGCTGCCAGAGAAAAACGGTTGTTACCAATATACCAGTGGTAGAGTACTTTAGGGCACAACGCAATTGTTCAAGTGATGAGGTATTTCTGCAAGAATGCAATGTGCTGTCCAAAATATTTGCAGAAAGAGGGTGCAATGGCAATATAATATCTAAGGCTCAGCACAAAGTAAAGACTAAATTGAGGCAGGAGATGCTGAAGAAGCATAAATCTCAGAGAGGCACTGGATTCTCTAGAAATGTGGGTATTATTCCCAAATTCACGAAGGACTCTAGTGCGCTATACAAAATTGTTTGGAGACATTGGGATATCTTGCATCTAGATCAAGACATATCTCCATTTTTGAATACCAAACCCTTATTTGTTTACACAAAAGCTTGTAACTTAAAGAATCAACTATGTCCATCATTGTTGAAGAATGTAAATCCTAAAGGCACAGAATGGATGAAACCATTACAGGGCTTTTCAAAATGTGGAACTTGTAATATGTGTCGTTATGCATATCCAGACTCTACGGAATTTGTAGATGAACATGGTATTCGAATCCGTATTGATGAATTTATTAACTGTCAAAGCAAATTTGTGATTTATGCAATTGTGTGTGTGTCATAAGATTTATGTGGGCAGCACGATTAGGGAGCTCTGTATAAGAATCAGGGAACATATTTCTTCATTGAATAAAGTAGATCACAAATTACCTCTCACTAATCATTGGCAAACTAGCCATCAGTTGGACAATGTCAATGATATCTGGTTCATAGGACTTAAGAAGGTCCAACTAGGTACTCGTGGAGGTGATCATCAGTTGAAACTGAGACAAATGTAGGCCAAGTGCATTTGCAATATGCGATGCACTTTAAGGGGATTGAATACAGATCATGAGATGGGAAATTTTCTGTAACGTTATCTACTTTGTATAACTGTACTACCAGTGCGGGGCCATCTCCAAGTGGTCAATCTTTGATAGCTTACTCATCATTCTCTCTATAGGGGATCATATCCTCCCATTCCCCCATATGAACTAATGGGCTAACTTGCGTTTATTCTTTTTGATTCTCATCTAGTTGAAACATCTTCACAGTTCGGAGTATTATGGTGATTGAATGCCAATCAGCTTAATTTAATACAGGAACGGTTCTTTAGTATACCCGTCATTACTGCATCATTTTCCAATATACATGAAGCCATTTACGAGAGATATCCTCTTCAATACACCCTGTGTTATATTATGAAGGTATATTTATATCCTTAATGTAGAATGATTTCATTTCTGCACTTACTGTTTATGACTTAGCACATTAAATGCAATTTTAGGCACTATTCTAACACTAGGTCCTCATTAAACTTGGTACGGATTTATGCCAGTCCCCCGAACCGCGTGATTTTAAATTACTTTTGCGTTATATTTTCAATGACCAGTCATGCATTATGCATATCTACATTTATATATATATTTTTTGCTTAAACATGATAAAGGTTTCCTTTGTATTTGGCAATGTTTACTTTCGGTATCTCTTACCATGTGATCCGCGCATGCTACGTCACACGCATGCATCACGTCACAAATGCGTTGTCTACGAATACTAGCAGCTACATGGCGCCGGCAAACACTACGCCACTTATTTGTACTGCATTCAAGTTCACAGGGGTAAGTGAGCGCTCGCCAACAATTTTCAAGTCTATTCCCCCATTTGGGACTTTTATTTTTCCAGGTTCTATTGAGATAGGATGGTCACGTACGAACCGGGTTTTATATAACTGATTTGGCCACCGCAGTATTTGTTTTTAAGTGGCTTCATTCGTTGAAATAGGGTACTATTTCTTCATACTAAGACTCCCTCATATATACCCTATCATGTTTCAGGTATTTGGACCTATGAACATACGTACACTTTTTGTGGACCCAATTTCTGTCATTCAAGACGCTATTTACTTCGCATCACATCTTGTCAATTCACTTATTTCTGTGGTGAGTACACGCTTTCTCTCTCTCTTTATTTGAGGGACAGAGCATTTCTGAAGAATATTTTCATATTTTATTTACATATACATATATACATTTAACTTTTTTGTAGACTGCAGCGCAGAACATTTTTGGGTGAGTCAGTGATCCGTCCCATTTAATTGCCCTTTTCACTATATTTTTTAGTCGCTTGTTCACATAATTCCTTTGGATCACGTTAGGAGAGGTGTTTATCAGGTGTCACACACATTCACAGACTGAGGGTGATGGCATGGCTGTTTTGGCACTAATATTAATTTACCATTGACCACATGGTCATTTGTGATCACTTTTTTGATTTATGGTGCTTGGAGATGGCAAAGGACTAGGTTTCACCAGAAGTATTGTACTTTAATTATATGGTTTTGTGATTATCATGGGAAGCTTTTGTCAACTTTTTTAAGTGCTAATTGATTCTAATTTATTTATCTACAACCTCCCCTACCTCTCAAACCCGACTGCAATGGACTGTTGTAATTGGTATGTAACTCTATGTTCGATTTCATTACTTTTGTCTGATGTTGATGTTGAATGTTATACACTTATGATTTTTCTGTAATTATTACAAGCCTCGAGGACGACCGTCAGGTCGAAACACATGTCGGCTTGGCTACACTAATTAAATATAATCAATTCATACAAGCATCAATTTTGGACATTTGTATATATAATTGTGTCTGTTTCTAACTTCGGGTCTATGTGCAAAAGTGGCACCGTCTGTATTAATTTTGATTCCTTGGTGTTGGTTTGGGGGGACCACACTAGTTGCTTTTTGCTGCTAAAAGACCCTCTCATGTGAAATTTTGGACCAGCGCACACCTCAGTTTACACCACTTAAATCTCATTTTCAGTATTTTGTCAGTAACATTGTGTGCTGCTGTCCTGTTATATATTATAACCATTATTATGGCGGAATATTTCAAGAATAGAGAGGAAGATCGAGCTGCATTTTTTGCCCCAAGGGGTAGTACCCTGAATCCTTTTAGGGGTTTATCACAAACTATTGAGAATTTGAGCCAAAAATGTGTTAAGTTAGAGAGGCTGTCTAAAAAAGAAATTAATAAGTACTGGGACCTTCTCATTCTCTGTTTTACAGTAATGTTGGTATCATTATATTTGACCCACCCACACTTTTTTTGCATACATGCAGTGTAGTGACGTGTATTGGTTGTGGCTGGTACATGGTAGATTATACCTACTGTTGTGAAGGTTTTTTTTTACCAAGTGATAGTTTACCATGTGTAAATCCAGTTAGCTTGCAGTTGTTTTTGGTACTACCTGTATTCTAATGTGAAAGCATTACTATTATGTATTTACTATGGGCCTCATTCCGAGTCTGGCGCTAACCAATGGCACTATTAGCGCCTTGGTCGGCGCCGGACCCGTACCGGCACCGCCCTGGTGGAATGGGAAATTACCGCCCTATTCCGAGTTGACCAGGGTGGTAATTTCCCATTCCCCAGGGCTCTTCCCCATTCCCAAATGAGCCCCCATAGGGCTCAATGGGAATGGGGAAATTGCAAATAACGGTGACCGTACTTTACGGTCACCGTTATTGGCTTAAAAGCCCCTTTGCGCCCTCGTTCCTAACGCCTGCTCAAAGCAGGCGTTAAGGACGAGGGCGCAAGGGGAACTCGGAATGTGGCGGTAAGGGATTACCGGCACCGGTCTCGTTAACGGTGACCGGTATCCCTTACCGCCATACTCGGAATGAGGCCCATTGTGTTTGTATTTGTAAGGTGACAAGACACCCACACCATTCATCTGGCTAGTGACCGAAAATGGGATAGTACTAATACACATGTGCAAATTATAAGCCACTAATATACAACTGTGGTCAATGGGGTCAGGGTCTGTGGCGTGGCCGGAGGGGATTGTAGCAGGGTTTGCTTGGACATTCTCATACGACCACTTTTTGTCAGGGCTCCAGACTTGCTCCTTTCAAAAATGTTTACGTGATTTGCCGAGTGATGGGGAGATGGGATGAGGTGAGAGGTGGTGTGGTCTGACTGTGGGAGTCACTGGGAGAGTGCGAATTTGTGCAGAGGAACAAAATAAATCCGTAGAAATGTTGCCCGCATTGGTGAATGGTAGTAAACAATAGATATGTTTTTCAAAAATATTTGTCATGCCACTGTGTTCTGAAGGGCTATCAGCTACCATTCTGAGTGAAGGTCAGTGCCGTTGAATTTTTGTTTCCTAGCTGAAAAACCCACACATGGTACACAGTATAAGATTGCATTTTTTTTTTACCTTGAAAAAAAGGGAGGATGTGAAAGGAATGTATGAAGGGAGGGATGTAAGACTTTCAAATATGATAATGGTCACCATTCAAAAATTGGACAAAGGAAAATAATTTAATTTTATGAAAATTTGTTGAATTGAATGAAGTGTCTGTATTACGGTGATAGAATGGACATTCTGAATAAGAAATAAGTTTACTACATATGGTTTTATACACGAACTAGTCAAATTATCATTCGGTGACATTATTGGTGGGTTACGTTGTATTGTTTGTTGTGTGTGGCATGTTGCAACCACACACAATTACAACTTGTGCAGTTTCTTTTGTTCTGGGCACATGGGGAGTGGAGCATCGAGATACGTGTAGTCCAGTAGTGGTTTTCCCCAGGTTGCAGAAACACATAATTCAACGCTAATATTTAATTAAAATTCCATCTATGTGTTCTTCTTGGTTTTATCTTGCTCCGTAATTGCAGCGTTAGCCGCAGCATTCCATTTCGAGCTGACCATAGAGTCACTTCTAAAGCAAACTGAAGAGCACTTTGCACGTTGTTTTGTCTGAGTTCATATGGTTTCACGTCCGTGTTTATTAATACTTGTAACAGGGGGCCAAATTAATGGTTAAATTGTAAACTGTAATATTGATTGGCTACTGAGACACATTTCTATTATCTTTTTTTTAAACGGCTACATCTTGGCTTACTGCGATTATCCTGGATTCCAGATACCAACTGACGTTTTTTTTAACCGTCAGCTACAGATATACGTAAATAGGTGGATGACAGTGACGCTTTTTTGGGATGATCGCCACAGCCCTATATGCCCGTACTGCATGGTAGCTATAAAGAGCAACTTGACATTGTTGACGGTGGCCTAGCGCCAAGTTCATGCCAAAGGCTTGCGATTCACAGTGCGTCCAATGTGTTCTTATACCACGCGATTTACGATAAACATTTGTGAATCGGGAACGAAGAATAAAATTACCTATTTGCTTGAATATGGCAATCGCTGGATGTTCTCGGAGCGCTTATCGTGAAATAAAAGTACTTTACAAATTGTACAGTGTTGCTATTTCTTTTAAAAGTATGGTTTTATATTCAAAATTGGGATGCGCTGTGTTGTGAGATGATGTGTGTTGATATTCCGGGTTCTGCGTCAAGTAACGTTATCACATAGGTGATGATTGGTTGCGTTTTGCTACGCTGTATAGTAATGTCCTGAAGATAGGTGAATATCACTAGGTTTGGTGATGTTAGCCTCAGGGGTGGGGCATATGAATTAGTACTGCCAGTGCAGTCCACCTTGGGCGATGCGGCAATGGATAAGATTATCACAAAATGGCTGCGCCCTGGTGCCTGATTTTGCATGTATAAAAAAGAGGAAAATTATGGTAAGGTGCATAGGAAATGTTTGTACGATAGATCAACGCATACTTAGAAGCACATGCCTGAACACTTGGGAAAATTATATTTCTGAGTGCACTATTCTTTTAATAGATCTATTTTTTGCTGAATTCGCTGCAGATGATTTTCTAATGCCTGTTTCTGTATTATTTTTAATGTCTGTATGGTGTGTTTAAAAAAAATATTTTGGTAAGTACAGATAAAGTAATGGGTAATAAGTTTATATAGAGAAGTGCACTGTCTTCCATCGGTATCAATGTTTTAACTTATTTCATCACGAGGAAAATTTAGTTCTAGCCATTCCAAAGTAGTAGACATTTCTGTGTAAAAAGAAATAAATACATTATGTTTACTGTACCTCATGCAGAAAGTTTACAAATATATAAAATAAATGTTGTCTACTCATTAGTTTGTTGCTAAGTTTTGGTGTTACTGATGCGTACGTGTGCTGTTGATTTTTGCTGTGCAGTTTGTGTGAGGCAATTCTGTTGGTATATTGCATTCTGTTGCATATGTTATGTAATTGGAAGGTTGGTGTGTTACATATACAGTTTGCAATTTTTATTTATTATTGAATGTAATGTATTTATGTGGTGCTTTTTGAATATGTTTGGTATTATTATTGTATGATATAATAATGTAAGATACCTCCTGAGTTTTTGCAGTCTTGATGGTGATGGCATCCATCCGCGGACATGCGCTTGGTCCATGGGCATCAAAATTAATAGCGTGGCAGGGGGGTTAGTATTTTCGATGTTATATGTATGTAAGCTAAGGGGGTTTTAGTAAACATTTATAATATTTACATTATCTATATCTATATTCAGTGAACAAAATGTTGTTAAAGGGACGTTATGGTTAAGTTGCGCTACTAAAAACCTATGAAATTCAGTGAAAAAAACTTTGTTAAAGGGACGTTATGGTTCGAAGTAAAACCGAAAAACCCCTGAAATTCGTCAGTTGTGGTAAGCTAAGCAACCATAACCCGGGCCACCACCCTGCACTGCTAAGACTAACACCCAGGACATCAAAGATGACATCATAAATGCCATTGATGACATCACTGATGACATCACATGTGCATTTAGTTTTCATGCCCAGCCTCCACACAGGATTGTGATTGTAATGTTGCCAAAAAGATGTCAGAGATCTTTGGAAGAGCTATCATTCAGCTATTACTTCATTAAGCACTATGTTGCTATAAACACCATTGCATAATTCAGTTCTTTCTAGTACATGTACGCACTCATGTACCCACGAAGGCATTCTCTGCAGCATGCGCCGTAGAGGTGCAATATTCAAAACCTTCCATGTTGGATAGTAAAATGATTAATACTTTCATTTCAGAGTTTTGGATATTGTGAAACATGTAATAAGTACCTGTCAATGCCTCCCTTACTGCAGAATTTTTCAACTGCATACAAACCATAATGAGACTACAATGCATGCAAATACGAGTATGTGTAGGGAAAGTAAAATAAGCAAAAAACCAGCACTATTACCAAACAGTGTTCATCACCTCACTAATTAACTTTATGGACGTAAATGATTGCTGTGTTTCAGGCATCTTTCTTCTCCTTTGTATGTATATTGTATGATGTGCCTGCAACCTAAGGAAAGCAGTGTAACAACATATGAGAAAGGTAAGATCTACAAACATACTACCTTTTGCATGTTTACTTGCTAGCTGTTAGTGAAGAAAACCACCTGCCCTATATATGTCAGTGCACAAAAAAAGAGGGAACCAGAGTGGGAGGTCATCAGTGATGTCATCAATGACATTTGTGATGTCATATTTGATGTCCTGGGTGTTAGTCTTAGCAGTGCACTGTGGTGGCGTGAGTTGTGGTTGCTTAGCTTACCATAACCTGTGAATTTCAGGGGTTTTTCGGTTTTACTTTGAACCATAACGTCCCTTTAACAAAGATTTTTTTTACTGAATTTCATAGGTTTTTAGTAGCGCAACTTAACCATAATGTCCCTTTAACAAAGTGTTTTTCACTGATTATATATATATATACCAAGTCTGATCATCTGTACTGCCAACTCGACTAGCTAGTCAACTATGCTACATGTGTGTATATGAATTTACAAACATGCCATAGAACAAGCATGCATTGCATGTGGGAAGGAAATCACTTCAAAGCAGTATACTGAGCATTCAAATTCACACCATCCTTCAAAAAAAGACAAAGGAGGAAGATGATCACCAGAAAGTCGGCAACAGTCTTCCCGAGCACACAGTAGATTGCCAGAATGCAGACACACTTTCAAGTATCAAAGACATCTTTGCATTCAAAATATAAGAGTGCCATCTGACAGTCAATACAGCTCATCATCTAGTAGTGGCCACAAAAAAGGATACGTGTTGTTGTTCGGCAACAAAGCAGCAATTGAAAACTGTCCAACACTTCTAATACACAAAAACAAGCACCCGATCGAATTTCTTATTGATATAGGAGCAACTATTTTTGTGCTAGAACAACAAGACAAATGAAACTAGCACACCCTCCAAGGTGCAGGAGATGAAACATCCACATATTCCCATATGGATCAAACAAGCCACTCAAGAGCAAAGGCATGTTCTCGGCATCTAAACAACACATACGGCTAACATCCAACTCCATGTAATTGAGGCAAAAGCTCAGACTGGCTGCATACTCAGCTTCAAAACTCAGATACAAATGGGCCTGGTACATGTACTCGACGGAATAAAGGTAAACCATATTTTAGACACCAATGAAAAAGTTGACATTGTATTTCCCTCCTTGTTTTAAAGCATAGGTAAACTCAAGCATTGTCAGGTGAAACTACAAGTTGATCAGTCAGTAAAACCTAAACCACAAGCATATACCGATATACCTTCCAACCTCTAAGTATACTTAGAGCACAAACTTTGACACCTCATGGAACAAAAATAATTGAGCTGGTAGGGGTTCCACTCCCAGGGAGTCTCCCATAGTCCCAGACCCCAAGAAGGGTTTGGACCAAGACATCTACATATGTGTGGAGATGAGATTGCCTAAGCAAGCCAGCCAGAGAGAAAAACACACAATGCTCCCAGAATTGCAGACATTATTCGCTAGTTGCATGGATTCACTGTCTTCTCCAAAATAGACATCAACAAGGATTATCAACAATTCGATTTGGCATCAGATTCACATTATATCACAATGCTTGTCACACACTTGGGACTATACCGCTGCAAGAAATTAACATTTGGGGTATCCTCTGCCGCAGAGATAGTCCAAGATGAAATCTGGAAAATCATACAACATATCCCACGTTGCTGAAATTATAGTGATGACACCTTTGTATTCGTAACAACCCAGGAACAAAATGATGACTATACAATGCATCAGTATGACATTATAAAAGGCAAATTTAACACTAAATAAAGTAAAATGTAAATTTGGGAAACATAGACTCACATTTTTTGTCACAGACTCTCAAATAACGGAACTGAACCTGACCCAGAAAAAGTCTCTGCTCTACCAATGCGATGAAACTATAAAACAACGCTTGACCTCAGATCATTCCTTGGCCTAGGCAGTTACTGCACAAGATATGTAAAGGAATGTGCATTAATCAGCACTCCACTCCAACATCTCAACAAATAAAACCAGGACTTCCTATGATCTTGTGATTGCCAAAAGGCATGTGATATCACACATCGAAGGAGTGTATCATCAGTGTGCATATTCAACTATGATTCCAACATGTATACAGAACTGAACGTTGATGCCATCCCCGTGGGCATGGGTGCCATCCTATTGCAATATGATTGGTAATCTGACTGTCCAAAATGCATCACCTCCTATGCTAGAAGATGCATGACCACCAAACATTCTTACTTCCAATCAGAAAAAAGAGAGACTGGTGATACTAAGATCATGCACATAGTTTAATGCACTCCTTCATGGCAAGGAATTTGCAATAATTACAAACCACCATTTATGGCAACCCAAAGGCACACATGCCACCCTGCATTGTGAGATGAGGATCGTGCCTTCAGCAGTACAAATTCCACCCCATCCATAAACCAGGAAAATATGCCTCCAGTTGACCTCTGATCTAGACACCCTTACCTCTTCTCAAACTAAGGGCAATCCATGGTGGGTAGATACATTAACTATGTCATATGTCTTTCAAAACCAACCTCTCTAGCACTGGAAGAAATACAAACCTGTTTGACAGGGGGTGAGACACTATCAATCATTTGGGAACATCTCTAATCTCGAAAACGGAAACATGCTAATGACATGGCCAAGATACGCAACATTGAAGAGACTCGTGACCTCCAAAACCGAAGCGGACTTATCAACACATGACTCACAGATAATACTAAAAGGAAACAAAATGGTAATTGCGAGATCACTAAGACAATGTGCAATATATCTGGCTCATAAAAGGCACAGGTTATTTCAATGATAAGGCTACTGGGTCAAAAAGAGTAATTTCCACAAATGGATACCTAAAGCAGTGCAACACGTATGCAGCTAGTCATCCAAACAGCTTCCTAGAACCTCTCGCATGACACTACTTCCCCAAACAATCTAGGATAAGTTTGCAGGTGATTATTTTGGGACCAATCCAGTTTAACACTTATGTGTTAGTAGTAATGGACTAATACTCCAAATATATGGAGGTCGAGCTGATCCCTTCCACCACTGCCTTCCATGTCATTCCAGTGTTGGACAAAATATTCGCGACCTATGGAGTACTGCGTACGGTCAAATCAATGGCCTATCAATCACAAAACAAAACATCTGCTCTTTTTTAGAATGCAGGGCTTTCATGTATAAATGCATCACACCATTGTGGCTGCAAGCGCATGGCATGGTTGAACGCTTCATGGGAAACATCAAGAGAGCAGCACACGTGTTCTATCTCACAAATCAATTACTAAAGCAGATACTACATCAACTATTATGAGATTATCAAAATATACTACAGTAAAATGCCCATCAGAAGTAATGTTCGGAAGGCCTCTCAGCACTTGTTTACCACAAGTCACTACACAGTCAGATATATCCAAGGATGACAAAACAGGAAGATAGACAGTGAGGCTTTAAATGCCATCAAGCAATATGGGGATATGAAAATGAAGACAAGAAGCTCATCAATCAAGAAGGGTGACCCTGTCCTCATTAGACAACAAACATGTCATAAGACAATGCTTCCTTTCATGCCCGACATTCTCACGGTGACACAAACACACAGATCCCGAATAACTGCTAGGGATGAGTCAAAGCGAACAACGAGAATGGGAACATTTTTCAGGAAGATTCGAGAGAACAGAGCAACGCCTCCTGAGAAGGACAAGGAAGAAGCCTATTCCGGGTATAGTGAACTACCCAATGAAGAGTACAGACCTGATGTGGGATCCATGCCTGGGAGCAACATAGGAGAACTATCTGGGAATAACCACCTGCAGTGAGAAATATCCCACTCGATGGGCTGAAGAAATGGTTTAATTGACTTTATATTAAAGGTGGGAGGGGTTGTGGTGTCCGACTTGAGAGCTTATCCTATTTGTTAGGAGGTGGGGTCAAGTTGGGGATAATGGGAACGGGAAGTGAGGAAAAGGGAAAGGAAGTAGCAGTTCGAAGAAAGAGAATAATGACGTTGCCATGCACACTCTGGGCTCCCGATTCCTTTAGCGTGAATGCCTGCATGACTGGCCTCCTCTATCCTGCTTAAACCATAGAGGTTGTCTCTCCATAGCAAACTGCCATCCAGGTGCACCACAGGGCAATCCAAACACCCAACACACTGTGGTTGAAGGAACTATTGAGCTGGGGACCTTACGTGCAAAGCATTTATAAAGTCAAGACCAGTAGGGAAGTATTTGTTTAGTGCACACAATCTTTCTAGGCAGACATCATTGTGTATTCTTGATTTTTGGTTTTCCCACAGGCACGGACCATTTTTCCACCTTATTCAACAAAGGACTCAGCACCTAGGATTTTGTGGCTTGTAGCCTAGAGCCGAGACCAGTAACTGACTCAGGTTGGGAGGAGATCTGAAGAAGGGAATATGGGTGACGGGTTGCTATTAGAGGAGAAGAGGACCATAGAGGAGAAGGGACCCATAGTTTTAGTGTACATAGTTGTGCAGTAGCTTGGCGTACCATAACTGTACATAAATGTAAATATTAAGCACATTATTGTTGGATGGTTATGCTGTGTGTCCCAGTTTACTGTTGCGGTTTCTTAACAGTGCTCGGGTTATGAAAGTTATGAGCAGTTACATGCTTGGGAGTTTCAGGTAGTAACTTCTGCATGTCGTACACTGGACCGGTCTGTGGCATGTAGAGCCATAGATGGTTCCTAGTGACATCCCGGAAAAAAAAGGTGTTACGCATGGTCATCAGGGCTCTCATATCTCCACGTGTGCTCATCCAAACTGTGTACAGCTCCTGCAATATTTTGGTATGTGCAGTGTTCTGCTGAGCACCCACTACATCACTGGTGCGTTTGGAGAGTGTTCAGTGGTGCTCCACAGCACTCTGCAAAGCTCCAGCTAGACACTGGTCTCCTGCAGTGTTCTGTTGAGTTACTGCTGCACTAGCCACTGTAATGGGGCTAGAAAGCATGAGGTGCAATTAGAGGAAGGCAAAGTGATAGAAACTGAAAGGGAGTGAATTAGCAGAAGTGAAGGCGCATGAGTGGGGATTCATTCTTCATGATCATGAGAGGAGTCACCGATCCTTCAGGATTCTGCCTCCATGTGTCTGCTAAGGACTACCGACGTTCTCCAGTGCTCTGTGCTCTGAACTAAGGTACTCTCCCATTCTACTTTGTAGTGCAATATCATTATGTCTCCTCTGCAACACTCTCGTTCCGTCTTTCAACCTGGTTTGCTGGTGTCAGAGACAGAGTCAGAAAGGGAATGTAAATTGTATATGTGCCTAACAAATGCTCAATAAATCGATACATACGCGTGCGCGCATGTGTGTGTGTGTGTCTTTGTCGGTGCACACACCCACACTTCCCTGGGTAGATGTGGTTAGTGACAAGGTTATCAGGAGGGGTTTGTGTCTATCTGACCTAAAACATTTGACCTAATCACATTTGATCGAATCTATTTGACCCTTTTTTCGATATAAAATGTGGGGGAGACCCCCCACAATACCCCCACTTCCCCTCAACCTAATCTATACCCTTACCCACCCCATTTATATTTAATTCAATTTGACACAAAAAAAGGTCAAAAAATTCGATCAAATGTTTTAGGGCAAATGTTTTTGGGTCAATTTTGCTAATACCTCAGGATGTGCGGTTGCTCTCCAACACTAGAGTGCTAAAACAAAGCAGTGGTATCCTCCAGTCCCAGAGTGGTCAAGCAAAGACTGCGGAGTACAGTTCCTACACCATAGCTGCTTGAGGGTCTTTGCCATGGAAGCTGAGGCCTATGGTTGTTTTTGATAGTGTTAAGGATGCATAGAGGATGCAGAGCATAAAACTCGGTTTTGTACCAGGATCAGACCCTGGGGCTGTGGCAGATTTAGGGTGGAGTACAGCAAAACTGAGAACCTAACCCTAGCACTTTGTTGTGTTTGGGTTCTAACTTTCCACGTATAAAAAAAATATTATATAAGCATTCTATCATTCAATGTTTATACATGTAAATTCTAATACTTTACATCCATACACTCGATAGGTTTTACATACATCCAAGACTAACACGGGAGAGCAGGAGGGTACAGTAGGTTATAGACCAGTGTTTGCATATTATTTTCCTCTGAGGACTTGTACGTGTGGTCTACCTACTGTGTACCTACCCAAACTGTACCTGCACAGATGTGCCAGTACACACCCACATGTTTGCGTAGTACTTGACCAAGCTGTACCTGCCCAAACCCAATCTACATAGTCTGCAATGAAATACGAACGTGCTGGACATTTTGGATATAACGCTTTAAATCATTTACAAATCGGCATTCAACAATTTCAGCATTTTCCTTTGCGCATCTCTGGGGTTGCTGTGAGTAACACGAGTCGGAGGTGACCGACCACATGTATTTGCTTGCCTGAGTTGCCTCCCCTAATCAGATAATTTTCAGTCATTACTTTATCGAGTTCACCCGCGTCATCGCTTGTTCCAGAAAGCGGCAGGAATGCGCACATTACGAGCAGCTCTGGGGACGGATCTCCTAGGAATGTCTGGAATTCTGCGTCAGGAGCCCATTAGCCCTTTCCGGTGCTATGTGGGACTAATTCACTCAGCTGAGAGTAAACACCGGCGCCAGCTGGAGGCTGAAACTAGACCTTTTTAAGTCAAGACACATGTATGCTATCCTGCCGAAAATGTGGCACGGGTCCCTGTGCCCGAAAGCAAAGGTCACCTGGGGAAAAAACACTCCGTATTGCGTCGAGAGGAGGCCATTGTCATGCCATCATTCCTTTGTGGGCTTACACTGGAGTCACACCATTGAGTGACATTTTTCAATCAACGCCTTTTAGGGCTGGGTAGAGAGAGAGAATGTCCCCTGCCAGAGCTCTTGCAAGTACGTATTTAGAAGGATTATGGTGTCAGCAGCTTCTTGCAGCAGAAATATCTGTAAGATTATAGATTCTGCATTTCTGTGGCATCCAAGTTGTGCAGGTAATGTTGCTTTAGTCCCTAACACTACTGTCATCCTAGTGCATCCTCTTATAATGGAAGCCTAGCTATTCTATGGGAACTCATTTCTTTTAAAATATTGATCTCATAGGAAGGGAATACATTGCTGGGTCACCAGAACAATATTATTATTTTGTAATCTAGGGAATGGGGGGCGGGGCAGTAAGCATTGACGTGCTTGCAGTGTTTCACCATCAATGCCATGCCCAATGCACTTACATTTGAACCACCTCTTCCATCACTGCCTTCGTACTTACCCCCTTGTGGCCCCTCATTAGTCCTGTCTCTATACATGCATCCTTAATCTTCCTTGCTCTAGACTACGCTCTGGGAATCCGTGGTGGGCTCACAATGCCCCTAATTTATTGGGCAAGGTCCCTGGACTTTAAGATTACTGCACTGTGATTGGTGTTGTATAAAAAAAATCGACATAATTAAAACATGCATTACAAAAGCCGCCCAATCCATCATGGCCGTCACTAACTGGAGTTACATTAAAGATCTTACTCAGGCTGAATAGTACTTTTTAAGTTATATTAACGGTCCTGTGGGGCAGAGCAAAGCATCCACTTGACTTTTGCCATTTTTGTTTATTTGTTTTTTTTTTAGAAATGCTTGTTGTCCATTACAAATAGTCTGTTTTTCAATTTCTAACAGGAACTGGCAGGTGTTTAAAAAAATTATAGATCAAGTCCTAACTCCCCCCCCCCCCACGATACAGCAATGAACACAAAAATTCAGTGGTGTCCAGTAGGGTGGTCTTTGTGTAACCTCTCTAAGCCTTTACAGGTAATATAGCCCCACCTTAATTGCTGCTGTAAGAGGCATTTGGTTACAGTAGTAAATCCTTTAGCAGTAAGCAGATTTAGTGCCATACACTAATATTTCATTGAAAATGTGGATTGCTCACAATGTCTTTTTTATGCAAATTGACAAGTCTAAAATCCAGCAATGTAAGAATCACAAATAATGTACTTGCAAATGTCTATTTTTGTTGCACGTGGCTGTCAGCTGGTTTCTTTCTAAGCACTCCTGATTTTCGCAGATAATCAACAAAGGCCTTTGGGAATTGTGACATTTGCTTGATATCACATAACACGGTATAGTGGGGAAGCCAAAATTAGATTTTAGCTCCCTGGCTAGTCATCAACGATTAGACCATCTGCCATCTTTTCTTTTCAAAGTGCATTTTTCATACGTGATCTCTGGCTGTCCGCTTATCAGATAAAACATGTTACTATAACATTCAACTAATGACCACAACATTTTTTTTTGCAAGGGTGCACGGTTCATATGTCATTAACTCTGTGGTCTTCAAACATTTTGACCCTGAGCACCCCCTAAGAAAAATGTACCGGGCTTGCACGCCCCACACATACACATGGACTACAACATTTTAATTGGATGCCAATGGTGATCGCGCGCTGGTGTAGAATGCTGCCCCAAATGGAGGTGTGGGTGCAGAACACTAAATCCTTTAAAAATCATATTGCTTGCAATAACTCAAATTAGATTAGAGGACAAATATTTGTGAACACAGCATTCATAATTTGTATGCTAGTATATAGGACACTTGACTAAAAATAGTGTTGGAAGTGTATTTCCCACATATGAAATCAACCAAGATTACTGTCCTACAGTAACGTTTAACATGTAAGGGTTGTAGCAATTATTTTCTCAAGTACAACAACTTTGAGACTGCCATCAATGCTGCCCCTTGCAAGAAGAGCAATGGCATATTGGAGAACTAGGTTGAAGGGTGGACCTGTCTTTCAGCAGCCAGCCTCTCAAGATTGGGTTCAATATTTGTGACAGCCAACCACATGTTTTCTTCAACCTTCCGCTTTGACCGATATTTAGTCTTTACGGCTGAATCCAATATCACAAAGGTACGAGGAGCTAAAAGATAACAAGTACATTGACAGCAAATTTGGATAAAGTTGGAAACTCTGCAGACACATTTTTCAAAAATTCAACCAAAGACAATTTTTTGAATGGGCTTTCCAGTAGGCAGTCACTTTGAAGCTCCATTAGTTCCCCCCATAAGTCTGCTAGGAAAGACTGAACCACCCAGTTATTGAGGGGACAATTGTCCTCTGGAAAATACTTTTCGAGACTGGTTCAGAGAGCATTTAAACGGCTTCCTATTAGCTCAGCAACACATGAAAGATTGTACTCTGTCTCCTCAAGAGCATCTGCTAATAATGGAAATGGATCGGTAATGCCAACACCAACCCTCCTCTGCCAAAGCTCCAGCTTCTTCTTGAATGCTGATATTTTTGTATTCATTGTAAAGGACGTGGCTTCTGTGCCTTGCAGGGAGAGGTTTAGAACTGTAGCTTTTTAAAGATGTCGCCAAGGTAAGCTAACAGCACAAGTCAGCGTGAATCACACAGAGGCTCTGCTTTTGTCTGGTCTAAGCCCAGGAGAAAGTGTCTCACTTAGTTCCTCAGTTCATAAAGGCAATTTAAAGCCTTTCCCCTGGATAGCCACCTGACCTCCGTGTGAAACAACAAAGCATCATGTTCAGCTCCCATTTCTGCACATAATGTGGCAAACAGATGGGTTGTTGTGGGTTGCATCTTAATAAAATGTACAATCTTTAAAACAGAAGTCAGCTCCCCATACTACGCACAGCCAAAGCTTCCCAGTGTATCATGCAGTGTGTCCACACAATAAAGCGTTTGCTTTCAACCCAGCCCTAGCACCATACATTAAAGGAACACCACACTTGCAAAAACCAACACAGGCATCCCACTTTAGGCAGTGGAAGCTTAGGAAGTTGTTAACAATTTCAAAGAGTTCAGATGCAGTTGCTCTGCCCAGAATTGTTTGTGCAAAATAAGAAATCCTCCAATATTTCTATTCCATGGAAATACCTCACATAAGCAATCAAATGAGCTTCCTTTGAAATGTCAGTGTCCTCATCCAACTGGAGGGTAAACTGACTGTGTTTCAAGAGGGATATCAATTCTGTACTGATATCAGAGGACAGGTTAGCGATGCGGCAGCAAATTGTGGTGTCTCACGTAGGGATACTTTTGCATTTCTTTGCTGCACCATCACTGAGCATTACCCGGTTGATAATTGTTGGGAGAATTACTTTCTTAGTATCCCGAAAAGGCTATTTCTTTTTGCCCCGACAGTATGCAATGTGGTAAGAGGTTTTCAAAGCATTTGCAGGTATTGAGGCCATATTTTTAACACTTTTTGCTTTTGTATGCCTTGCAACTGCCGTACTAAGAAATCCTTGGTCTTTTTTGCTAAATCGGCATGTTTTGTTTCCAAAATGCTGCCTTCATTTTGTTGGCTTGAGGCTGTCCTTTGCTAACGTAGCGCCACAAACCACACACTGCGGCCTACCTTCTCCAGCAACAGCGATACATGTGAACTCAAAGTCCAAATGTGAGTCATATTTCTGTGTTTCTGCTTTGCTTTTGTCTGTTTCCACATCTCCTTCTGCTTTTCGTTTGAGATTCCTACCATCTTTGGCCACTAAGAAATCAATCAATCAATAAAAGCTTTATTTTGGTCATAAAAACCATAAAAGCAATGCATAGCAATATACAATATCCATTAAAACTAAAACAATAAAAATAAAATTTAAAAAACACAACACTGTTATACAGTTGATATCCGTGAATTATAAGGAGAGCATAACCGCAGCCTTAACAATCTGAGGAGCTAAATTGGTCATACATGCTCCACCAGGAAACAACCATAAAGTCTAGACTGACTTCACCTATTGCATATATTAAGGGCTTTTGCTCTTAACAACCATGCCCTGTAAATGTATCGAGATGTATCCAACACAACACAAATATTTTGCTGCTTATTTAAAAATAAATGTGCTTTGCTTAAGCTTTGTATCCCAACGTTAATTATAACAGGTTTCAAGTATCTATGTCTCAGCCTTAAAGTCTTATGGCAGATCAACAAAAAGTACAATGTGCCTTCTTTTTTTAGCAAACACATTGGGCATAGAGCAGACTCCTGGTTTTTCCAAAGGGATGTAAAGCTCGCCACCTCCAACGTCCCTAATCAAAAGCAAAAATATATTGTCTCGTAGGCAGTGCTGATTATGTTGACATATATAATTCCGGTCTTCAACAATCTGTTATCAATGTAATCAGTACCGGCAGACAGTTTCAGGGCATCACGCATTAAATCGTTTCTGACCACATATTAATGGCTAGGCTTACTGTCTCTCTTCCACTCATATTACAAGAGATCGAATCTAACCAAAAGTTGCTCACATTCAGCTTAGAGAGGCCTTTCTTTATGGAACTCTGCCATTTCGAGCTTCTGCCACCCTTGAGCTTAGAAAATGTACGAGCGCTTCACGGAAAGGATCTTAGTCCTTCCTTTCACCAGAGTCTTATCCAGTGTTTCGCTGGGTCAAAACATACCTTTTTCAACACAGGTAAAATACCTAATTCCGGGTATATTAAAGTTGAGGTTGTGCAAGGTGGCAGGAGTAACAGTTTTCTTAAGAACTTCCTTTAGCACGTATGCAAGATATTTAATTGTGAATATCCCCATAATTTGGCCCCACATACTGCTGTTTTAAAGGATTGATTCCGAAATAATTTCAGGGTGGGGGGGACTGCACCTCTAACATTACTCGCAAAGAAAGAGTTTATGGCCCATTATATTTTTCTAGATTGATTTACCTTCTAGCTTCCAGCAATCTAACCCCTAGATAGTTAAAAAAAAGTCTACCCGCTCAAGCAAAACATTCTCAATTCTAAAAGAGGTTTGCCCTTTTTTTGGAGAGCTCAGCTGGAAAATGATGAACTTTGATTTATCAACATTTAGTTCCAATTCTATCTGTGCCCATTTGGTATTGAAGATTAATAACACCTTTCGTAAACCTGCGGGGGTTGTTGAAATTATTGTTGCATCATCTGAATAGAAGACCGTATAGGAGGTGCCAACCCCTCCCCCCTCAACTAAGTATAGATAACATGATAGACAGATCAAATGGTTCCATTATTGCAGAAATCAGGATTATAGTGCCTTTATTTAATGTAAAAGTGCACAGGGCACTACGCATATGGGTTAGGATGACCCAGGAAATTAAGGGTGCTTTAAATATCACACACATATCATGAGTATAAAAAGATATATTATGAAGAAGATATACAAAGTAAGACATGCTTAAATAAATAAATAATAGCTCCCTGAAGAATAAATATATTTTAAAATGGATGACTCAACTACAAAATGGTGTCCAGTTTTAAGCCAGGTGTGAAAAACCCTGACTCATACAGACAAGCAACAGAGGCTGATAAATTAGAGAGTCTTTGGCAGCATCTCGCAGTGAGATAATTGGGGTTGTTAGCTAAAAATAGAATTTGGCAGAAAAAGCAGTCAGGATGAATGATGAAACATGTATACATTTATCTATGTTGTTAATAAGATGGGCACACTGTGCTTCATGCAGACCATTTGAGAGACCAGCTGTATAATTTGGCACCTTATAATAGAGTGTATCTATTTTCTCCAACAGTATAAGGCACTAACTAACTTGGCAGGACCTCGAAAATTAGATAAGGAGTAGATATTGATGTGATGAAGGTGTTTGGCAGGAGTTGCGAATTGTCATAAATGTGTCCAGCCAAGTCTAAAATTAGCTTATCAGTTTTGTGCATCAGAGAAAATTGTGGATGACAGCTATGCTAATGTGGGCTTGGTGTACACCAGATAAGCCACCCAATCATATTGAAATGAGTTTTTTTCTTTGACTAAGAGGACCTATCAGAAGCATACTACAAGTACAAAGTAGTCATTTGCATACGAATGTTGCATCATCCAAATGGTCTATATAAGCAGGTTGAAAGTAAAATGTCTTTGAGTGTTTTTTCAGAAAGTGGCTTGTAACCACAACAAACAACGACTAATGAGAAAACTCCTGGGCGCCTGATTTTCTCCTGTCTCTGTTTCTGAGGAAGGATTTCTGGATGCCTGGTGTTTGATGGGGACCGGGGCCTTCAATTCAAGAGAGCCGGATATTTTTCAGAACCCATTTTTGTATAATCCTGGCTCTCTTTCAGTAAGGCATGAATTATTTCTTGAATATATATATTGAAAAGCAAAGGGGCAAGAGTACATCCATGCCTCACTCCCCTGTTCACACTAAACACCTTTGTGCATTCGCCTCTTGAGCTAAAGTGAACTTTGGCCTGATTTCTGGAACACAATGAGGTGATTATGGAGATCAGCTAATGTGGGGCTTTATGGGTTTCTAGTATATACCACAGCTTGGCCCTTGACACGGAGTCAAAGGCAGTTTTGAGGTCTAAAAACACGACATATAGCTTTGTCCTAGATGAAATTACATTTTTTTGGATTAAAAGGAACAGGAGAAAGCACTGATCAACAGTGCCTATATTTTTCATGAAACCCGCTTGATGAGGAGTAAGTCTATGGTTAGTGTCAGACCATGACTGCAAGTGACCTAGTATGGACTTCACAAACACGTTCCCAGACGTGTCTAACAGCAAGATAGGACAGTAACTCAGAGGAGAATCTCTACAAAAAGAGTATAAAATAAAAACTCTAAATAGGACTGGAAACCACACCTTTTGGCTCTTCTTCAAAAAGCTTAACTGGACCAAGCCAGTCGGGACAAACCACCTTCCCATTCTTCATGGATTTTAAGGATTTACCAACTCCAAACATACTCAGATGAATATCACATTCCCCCCCATCAGAAAGAGCCTTTTTAAATGTGTGCCATTTTACTCCCAGATGCGGCTTATATAAATTGGAGAAATGTGACTCCCATTCATCAGGGTAGATCCCACTGTGCTCTTCCCTAGGCTCTTCCCTCCCCTTACCTGCTACTATACACCAAAACAGGTTATTATTGCCCTGTTATAAAGCCCTATACATGTCAAACCATATTTCACTCATGCATGCACTTTTCTTTGAGACCATTCATTTATTATAGTTTATTCTCAGGGTTCGCAGATCTCCTTTCCCCGTGCTAGTTCTGGATTTGACCTTTATTATAATTTTCTTCTTAGCTAAGTGACAGTCTCAACCATACCAGGATGGCAGAGCACAGCCCAGTCTTCTATTAGAAGCTGGAAATACTGTTACAAAAGGGACTAGGATAGACTTAATGTTTTTAAAATGTTCCACATCACAACGAGAGGTGCGCTCAGTGGCACAGATCACTGTTTAATCATTCATTATAATATTATATATGACCGTTTTCCAGCCACTTTCAATTACAGTTGCCCATTTTAATTGTTTTCATGCTGTAATGGAGGACATCATCCTCTGAGAGGTTTCCGTGCAAGACACTACATCCTTAACTTGACCCAGACCTATGACAACAGATGGGAAAATCATCACTCTAAGCCCTTTCAATAATTGCAAAATCAGAAAAAAGGTCCCATTGATCACCAGATACAAAAACATAGTCAATTAATGAGGAACCAGTTGGACCCTTGTAGGATTTCCTTGCCGGTTGGTCCTTTTGGAATCGTTCATTACAGGCTCTTAGATTTAGCTTGGAGAGTGTACTTGCCACTTTCACAGCTAAGGGATGGGATTTCTTAGCAGCGTCAGTGATCAATTCTGGAATTCCCCAAGGCCTTCCTTGGTCTTTTCACAGGTCCACTAGATTAATGAGAGGGTCCACTTGCATATTAAAATCCCCTGCTACTATCACCAGGTCGCCCCTCCCCTTCAGTAGTCGGGCACTGGCAATCTTGTAAAGCTGATTCATCAATGCCATTCCCTATGAGCTGGAGGGTTTGTTATAGATGTTTAATAGCATAATTTGGTTACCTTTGGGCTGCATCATAATCAAGAGTTGTAGATCTGCTGAAAGGATCAGATGCTCAGACACTCTCCATCCTAAAGAGGAGTCCAGCCATATTGCCAGACCACCACTAGGCCTTCCTTTTGGGCCTTTAGTTGCAGGCCCCGAGAATGATCTATACCCTGGAGCGAAATAGGGCTCAAGGCCCATGTTTCCTGAAAAAAAAACTATTTGGTATGACCTTATGAAGTAACTCCACCAGGCGAACTCCACCGACCTGCTCAGTCCGGCCACATTCCATGATGAAAGGTTCTGACCAGTACTGTGAGGCTCTCTAGAGCTATGCCCACAGGGTCTTTCCACCTCTTCAAAGACCACTACATCTTTCCAAATGCCTGAAAGCCTAGCTTGAGTGTGGTTCAAATTCTTATTATTGGGATTGTACCTTTCAGTAAAACCATAGCCTGCCCCCATGCCACCACCTTAACAGTCCATAGTACATCTCGGCAAAGTGGAAGTTATGCAGGCCGATTGGTAAATAGGCAGAAAAAAATGATACTGCAAAGCCCAAATTATATAAGAGGTTAGCCTTACTGCAAATCAGAACAAACATGATGGGCGAGATCAATGTAACTAAAGCCCAATGAATTATACTTAGGGCTTTTGGTAATTCCAGGCTCACAATGTCATCCGACGAGATGCATCACAGATCCAGGAATGTAGTGCAGAATTTCCAGTAACCATGAGGAGTTCAAGAAGGTACTTGCTTGAGTATGATTCAGCTCCACGATTTTGATATATTTGGAGTTGGTCCTCAGTGGTATTGAACCTGACAATATTGCTAATGTGCAATGCTCTTCTTGGGATTTAGCACTTCCTCTAACCTCTCCTATCTTTGCTTTAGGTTTGTGCACCGTAACATTAAGATCCAGGTGCTGTGAGGCGACCTTCTTAACATACAGGCCACAATGTGGATAATCATTTGCCCCTCGTAACTCCCTTTGGCCTGTCAAATCACATTGCTCCATCTGTACGGCCGATGAGGCAGATTTCCTTACTGGGCGGGTACTTGAACTCACCATACTAACACCTGGGCCACCAACAATGGCCTGTCTTATAACTCCATTGCTGAGGACATTGGAGATGATATGCTGACCAGATGGCAGTACGACCTTACTGAGGGCTGCGCCCCCTCTTACGGTTCTATTAAGCTCCATGCATTTATTTTGTGTTGACAACTGGGAGACCTGCTGCCTAGTTCTTTTCTGGCATTTTGGTGATTTAGAGATATCAAAGGGGCTGTTTGTTAGAGATTCCTCTACACACAGGGCCTTTTCAGCTGTTTCCAATGAATCAGCAGTTATTTTCACCACCTCCTGGGAAGGCGCTCCGCCTGGTGGAGGCTTTTGACCTGCCACCTTAGCCATATGTAAATCTTCCTGAGTCGAGCACTATAACCCTCCGTCGTGTTGCTGCTGAGTTTAGTGAGTCTCAGTTGATGATCAAAGACAATAAAATTTCCTCAACTAAAGCGAAAATCCATGAGTGCTCGTGCTGACCATCTGCTAGTTTGGATCAAAGGAGAAATAAAGCATCTAAATTTGCAGCAACAACGTCAAGACGTGAGGTGGATGAGAATGATGAAATCAACAGGGATATAGTCTCATCATAGCTAGATAATGTGGACGTTCTGCACGGTGAGGCCTCCTCCACGTTTTCCTCGACACAGTGAGCCAGAGAGGAAACAGGTATCTCCGAGTTCAGAATTGGAGAGTGAGCTGGGCCTAATATATGCTTGCCCTCTTGATCCTCTTGCTCCTTGGAGCCACAGGTAATATGCTTTAAATTCAGACAGGGATTTAGAAGGGATTCATTATTATGAATTGTCACAGAACCACCTGATGTATTGTCGGAGCGATATCCATGTTGCCAACTCCTCCTACGGCAAAACGCCCATCTGCATTCACTACGGTCTTATTCTGAAAATAAACCTCAATTATAAACCGGGTGTTAGTTGTTACTCCCTTTCTGTCTTTTTCAACTTTCTTGTTACAAGGGGCAGCTTTAAGGCCGGTGCTGCCTTGTTTTGGGCTCTGGGTTTACTTCCCTGGGCACAGCCCTGTAGTATTCAGCTAGGATTTTTGCTGTTTCATGCCCTTTGCCCCCTTCATTTTTCAGTCTGCTTTGAGACTTTAAGGCGTTGCTTTTATTGTTTTGTTTTTTAGCTTTTCCTTTTTTCTTCCCATCTCTTTTTTATTTTTAGGTTGGTTGCCACCTAGGATCCCCCAAAAAGGTACAATTAACCAGTTGTTAATCACCTGCACACTTGCCTCTGAAAGCTAAAAGCCCCAGGCATGAGGAAGGCTGCAGTTTGATGATTGCACCACCAATTAAACCATTTTTGTTTAGAGAAAGCCACTGATGCAGCATGCAAACAGGCCCAGGCCCAGGCTCTCTGGATGAGGTAAGATGCAGGCTGCACTCACCACCGCAACCTGGATCAGAACGTTTGAAATCTGAGGACTTGCCTTTGGCCTTGCCTAGGACTTGCTGGGAGACGGGGGATAGCCGCAGTACTGCTATACTAATGTGCACACTCCCCCTGCACTCTATCCTGCCCGGAAAATGGGGCAGGACCCTGAAAACCTGATTTTCTCCCTCTGAGGTTTTGCACAGAGCCCTCGCCACTACAGAACAGGTCAGATCAGAGGGCTCAGAGGGCTTACCTTGTAGCAGCACTCGCCACTCGCTCTGGTCTAATCAGGTCTGGAGTTGCAAGAATCTCCCCCACACCACGGCACCAGATGCAGCACCCAGATTAACTTGACCAGACTTTGACAGTAGTCACAGTCATGCTACTCCTGCACTTATCTGAAAAGCGACTGTCGGGGTATTGGTCATCCAAGAAGCCCTCAACACAGAGAGTGTTATAGGAAAGCACCAACGGGCATCAGGCCGCACTGCTCTGTTTGGCCTGTTGCTATCACGTAAGCAGCCGCCTCCGACGCTAAGTGTGTATCAGTCTATGCCCACTAGGAAATGATCCATCTTAAAAAGGACAATATCGCTGATGTGCTAATGTAAAAAGGAGACTGATTCTGTGAAAAGCTTGCAAACCCCCACTTTAGTGTATGTCAAGTTAGTTTTAAAAAAACCGTTTCAAGTTTTCAAAAATTAAAAATGCCTCTTAAAGGTTTAAAATGGCAAACACCACATGCAAAGATTCAAAGGGAACCATGTGAAAAGCTTTCGGGGAAAAAAAGCCCCATGCAAAAATGGGTCAGAAATAATGTTTGGGTTAAAAAAAAAAGTACCACATTGTTACAACTCTTAGAAGACTCCCTGTTCAGATCGTGAAGTCCTTGCTCGAATTTCTTTTTGAATTGTGGTCCCAGACTAGGTCACATAATGGCAGCGAAAACCACACCTGGATGCACATTCCACAGGGCCGATATAAACCTTCAGCAATTCTACTTAACCAATGTTACATAGGGAAAATAAATCCTTACCTGCCTGCACGCCTGGGTCAAGTATTCCACTGTATTTGTCTTGCTGGGACACAGGTGGTTAGGTTGATACACTGAAGCTTGGGGCCAAGCTGTTGCATTGAACATGACCCGTTAGTCAAGGAACATGGGTCTACCTTTGACTTCAAAATTAAGATTAGATGAGCAGGAGCCAAAACCAGCTCTTGGGTGTTACGCATCAGCCAGTAAGCAGGAGCTATTGCTGGGGATCCAGGAGAGAGTAAAAGGTGCACTGTAAATGCAACTCCTACTTTCACTACCCCACAAAACTGGACATGAGAAAGGAACAGTCTCAAAACTAGGTTTGAAATCCTTGATTTTGACTTCTACTATACCTTTAAAACCTTCTTCACCCACAGCAAGGCATCCTGACCTTTGGCACGTCCTACTACAGATGTCAGGGTTTTTGATGGTGCCACTGCTGCTGGGGACTTTGCTCTCTTAGTCAGGATGATAGAGCAGATTTGTGTTGCTGCAATTGAAAAGGTACAATAAAAAAATATTAATTATAGACCCACCAGATTCACCTTAGCAATAATACTGCTATATCTGCCCACTACACTCTCTCTGCCAGTCAGTGCACAGCCTGCCCCAACATCCACCAGGTTTGAAATTGCTGGAAGCTATTTAGCTCCTACTTCATGTCTAGTAGAGCCTGGTTAGCTTGAAACCAACAGCCACAACAAGGAGCTACTTTTAGCCCTCCATTCCAGCTGGTGCCTTACAAACATGCATATGCAATATTAGCTGTTGAGAATGTTAACAAAGGCAAATTAGGGCACATCTAGTACCCATGTCAGCAAAGCATATCATCCCCCTGTGGCCTTCTCCCTTCACTGACCCACCTTGGATTCCGGGGCCCATGGCCTCCAAGAACGCCGACAGAGGTGGTGGGGGAGTAGTAGGAGTCGACGGCAGGAGTCAAGGGGGTATTTCCTGAGAGGATTTGTTAATCATTTTAATGATTATTATACAATTACTTCACCATTCAAAGCGCAATGCTGCACACTTTATTTCACTGCCCTGAAACTGAATTTCATGTGAGCTAACCACTTATTAACGCTTGCTTTCTTGGAATGACCAGTATTTTCTTCACCTGATCAGATATTTTCTTTCTTATTTGTGTTGCCTAATTCTCATTCCCTCTGTCCCACTTAGTCATCATCCACCTGGTTTTCCCTATTTGAGGTTACATCCTCTCTGGGAACCACCTGCTGCACTTTGTGGGCAATCTAGGGTTTGTGTTTCCTTTTTTGTTGCTCCTTACCTGCAACCTATGCTTGTCTTCTCTAAAATCTTGTTTTTTTCTCTTCTGTTTCTTTAAGAACCTTTTTAGCTGCACCTATATGTGCACTTGGATAGGATGTTTCAATATTCTGTGCTGTGTCCACTGACGTTTAGTAGTAAGTCTCAACCTTAAGTGAAAACTTAAGTGCACATATTTTGTATGCAGTTGTATAGCTTTGTTTGACAGAGAAACCAACACAAACATTGTTTGATCCTTAACTTGCAGCATTCTTTAAATATGATACATGTGTGGTCTTGCAAAATAATGTACTGTGCCACCTTGTATTCTTTTTGTTGGGGAAATCTGTGGTTTCCCTACCTACAAAATATAAAATGACTACCAGAGACTCAAATCTTCACAACTCATTTCTGTCGGTCTCTACTAAAACTTGAGGGGGGCCCGGAAAGTCCTGATCCGCTCACTTCTTGTTAAGTGCAAAACATTTTTTTTATTTGTTCTCTTTTCTCGCCGTCCTGCATCATGTGCCCCCCCACACCAGGGCTGTACTCTTCAATGGAAAGTTCATTATCCCCAGATTATCCTTCTTATTTGTCTTTCTCAGGAGACGTTGTGGTATTCCCAGGAATCTTCTGGAAAAATGTTCAGTTTCTAGTAGTTTCCTTTGACTTATCTCTAATTGTTATTCGGTATCTATGTGTTCGTGTTACAGTGAGAATGTAGGGGTGAAGAGAGGCATGGCTTTATGGTTTATTTGTTGCCTGACCATGGAAGGATCACCCACCGTGATTGATGGGCTTCTTGCCTTTCTCTTCATATCCCCATATTGCTTTATGTCATCTTTAGTCTCATTATCCTTATTCCTGACAGTATTGTCGTCCCTGTGTAAATGGGAGCATGGGCAGCATGTTATTGGGGGGTGTCATGGGGGCCACGGTGCACGCAATGGTCTTAGGGCCACAGACAAGGAATGGGGCAAGAAATGGAGGCACCTAGGGGTAGGGGCGCAGGTGGGTGAGAGAATGCAGGTGGACATTGGCAGATTTTCCCCATGTTCCCAGCCACTTGATGGGGTGACCAACCACCCCTATGTGCCAATTAAAGAAAATAACAGGGGGAAAGAAGAAAGAATGGCATCTTTAAAAGTGATGCAAGAAATAGAGGGAGAAAAACTCAAATTAGTTAATCAAAAGAGGGAAGTGTGTTCCCAAAAATAAAATATAAGTGAATTCCTGAAGCGTGTCATTAATTGTGATGGATTATGGTTGATATGATCTCATTGTGGATGGAGTAAGAAGAAAAGGAAAGCAGAAAAAAGTGGTTGGTCACATTAATCCATAGTGTTCCTACAGCACCCCTGTTGCTAGACCCTGCCCTGGGCAACAGGGAGAAGATAATGAGGTATGACTGAGGATCCGCCTAGGCAATTGTCGGGGAGAGGGTAGTTTGATCTCCTCCTTAGGGATGCATGGTTATGGAGTCAACCTAGGAGATGATCCTAGCATAGGAAAGGAGAGGATAGGGCCATGTTGACCCCAATCTTCAGGAAGCCAGTAGCTGGACAAAGCTTGATTTTAATGCCTACAAAATAATGCAGCTCTTTTATTTAGTATAGTATTCCGTGGTAAAAACCATTTTGCCACTAAAACCATTCAAGAATGTAGAAGATAAACACCATTTTGCGGCTGACACTAAATTAATCAACGGATATTGATTTGATATCTATTTATGGTGAATGGTGAAAAACGCCTTGCATACTGAGGTATTGTTATTTGTAGAAATGAATCAGACACGTGTCATTTCTTTCATCACACCTGGGATTGATGTTTGCAAAATAAAAATAAAACCAAACACTTGAGAGGTGGCGTTGAGATAAGGGGAATCCTTGCTTACCAGTTGAATTCAAGGAGGATAGAGGAAGATGCAGAGTAATTATTCTACAGGAGAAAATGATCCTATACAAATTAATTTTCTGGATCTAACAATACACAGTGATGGAACACAATTACAAACTTGGACACACAGAAAAGACACCGAAGTTAATTCGACATTACATGCCAGTAGTTGTCATTATAGCCCAACAATCAATAATATCCCATATGGAGAGTATGTGGGAGCGAGAAGAAATTGTCAGACACAGGAAACATTTGAAAGGGAATGCAAACTATTATCCAAAAGATTTCAACAAAGGGGTTACTCAATAGAGAAAACCGAAAGGGCATATTTGAAGATCAACAGAATAGACAGAAACCAAACCCTGTGTATGAAAAAGAAAAAGAAACCAGACACATTGGAACAACAACAAGTGAGTTTCATCACAAAGTACAGCAGCAATCATGCAACATTAAGAAAACTATTGACCAAACATTGGCACTTACTGAAGCTGGATGAACATATCAATCAATTTATAGCGGGGAAACCAACGGTCAGATATAGACGTGAAGAAACATTGCGGTCACAGGTATCACCATCGCTGTTACCTAATACCATAAACACAGAAGATAGAATGTGGCTTTCAACAAAACATGAAGGTTTCAGAAAATGTGGGACATGCACAATGTGCAAATATGCACATGAGAAAACACAGGAATTCATGGACAGCAGTGGCAGGAAGCACAAAACCAGACAAGCCATGAACTGCAGATCTAAATATAGTGTGTATGGAATTATCTGCATATGTAAAAAATTATATATTGTAGCATTGAGAGAGAATTGAGAGTGAGAATAAGGGAACATATGAACAAGATTGGAAGCCAAGACCAAAAGCTTCCACTGTCTGTGCATTGGCAAACAGAACGCTAGATGATGGAGAAATCCGAGATCAAATTCCTGGGGTTGCAACAAGTAACCATAGGAAGAAGAGGGGGTGACAGACTTAAGACATTAAGACAACCAGAGGCGAGGCTCATTTGTTACTTCAACACCACAGTTTTAGGTCTAAATTCGGACATCGAGATGGTTTCTTTTTTATGATTATATGAATAATTTAATACTGGCAAACAAAGCATCATATGGATGATTAGTGGAAAACATTTATATTAACATGAGCATATTGGTTTTCCTTCCTATATAGATTAACATTGTATAACCGCACCAAATGAGGACTGTCAATATACTAAAAAATACACCATATAATAGTGGGTACAATCTTACTATTATCTAAATGACATGAAAGGTACGAGCGTTCACATATTGAATTATGGCTCGAATTTTTGCTTAGCATACAAAGCTATTTAGCAGTTACTAACAATAAGTAAGCCCGTAGTGTTTTTTAAGATGCGGATGGGAGTAAACAATACAGTATTACACCTCTATCCCATACACGATGTGTAAGTTATGCCACTAATAGTATAATTCTTATTGTTGGGAACATAGGCAGTTTAATTAATTGTCTAATAATAGACCAAATAGCCCCTAGAATCGACATACACAAAGTAAGTACAAATAGAATAGCAGGCAATATGAGTTTCCACATAGGGAGCAATGTATAGTTTCATCATTCCAACATGGTCGTACTAGTAACTAGCTATACCAAGTAATCTGACCAAGGATGTGCTTACACAGAACCAACTCATGACGGCAACCCCGTTGCCATGGTAACGAACGTAACAAATATTAAACATGGCGTGGACATCGCGCGGGTGAATTGATACGCGGAACAGATTCCGGTTAGTACGGTAAGAGCTTGTGAATAATGCTGCAAGTGGAATTAAATGAATGGGCGGCTATACAGAGGTAATATTAATACTATAAACAAAGCATGTGGATAAAGTTACTTGCGCATTCAAGCCATCTCACAATACGTTATGGGAAACGACAAGTCCTGTATACGCAATGGTAGAACTAGCAATGTTCAAAACAGCATAGAGGCAATCTGATATGAGAAATGATAATAGGAGCAAGCCAGTCTGAATGAGGTAAAGCCCAAGGAACACAATGTCTTCGGATTAGTCAGTTTGTGACCGTATGGCGCAGAGTCTGCAGATACAAACCAACATGGTGCAATTATTTTTCCATCTTACTTCCACTTGTATGGAGAACTATCCCAAAGGACATATGAATAGAAAATTTGCTAACAGCCATCTACGGACGGTAAGCAAAATAAATGCAAACAATTGGTTAACGTATTTTACTGAAACCACACGCATCTTAACATATATTATAGATCACAGTTCTACATACTCCTATTTTTATGTAATTACCATATATTTTCTCTCTTTTTGTTTCTCCTCCCTCGCTCGCCTCCTCTAAACCCCAACCCTTTATCTCTGTGAATACGAATATGATTTGTAACATTTGCCTGTTGATGGCACTGTTTTGCACATCATAATATTGCAATTAACTATGTCTTGTAGTTTAATTATAAAAAGGAAGTATATGCCCCGATTTGATGAAGGCCAAGAGGCCGAAGCACTGTCATCACAAGGGGGCAACTTATCAGAAAGAGGTAATGTGATGAAAGTATAATAATTTAACATTTCTGAACGAAATAAATAACACAGTCAGATGTATGACTGTGTGCAATAAAACATTTGTATACATTGAAATTTGGTGCAAGTCTCCAAAAGAATTTCTTTTTTAATATATTTGTACTCCCAAAGGTGGTATCTAGCTTTCCTCCCACCAACTCTGGGGAGACGCGACAAACATTTGATGAGAAAGAGTGTTAGAGAGATCGAATACTCCTAAAAAACGAAACTAAAGGGATTTCAGAGTCGCTAGCGGAAGACCAGTCTAAGGGAGAGCAATCGACATTTTCAAAATACTAATTATTGTAGGATATTCTATCATTAAAGTTTCCTTTAGGTAAACCCAAACATTTGCTAATTCATTATTCAGTATAGAGGGAATGAGAAGATCCCTATGCTAAAATAATGCAAACAGGAAGAATGTAGCGTATGAAGAATGCAGGAGAGGTGAAGAGATGCAGTGGCTTCCAATTGCCCTCCAGGATAAATTGATTGCACAGACCCCATAATTATATTACAAGACTGTTTGTCTGGAAGCTTGAATTGTCCAATGGGCACACGTTAGGAAATGCTGCAGCTAGATTTATTTACTACTCACGGAATTCTTCTTTGTCTATTGATTATAATTATATATCCTGGGCTTCGGAACAAGGTGGAGTGCATGCATTTTATAGCAGCTTGAGGGCATTGTTAGAAGATAGTGTTGATAAATAACGGGACATGCAATCTTGGGAAGGATTTGGTTGACAATTTATACCTTTCTAAGAAGGTATACTGGACAATATTATTAAACAAATAGACCAATCGATCGTATCTGGGAAGAAATAGAGCCCAAACAACAGAATATAGAGATTTGTTTAAAAAAGTACACGTTTGTTATGCCTGCTTTCACTTAAAAAAGACAAGATTATATCACCCGAGGGTCAGCATAAATTAATCAAGCGGTCAAAGCAGCAATAAAAGAGATAATCTCTGGGAATAGGAATGCTTATCAATAAGGACTCTGTAAGTCCCAAGGTAAAGTGATGTTGCCATTCTACTCCCAGCCTACAAAACAGGTCCCTTTCCACAACTCCACTTGCCAGAAATTGTCCTTATGAACTCACAAGGGTCCCGGATACCCTGAATTCTGACTTCCGCAAAACAATGAAATGTCACATATTAGTAACAAGTGGAAAGATGGAAAATCATGCACTGCTCAAAAGGAAATCAGGGCGTTTGAACAAAAGTGGTGCAAACCCAGTATCAAAAAAGGAATGGCTAATCTCTTAGACACCTAACAGGATACCAATACACCAAAGCCTTTCTCCAAAATCCAGACCTTCAAGCCTGAACCACATCCTCTAAGGTTTTTGAAAAATGTGAAAACTGAGCCCTCCCCTTGAATGCTGCTCATTTACCATGACACCCCAGAAGCAAGCAGATGATCTACCCACATTTCTCCAAAACAAAGTGAAATAAATGGCTTACAGTATCCCAATACAGAGCAGACGTGAGCAGGGCAATGGTCCTGGCAAGAATGGCTGGTGCATCAGCTTGTATTTGGGCTTCCAAAAAAACAACCAATTGCCGCCCTTTCAGCTGATTCCAACAAAGTCTTTAATGCTCATTCAGAAGTTGAAACCTCCCAAGCGTATCACACCAGCACTGAAAATTCTGCATTGGCCCACTCTTGTGAAAATGCTCTTTTGTCCCAAAAGCGACATTAGGAGGTATGTCCCACCACAAGAGTTAAAATCTGCAGTGGCCAGAAGATTATCAGAGATGAGTTTCAGGAAAAAGGCACTCAGATCAATTTGATTGGGAAGGCCTCCCTTTAGAACCATCATCTACTTAACATCAACATGGGAAAGAAACTCCTGAAATTCAGAAAATTGATAATAATTATCCTGATGATAATTCATGTTCTTCAAAAGCACTTCATCGGAAAGTCAGCAGAATTTTGCAAAGTGCAGGCTGAACCCGTGTCACTTCACAAACATTTCTTGTTTCGATTAACCTCGTATGGGAGCACTAAGGAATTAATTTTGCCCACAAAGACAAATCCTTCTAAAGGTCGGCCGGACCGACAAGCAGGACAGACCCGAGTAAACATTAGTTCAGCCCTTACATGAGACTCATCATTGGCTAAAATTAAAACCCAAAAGTGCATCCATGCAAAGAAAGGAAACAATTGTGAACCTTTTGAAATCATTTGAGAAAATGCTCTAAAAATTTGAACTGCACTAACATTATTAGATCCCAAACCATCCACCAATCTCCTCCTGTTGAGCCAGTACTCTATGTTACTGGTGAAACACGTTTAGAGGATCAGGGAACAAAGGACATTTCTTTTTTTATAAACACAAATCCGTACAAAGATGAACAGCATTTGAAATAAACTTCAAAATTACTTTTCACTGTAAAAACAAGTGACTCTCCTTTTTTAAATATCAACCCAGTTTGGCGCGACCCCAGCTGTCCATATTTCGCAACTTTGCCCTTGTGTCAAGACTAGTGCTTTACTATTGACCTGCCCACCTGGCACGAACAGAAAATTGTTAAAAATGTATTGCTTCAAACAAATGTTTCCCCATGAATGTCCAATCTTACAACGTTCCTTCCTCCAGTGATCTGTGTTATCATCCTGATGCCCAGACTAGAAAAGGCTTTGAAGCCCTAGTGGCCAAACGAAAAGAATTGGAGTTTGGCTTTCTTGGCTTCTCATTTCCTTTCACTCCAAAAGCTTTGGAAGGCTGGGTCATATTGATCATGTTGCAGTTCTTAGCCCAGATTGTATTTATTTATTTATTTTAAATTTGAATTGTTCTTAAAGTGCCGGTATCAGACCATAAGGTATTTAAGTGCAGAACATGAAGAGACAAAATCCATAGTGTCAAAGGACAGTCGATACAGTTAATTTTGGAACTAGAAAGTGTTTCAATTTCTTTTTAAAAACCAGCAGAGAGGGAGCCATTCTGAGATCAACACAGAGAGCATTCCAAAATCGAAAAACAGAGATTATAAGTTCTGCCATAATTGGCCTTGCAGATTTTTACACATAGAGCTGTGTTGCTTCTAGTGGAGGATATACCACCAGCACCGTGGAATTTCTCAGCCAAGTAAGGTGGTAGATAAAGTATAACTGCTTAATAGGCAGAAATCCCAACCTTAAAATTAATCCATGCATCCAAAGGAAGCCAGTGGAGCTTGAGACATGTTGAGCCTTCTTTTACCTACAACAAGTCTTGATGCAGCAAGAAAAGAAGATCTAAGGGGATGCTGAGCACGTTAAGAGACACCGAAGAGTATTAGATTTCTTCCATCAATATGAGAAAGCAATAAGGCTTGTACTAATGTGTGAGATAGCTCTGGGGGAATAAAGTGTGTTATCCTCCTAGCGAGAGATAACTGAAAGTTTTCAGCTTGCAAGGTTTTAATAATGTGACCTTTCAAGGACAATGTGTCCTAATTGTGGAAACCTAAAGATTTTATTACATCAAGCAATTTAAGTTGGCCATTGTTGGCAGTTAAGGTAGTTAGCAAGGGTGGAGCAAGAGACAGTTTTTTGGAATTGGCAAACATGATGTATTTGTTTTTGAAACATTACATTTTAAGTCAGGCACTGTTTAACATTAACCATGTCATCTTGAAAGACCAATTTCACATAGAGCTGCATGCCACCAGAGTATTGATGAATGTTCATTTTGAATTTCTGCACCATGTCACTGAAAGGCTCAATACAGAGATTGCTGAGAATCGGGAATAGAATTCAGCCTTAAGGACCACCACTGCACACAATTAGTGGTGGAGATCTATTGTACCAGAGTGAATGGCAAGTAGCCTAGGTGTCATGTAACAATCAAACCAGTTCAAAACCAACCCTCTGAGGCCCATATGCTCATTTAATATTTTAATAAGGGATTTGTGTGACACTGTATCAAATGCTGCAGACACATCTAATACAACTACTAGGCTTCATTGTTGTCTAAAATGTGGCAAATATCATCTAAGCCCGCATAGTCGTAGATGTGGTGCTGTGGTGGTATTGAAAAACCAGATTGTTATCCTACTTGAAGATTGTACTGATCAAATATCTGCTTGGCCACTATCTTTTCCAAGATTTTCCCAATCAAATGGAGATTAGTAGTCAGTCGATAATTGCTTCAGATTTCGGGATCCAGTGAAGGCTTTTTCAAGTAGTGAGCACAGTCTTAATAAAAGCAGAAAACGGCCCAAGACATAAAGAGGACTTTATGGCAGAACATAATGATAATTAGCTTTTCCAGACTTTGGCTGGAATGATATCGGCAATGCAGAAAGTGGGGTTCAGTGCCGTAAAGAGAGAAGTCAAAGAGTTACCAGATATAATATCAAACACAGCCCTTTGCAGAAAATGATGATGTACACAGAGGGGAAAGTGGATGGCTGCAGCTGTAGTAAATACTTCAGTTACCTTATCCAAGAAGAAACTATAGATGAAAGAACATGTTTCCAAGGAAAGGGATGTTATCTTCTTTGGAATAGGATTGAGAGAATGATTTACAGTGCTGAAGAGGTGGCTGAATGCCCTACTCCACCATCAAATTGTAATTAGTGCAAGGAAAGACCTACCGAAAACAACCAAGCGCCAATGTCAAAACATCATAGGCGAATAATTAATAGACAAGGTGCCACATCGTGAAAACCTGTTGAAGTAGCTAGAGATGAAAACCCATGCACAAACAGCCAACACATGTTTCAACCAATCTTTTTCAAAACTAATGATTACAACATTATACATGCAACAGATTGAGTCTGGAAACTAAGGTAAAAAAGATAAATGTACTTCATCGTCATGCAATCGGATCCCGAGAATCTGATAAACAAATCAAGACGATAATGGTCACAGTAAGATTTTCAAAGGGTACTAAGAATTGCATAAATCGAGGGGTATGTTGACCACAACCGTTAAGTAAAAAGATCTGCAGTGAAAAATTGCATGTTAAAAACATAGAACATTTCACCTTCTCCTTGCAGCTCCTATATGGAAATGGTACCAGGGTGTGTGTGTTTTTAATCTTGTTTTAGCAATTTGTTTACATATTCAATGTTTTTCCTACTGGGATTCTCCTTAGGTAATCATGGACTTACCTTATTCTCTCTCTTGGCACTTATACTGATCTGAATATATCAAGATCTGTGAATGATCAGCTTGCTGTGCCCCGTCTATGTCTTGTCTTACCCTTCACCCCACCTCTATCTCACATTCCAGATGGCAGAATATAAATGAACAATAAATAAATAAATATATTAATGCCAGGTTTTGCAAATTCCACTGCATGAGAGTGATCAAGAGAAGTCGAAGGGGTTTTGGATTCTGAGGGGAAACCATACTTTTTGACATCATATGTGCTGAACTCTAATTTGTTAAGTAGAACGAAAGGGTGTGCTTGACATACTATTTTTCAGTAAGTATGGAGTAAATTAAGCAAAAGGGATAAAATGCTATTCATCCCTTTTGCTTAATCACAATTTGCTGATTTTTTCCTCTGATTCTTTTACCACCCTGTTTACCGCAAACCTATATCTGGTAAATTGAGAAATGGTATATAAAGGGGTTGGAGTTTGAAGGGTGCGCCCCCCCCTGAAATTTGTGGTAAAGAAACAGTGTATAAATCAGTGAAAAAAATGTAGCAATGTGACATTTGGCAAACAAAAATCGAGGAAATAGATCCAACAGAATACATGTTCATTAAAGCATTCATAGGTAATTGGTTGTAATTGGTCGTTAGCAAGATAAATTGAAATCACATGGTTCCTCCATCTTGGAGAGCGAGTTTCCTGTACACTGTATGAAAAAGGATTTCAAACCAGTTCCAAAAGTTACAATTTAATTGTCTGCAACAATGCCCCAGACAACATATTTGATAAGTGTATCCTTAAAGTTGTAATGAATGGGTCAATGTTAGAAATATAATCCACAACACTCAATCATGTTTTGAAAGAAGATAGTAGCGGTACCCAATTGTGTGACCCTTTCCTTGTTGCTATTGTGTGCAGTGTTTAAACAGGCAACCCCATTGTTGACTTTACCACTGACTTCAACACAACAAAGAAGATTCTGGTAGATTGTGGTCTAACTTTCTTGGCTTGGGAATTCAGTTCGATTTTTTAAACTCATTGAAGCATTGTAATCTGGCATGTGAATCCAGTTATGATGGAAGCTAGGCTGTCTTTGCACCAACCTTTCTTTTTAACTTGTAAGTTGCTGACCTGCCATCTCCTTAGAGTAAGCAAGAACATTTGCATCTACAATGGGTGATGTATGTTTTCAAGTATGGGCATATGTGGATGCCACTACCAAGCTCGGTAATATCCCCCAGGGCATTATATGGCTTTATGTTGTGTCAGACCATGAGATGCCATGATGGATAGCCCTCCTTGATCCCACAGACAACTTAAGGAAATAATGTCTCACTACTGGTAATCCTAATGAAAGACCTCCCTACTTGAGGCACCATAACATCCACCAAAGTAGTCACTCCCTGGAACCCCTGCATAGAGACTTTCCTTCACTACAGATCTCCTCCTTGAATCAATGAGAGCGACCTTGAAAAAATGGCACTCTTAGGGGGAAACACTCCTTGCTGGTGAATACCAAAGCATATTGAAGTGCTTGCGATACTTTGCTCATGGACTCCCTCCTTGGAATCTCAAAAACTGCATGAGATGACCAAGACATACTGAACATCCTTTGATATTCTCGCAACCACTCTGTCATCATGTCCCAGTGACTAGTGATTTCTATGAATACTAGAACAGCCAAACTGCACGATTAAACACTTCTACTTGTAAATGCATTGAAATCTGGACAACACCGGATAAACTACATTGGCTTCCCTTTACTCCGGGTCTTCCTCCTTGAAGAACTATCTTCCTGCACTCCTTGGGCAAGATAAAAAAGCCTCTGTACTACCTCCTTGGAGTAATCAACTACCAGCAAGCTCAAAAAGCCTTTGAACACTGGCAATTCTCAACTCCCACCTTGGAGTAATCAACGACTCGCAAACAGAAAATGCCTTTAACTTCTGGCAATCCTCAACTGCCACCTTTATGTAATCAGCCACCAGAATAGCCTTGGAGTAATCAACAACCCGCATGCAGAAATTGCCATTAACCACTGGTAGTCCTGAACTCCCACCTTGGAGTAATCAATGACTCGCAAACAGAAAATGCCTTTAACTACTGGCAATCCTCAACTGCCACCTTGGAGTAATCAGCCATCAGAATAGTCCTGGAGTAATCAACAACTGGCAAGCATAAAATGCCTTTAACGACTGGCAATCCTCAACTCCCAACTTGGAGTAATCAATTACCAGCAAGCAGAATCTCCCTCCTTAGAGCAATCTACCACCAGCAAGCAGAACATGTCTTTAACCACTGGACATCCTCAGGCATCTCAGCTCAGGTCCCAACTAACACTTCTCAGAACACTAACATGTTATGATTCATCTAACATTCCTTGAGCTGTCAATCTCCCAAACGTAGAAGCATTCAAACATCAATGAGGAATGGCCAGCAAGTGATCTGCAAAGGGATATATAATACATTGTCACAAAGACAAGACACAACACAAGCAATCTTTCTCTCTACCTCTAATCTTCGATGCCAACCCCAGTGTACCCTCTCCCATCTCTTTCCTCCCAGACATCCGTACCCAGCAACTTTAAATTCTACCAGTTCATCATGGTCACGGCCATTGTAGTTAGGCAAAACCTCTTAAACATTAGAAAATGTGCTCAAACCTCACACACTTATCAACTAACTCCCTTATCTATTCTCAGAAATTGGACCTCTGTCTGAGAATATTTCATGGTCTACTACTATATTGTTTTGATCCTCACAACAAAGCCTTCAACTTTGTGACACACACCCATTTCAACCTCCCCAAGTCCTCCTGAACCTCTACCTACTGTCACCACCATGGATGAGTGTCCATGCAATTTCACTCTCTCTTTTTATTCCTGCAACTCGTCTATAAATCCACCCATGGCCCTGTCCCACGCTACCTCAATGAATGCATTTCAATGTACTCACTAGCCAACACTCTCTGCATCTTGACTCTTCACAACCTGTCAGTTCCCTCTATCCCTGTACCTACTCCCACTTTTCCCACCTGCTCGAGTCCTATGGAATCCTCCAACCCCGACCATCAAAGCCACCTCTCTAGTGGGACTCATCATAAAGAAGGTTCGAACTCCACATGCTAGCAATGGAAAGAGCACCAAAAACCCCTCCACCCTCTTTTTCAAGCTAACCACCGAACTCACCTCTCCTGCGTTCTGCGTTCTGACTACTCCAATTTGTGAATATGTAATTACTAGCTTAAGGCTTACAATGCTAAAATATTACATCCACAAGTCCTTGTTTCTCATTTATGTTCCTATTCTTACCACTTCACGCCTGATATATATATAATTAGACAGGATAATGCTCTTATGTTAAGGCACCATACTTTAGGACAGCTTCTGCATTGCCTACGTTGTCAATCATTTCTATTCAAAAGGACACCCTTTCCTTAAATAAATACAAATAAAAAATTGCCTAGAAGCAACCCAAAAATTGCATAAACAGTTGGCTGGTAGCAAACAAAATACTTCAGCACACTGTTAACAACAGAAAAATAGGATACAGAATAAATAGGCTGTTAGCAATCAAAATACCCAATTCCATGCCAGTAGAAAACCAAATATAGAATAAATAGACTTGCAACGAAAAAATAAAATACAGAAGAAATTGGAGGGCAAGCTGCGCGAGAGCAGGTGATACCCTTTGCCAGCCTCCCTTCAGCGAGGCGAGTGGGCCAGGCCATCTTGAGATAGTATGTGACGAGATAGAGGGTCATGTCACTGGGGCCCCATGTGGCATATCCCCGTCTTCTCTGGAGTGGAGAAGGAGTGAGGTTGGAGCAATGAGGCAATTCATTGTAGTTGGGAACCACATGTCACCATGATGGCGCGGTTGAAATTGAAGAAGTAAGGTGGCTGTGTTGTGGCAGGTTGGGTTTGCACACTCTCCTTTGATTCCCAGGCTGCCATGAGCCTCTTCTGGTGCTGGTGTTTAACTCTCTGGCTGTCAGGTGAAGAGGGAGAGTTGACCCAATCAGTTGGGACAATGGTCAGGATACAGTAAACAAAACAAGTCTGTCATTGCTTGCATTTGTTTGGACTTATTTACTTAAAGATGTAGTAAATTAATACTCTCACACCTACCACATGAAGACTAGACAAATGTGCATAAGAAATACGTTCTCACTTCTGTTTAGAAGATCATTAACCAAAGAGGTTTCAATAAGTAGTTTGAGGAAATGGTCTAATCAAGTTTTAGAATGTGTTTTATTGATCCTTTGATGTTGAAAGTAATCAATACAATGAAAATTCCTACTTAAGGCAACTTCTGGTCATTCAGATGGGAATACAATTTGATTTGCTAGCCCAGGATGGAACCCTGCTCCATGTGTGAAGATTATGTTGGCTGGCCTTCTGTGTTGTGTTCTTTTCAGTGGCGTAACTCGTAATTAGGAGGCCCACCTGCTAGCCAAGGTAAGGGAGCCCCTTCCACCCAAGCTCCTCAACAAAGCATGGGTCGCACCACACTCCGGGCCAGCCTGCACCACCATTCACGCGCAGAGTCCATGATGATCATGCTGCTGCAGGGGCATGTGCACACTGCTCTAGGTGAAAGATGTATGTTTTTTAATCAACACCTAAATCTTTCACCAGGGGAGCGACACAAGTATACCAGCCCCTAGTGATGCCTGGTGATGATTTATTTTTTTGGCGGAAGAATAAATATTTGCCACAAGTATGCGAGAGCGACTGAGTGTAGCGAGGGAGCCCGAATCAACTAAAAGGTGTTGGGGGGTTGTATGTAGAAAACAAAGTCATGTCATGTAATAACACACACCAATTTGGCATTGCCAGAAAATAGCAGTAAAACATATCATCTAACATAAGGAAATGTCAACAATGCTTCAGTGCTCCCAGGACCCACAGCTACAGGCATGCACACATAATCATATGCAGACCCATTCACCCACCAGTCTCACCCATACACTTTTTCTCACATTCACCCACACATGCACCCAGAACATTCACTATGCATTCTCCACATGGGCAACCTCTGAGAACATTCACACCCGAATGAATACCCACCACTCACTCACCCATAAGCCTTCTCTCACATCCACTTACACTGCATTCTCCCCATGAGCACCTACCCATACAATTCACACAATCACATTCATACCCATTGACCCACCAGTCACTCACCCATAAAATTGCTCTCACAGTCACTCACACTGTATTCTCCATACAGACACCCTCCCAGAACATGCACACACACACACAATCACATTCATGCCCTTTTGCCCACAAGTCACTCACCCACCCATAACCCGTCTCACACATTCACTCACATTGCATTCTATACATGTGTACCCACACACCTAGAACATTCACAGTGACAATCATAGACATCCAGTGCCCTATATTCCTTCTATCACAGTCACTCACCCTGCATTCTCCACACAGACACCCAACCACCCAGAACATTCCCAGTCACATGCATATACATTTACTCCTCTGTCACTCATTCATATACCTTTCACATTCACTCACTCTGCATTCTACAGGCACCCACCCAAAACATTCAAACACACACATACATAATCACATTGGTAGCCATGCACTCACCCATACACTTTCTCTCACACCCACTCAAATTGCATTCTCCACACGAGCAGCCACCCACACCCTTCACACAACCACATTCATACCCATTCACCCACCAGTCACTCACCCTTAAACCTTCTCTCACATTCACTTACACTGCATTCTCTACACGGGCATCCACCCAGAACATTGACACACAAATATGATCACATTCATATCCATTCACCCACCAGTCACTCACCCACATGCTTTCTCTCACATCAACTCACACCAGGGCTGTCACAGGGTGAAGTGAGGCCCGGGGCAAAACATTTGGTCAGGCCCCTTCATTTTTTGCTCTTGGCCAGTGGCACCGTAAATAAGTGATGTGAGAAATCTCTACTTGAGTTTATTTATGGAAGAACTCGAATATGGTTTATTTGTATGACTGCAAATCAACTAAAGCAAAGCCATGTTTCTAAGATGAATAATGGTTTATTCCAGACTTGGTATTGTATCATATGCATTAATTATAGATTTGCATGTATTTTATTTTTAGAACTGAGTTTCTGAAGTAACTTGAATTACAACTCAATATATCTGTCAAAAATGTAATATATGAACGCATGCCACACAGCTTTCACTGCAACTTCCACTTTCAAACTTTCTTCTCTGCAAATGAAGAGATAATTCTTTTGTAGTCAATTTTTGAAGCCAGTGCATTTTCAATTGACAAAATAGATAGGCTATTTAATCTCTCTTGGCCCATTGTTGACCGTAGGTAGTTTTTGATTAATGACAGTTTGCTAAAGGAACGTTCCCCTCTAACAACACTAACTGGGATAGTTAGAAAAATCCGAAGTCCTATACACACCTGTGGAAATACATTTTCCACATTTTCCTTGTATATTGTGTTCAATAAATGTAGAGGATCAGGTTCTGTACAATCTTTGAGGTTCAGAAGTGTTTTCCCCACACTGCACAGGTGGGTAAGTTAATCTATGAGTTTTTCAGAAAAATCCTCCTTATATAATTCTAGCAAATTGGTGGATTTGCTGTGAATATATTCTGGATCTATTTGGTCAAAGTTCCACAATACACAAAATGTGTTATAAATCTGGTCTGCGGACTTTGAGCGCTTGCTCATTTCTTCAACCAAATTATCAACCACTCTGTAGAACACATTTCTGCGGAAAGTGGTTTCTTCGAGTGTTTCAAGACTGTCTCCAAGTGGGAATGTCTCTTCTGGTGTTTTCCTTTTCTTTATCCATCGAGCTGGAAATTCTGTTGGGATGTTTAAATTTGTTGCAATTAATGTTGCTTCATGCAGTATTTTCGGCCACGAATCACAAAGATTTCTAAGACCAGACACAAGTTGCATACCTAGCTGCACTGACTTGCAAAATGAGAGCTGCTTTTGCTGTAACACATGATCTATAGCCAGAAGAATTTTACACCATGTGCAGGACATCAAGATTGAAGGAAATTAAGAAAAGTAAAGCTGCAGCGATTTTGCTTCAGCCTTTGCATCTTGTGTTAAATTGATTTCTGCCTGAACTCTCTCAAGTGCTTTACTAACAGATGGCAAGTGTTTGGTGACTGGTTTTACGGTATCAAGTCTTTCACTCCACCTAGTTTGAGACTCTGGGCCTCATTACGAGGAGGGCGGTAAGGGGTTAATGGCTCTGGTAAAGGTGCCAGAGCCGTTAACCCCTTACCGCCCCATTACGAGGTCCACTTGCGGGTCCTACACCAATACTAAAGGCCTTCATATCCCGTACTCGCCCTACCCCAATAGCAGGCTTCTCCAACTCCTGCCTTAGGGGGCACCAACCACACAAGCTTTTCAGTCTAATCACTCTTCCATGTAAATATGTTCTGTGTAGCTTTACTGTATTCAAATGGATGTTGTGTAGATACCCTGAAAACATTTAACTTTCACTCTGCTAGACTGGATTTGGAGACCCCCTCGCCCAAATGCATGATTCTAATGGTAACTCAAGCCACTCTCTCTTCATCCCCCATCCTCGGCCCTTTATCTGTAAACACTCTCCAACGCAATGCAATGCAATGTATTTTTATTTATAGCGCTTAAAAGTGCCTGTGCTCTTCATAATGTGCCGCGGCCCTGTGCAGTCGTAAAGCGGCCTCTCTACCCACACTCCTAGGGCCCCATTGTGTTGTCCTTTGATTCACTGTGAAAGGTCGCACAATATGTTGCTTCTTTTTAGCATCACGCCTCTGGGGTGGCGAGGGTGAAAAGATTCCCAACACCAGAACGTTGGTGGCCTACTGTAGATGGCGAAACGGCTCAACTTGTGAACCCCCCCTACACTCCCCAGTGAAGGTTCCTGAGTTTGAGGGTCTGTGTGCTCCACTTTCTGTCTGCTTGGATCTCCCTCCGGCTTATGGAACAAGGGCCCCATTGCTAAAGAGGTTTGTGTTTTTCGACAGGTCTTCTTGTGTGCTTAATGGTATTACGCACTTGTGAATAGGCATTGTGCTGCCTTTATTGCAGCACTCCATTGAATGCCCTGTACAAACATCAGCTGGTCAAAGTTACAAAATCCAAAGGGCATAACCCAGCCTTTTATCATTCCGATGTTGCTAAAAGGAGTACCATTTGGCTTGCTAATAGTAGAACATTTTATTTAAGGTGTGCGGTATCCACAAAGTGGCGATTCATTTTGGTATCCAATGTCCTGATTCTGGATTAATGCTTTTCCGGGGGGCCCCAGCGCCTCAGTGTGGATGGAAAGAGTACCAAAGTGCCTCTCAGGGGGCTCACGCTGGGTGTCCGCTACGAGGTGAATGTGATGTCCATAAGAGGGTTCGAGGAGAGCAAACCCCTGACGCAAGTGCTGCGAACATCAGGAGAGGGCGTAGTGTGTAGTGGTGCTGGGGAGAGGAGAGCTACGGGGGAGGGACTCCACCTAGGACCCAATAAAAGCACACTTTTAAGCTGAGCATCCTGTCTGTGCACACAGTTCCAGGACCAGCCGGATAGCGTTCAGTGCTCACAGTCGCAGTGTAAAGGGGATAATGGTACGGGCCAGCGCAATGTGAGGGGAGCAAGATGCCAAAACTCGCTCTGTTACTTCTGCCAGAAGTTAGAACCCTTTTTTCATGATGAAGGTGTAAGGTGGTGCTGACTGATGCACATTAAGAGGGATAGGATTGAAGAGGGGAAGGAGTGGATGGCTTTAAAAGGAGCACTCTCCTTGTGTTGCGGGTGGGGGAAGGGGGATTCACGGCTTCGCAAGTCGACTGTCATCACTAAGCCTCTGCATCCAGTTTATCATGCGCCACAAAAAAAGTCCTCCTACGTTTCCCCAAATGCAGTGCGCGCAATTCCACATGCTCTCCTTCGTGCCCCCAAACTGCCCAGCCCAGCCCCAATCTACTTTTTTGGTAACATTAGTGGCAGATGGCATTTCAGCACACAACAAAAAAATAAAACTGCAGAATCATTACAGATACATCATGCAGGAAACTCATCTATTAGAGCTGCAGCAAAATACATGCAAACGTCCTAATTGCACCAGCAGAAATGACTTCACAGAAAAAGGACATTGCAAGGAGCATCATCATTCTTTGATACTGGGAGGCACCATGGAAATTACTTTAGAATAAGTTGCCATATCCGTGCCACTGTGCTGGGAGCCGGGCAGCAGTGGAGGCAGGCATTGTCTCCTGGCTGGACCCGACCCAGTACTGATTGTGTGCCCCGTGTGTGCGTCCATCCAACAGCAGCATTGTGTCTGCTGTGATCTTGATATCCGCACCAGTTTCCTTTGTTTGGGCCTGCTCCATGTCTCCCCTACCCCCAGTCCTTCTGATGGTGCACGCCGGGGCGGGCGGGGTGGCAGATTATCTACATTATCATATACATTTGATTTGTGCCTGCTGTGTTATCTGCCGCAGATTTTTTAAAACACCAACTGGACGGCAGCATTTAGTTACTTACGTGTCAGATGATGATGAGTGAGTCTCCCTCCTTGAATGTGTCGCAGGCGGCTCCGCTCGCCTTGGCGACTAGGGCCTTGGGGCTCAGCGGCTGGAGTCACTACGGCTAAGCACCAGCAAGTGAGGCCCGGGGGTGAGAGGCATCGCCAAAAAACAAAGGGCTGACACCGCTCATCGACTGTTGAGTCGACTACTAGGGCAGCTAGGCCTGCCTGCTCCAATCGCACTGGCGTCTCCCTCCAGGACAAGGCTCACCGGCAGCATGTGCTCTGCTCAAGTGTGGCACCACACCCAACAAGTTCCCAGATAGACCCAATGCGCACTGGCAGTGGCAGCCTGGCGCCAAGTTGGCGGAACTCTGGAGCAGTCAGTGTCACCAATTGGCTGCTGAGTCTGGGCTTGGGCTGAGCGAGCTCACACATCCCTGACCCTGGGCCATGAAGTGTGAAATACAACTCGTCATTAACAGTCTGGAGTGCACAGGGCAGAGTCAGACCCCTGCCCCCCCATGCTGTGTGATGCAGATCAGATGCGCTTAACTTTTGTTTTGCATCTTCTCGGTTCTCTCTCTGCTGCGGGCCTGGCTGGCGCGCGCTGCAGCCAGCAAATTAATGGAAACTGTCACTGTCACACCTCGCACAAAATGATACCCCATGACCAAGGCAGCCGCGAGGCACCCCCTGAGCATGCGGCCTGGGGCAGTTTGCCCCCCTGATCCCCGACGCCCCTTGTGACGGCCCTGACTCGCACTGTAATCTCCACACGGCACCCACCCAGAACATTCACACAATAAAGAGTCAGATTCATACTATTTACCCACCAGCCACTCACCCATACAAATTCTCACATTCCCTCACACTACATTTTCCACATTTACGGCCACCCAGAATATTCACACACACATAATTACATTCATACCCAATCACCCATCAGTCACTCACCTATGCACCTTCTCTCATATTGCATTCTCCACACAAGCACCCACAACATTTACACACAAACTGCATTCTTAATCACGACAGGTGCACTCACCAACCATACATACATGCACCAGTCACATGCACGCATGCATGAACATACATACATACATGCATTACCTTACACAATCACAACAGCTATACACACAAGCACACGCTCTCACACATATACATTTCTAAAAAATCGTGTTCCTTACCTGTCCACCCTAACGGGCTCTCCTTCTTCCCTCCACGCTCAAGTGTGGCACGCAGACAGGAAGCACGAATCCTGCTTCCTGTCTGGCATGTGCAGCGAACCGGAGGCAGAACCCCTTCTTCCTGCGCCAGCTGCAGTTGAACCCTGTCCAGCCTACCCCTCTTTACCTGAGTGGTGGGGCCCCTGTTATGCCAGTGTATCACGTTACATCCGTACAATTCCACTCCACATTCCCTAATGGGAGCTGTGCTCTCATTCAAGAACTTGAATGTGACGCGTAGCAGGCAATGACATTGTCCACTCCATGAAACACAAACAGCCTTAAATCTCTGCTGTGTTCCTGAAAAGTCAACTCCAACAAACCCTGTAATCCAGATAGAAGATTTTCAGAGACTGAATTATTACTAGTTTGTCCGGATGCAACCAATATATGTGCTTAAGTGTCTTTTGCTAATGTATTTGGTCTGCCATTCCGCCTTCTCTGAAATGGCCGCTGTGCTGCTGCCCCTTTAAGGTACTAGCACGCGGCAAAGTGACGTTGCACTCTGCCGCGTGCCCTATAAATAAAAGGGGTGTTCCCGGGCACGGCAGTGCGACCGGGGAGCCTGACGCATGTCTCTGTGTGAGTGACTGGCACTGCGGGGCACGGGGCTCACGTAACAACGCAGTGGGGGCCAGGGATTACCCCACAACAGTGGCAATGATGCCAGAGACATGCCCGGACCCGGCAGTGATTTTTTTGATTAATTTTTTTACCGAACGAGGGACGGATCTCTCGTTCTACGCTTGGGGGAGGGGCAGCCCACGCGGCGGCGGCCATTTTGTCCCTCATACACAGACGCTTCACAGAGCTATGGTGGGGCCTGTGAGTGGCATCCAGGCACAGTTTCTTTTGCATAGTGGACCACTATCCCTACATGGACATACCTGAGATTTGCAATTTATTATGATTTTTTAGGTATATTTCACCGAGTGAAGATGAGGCACTGGGGGAGACTAGCTGTTCTGGAACTCCTACCCTAGGCCTCACTGGCTCCATTTTTGGACACTCCTCAATGCTGGACAATCTGGTGACTGGCCACTGGAACACTGTTACTGCTGGATGCTGATGAGAACTGTGTGCACTGGTGAAGGACTGGTGGGGAGTTTTGAAGATCAAGGAGGGCTGGAGGCCTGCGATCCTGGTGTGGAGGTTGGAAGATCAAGGTGGCTGTGTGAAGAAGAATCAAGCTTGGTGAGTTGCGGCCCCTCTGCAATACTGAAGGGTTGCTCGTGCGCTCTGACCCATGAGTGATCCAGCAAACCAGGACGGTGTACAGGCTGTCCCACAATGGCAGGGATTACTCCCACCCCCACCCCCACCTCCAGCAATGGCCCAGATGTGAGCCCCGACGGCTCTGCCACACATACCTGAGTTTGATGTGTTTGGCCCCCCCATCCAGTCTGAGGCCTAGGTGGAGGCAATGGATTGATCGCCTTGACATGTACTTTCGGGCAACAATGGAAACGAGTGATGACAGCAAGCTGGCCACGTTACTTTATGCCGCAGGACCGGCTGTACATGAGATTTTTGACTCCTTCCAGCCCACAGACACCACCTATGCTGCAGCAAAGACAGCCCTGCACAACTGTTTCCTTCCACTGGCTAATGCGGACTACGAGAGATTTGTCATGCTGTCCACTGAACAGAAAGAAGACGAGACCCTCGACACATTTAATGGTCGTCTCAGGAGACTCTCAGTGGCATGTGCATGGTACAACGCCGATGACATGGTCAGAAATCAGCTCATCCAAGGGTGCCCCTCAGGCAAGTTGAGGAGACAGGTGCTGAGAGAACCAGGGATCACCCTTTCTCGCATCTTGGAGCTCGGCCACTGCCAGGAGATTTCCGAGGTACATGCATCAAGGATGGAGGTGGGGTCCCGCGTGGCCAAGTCAGAAGAGGTCTGCGCTGTGGGTCGTGGTGGCAGGGGTGCCCGGAGACCAGCTGGCAACTTCCGCGAAAGGGGCGGTAAGCCGGGAGAAGCATGCCAGAAGTGCTGATATGACCTGCCACACCCCAGTGAGTGCCCAACTGCAGGGAGGCCATGTGGACGGTATGGCCTGATGGACCATTTCACAAGGGTGTGCAGAGCGTCCCTGCCAGTGTTGGTACTGAGAGGACCAGTGCAATCTGGGTTTTTCAGACAGTCCCTCCCTCCCAATGTTGCTCAGGTAGAACAAGGGGAGGAAGGTATTCAACCAGACGAGGAGGAGGAGGAAGAGGAAAACATTTTCTTTGTGTCAAGCATTGACGCCCTCCGGTCCAAGGGCCGAAGACAGCGGGGGTGCACCATGGCAGTCAATGACTCTCCTGTGTCGGTGCTGGTGGACACAGGGGCATCAGTCAATGTCATGGCCCGTCAGCATTATGATGCCATGCCCTGCTCGCCCAGACTATCAACCCCAAAAGCTCGCATTTTCACATTTGGGGGCTCACATCCTATTCCCCTGGATGGTACATTTGTGGCTCAGTTGGGGCATGGAAGCTCGAAGATCAAAGCACGTTTTTATGTAATGCCCGTCAGTACGAACACCTTACTGAGCTGTGCGGCGGCCCAGGCTCTCGGATTGGTGAGCTTTGCGTACTCTGTATATGTGGAGGATATACAAACGCTGCTGGAGAAATTTGCAGGCCTGTTCCAAGGGATTGGTCGCATGGCTGGGGATCCAGTGAGACTGTACATCAATGAGTCGGTTCAGCCAATTGCCCTCAAACATTGCAGGGTGCCATTCCATCTGAGGGAGTTGGTGGACAAAGAGCTGGACAACTTGTTAAACCTTGACATCATCGAGGAAGTGGAAGGTCCATCGCCCTGGGTGCCCCCAATTGTGGTTGCCAGGAAACCCAAGAACCCAATTCGGTAAGTATTTGTGTGGACATGAGGCTTCCCAACAAGGAGATCAGGAAGGAACACCACCTCACACCAACTATTGACAACATCATCGCAGAGCGGCAGGGAGCTCGCTTCTTTTCGAAGCTCGATCTCAGGGCGGGATACCAACAAGTCATTCTGCATCCAGAGTCGAGATATATCACGACATTCACGACCCACCAGGGTCTATACCGGTACAAGCGACTCAGCTTCGGGGTCTCCTCCGTGGCTGAGGTATTTCAAAACATTATTAGAGGGGTGCTGGTGGACCTTGAGGGTGTTATGAACATCAGTGACGATATACTGGGGTTCCCCAGGTCAGAAGTGGACCCCCTGCAAAGACTGGTGAAAACTTTCGAGAGGCTTCAATCATTGGGCCTAACACTCCACCGCAAAAAAATGTGAGTTCCTGAGGATGAACATAGAGTTCTTTGGATTCATGTTCAATGAGGGTGGAGTGTCTCCAGAACCCCGGAAAGTGAAGGACATCAGGAAGCAAAACCCCCAGAAAATGTGTCTGAAGTGAGAAGCTTCCTTGGAGTGGTCACCTATTGTGGCCGGAAAATCTGGCATCGAGGTCCGAGCCACTACGGGCCCTCACAAAAAAAGAGACTGCGTGGCAGTGGGGACCGTTGGAACAGGCGGCATTCGAGGACATTAAAAGCGCCCTCACTGAGGAAGACACAATGGCCTTTTTTGACCCTGCTCTGCAGTCGGAGATCGTTGTGGATGCCAGCTCATTTGGCCTGGGAGCAGTACTAACGCAAGTGGGGCAAGATTCCTACCTCCGGCCCATGGCCTATGCCAGCAAGGTTATGTCCGACATGGAGCAGAGGTATTCTCAGATAGAGCGAGAAGCGCTGCCCGTCCTCTGGAGTGCAGGCATTTTCGGCTGTACATCCTGGGAAGGCCGGTGACCATGGTGACTGACCACAAGCCCCTACTGCCGATTCTGGCAGGCTCGTCCTCAAAACCACCAGTGTGGGATGTATTAACCCACTTATGCTCTGCCCTGCGGCATCACTGTGTCCTGGTGGTACCAGAATCATCAAAATGGCCGCAAAACCCCCATGCACGCCAAAACCTATGGAATTTGCACTCTATAAAGTACAGAAAGATGGCTGCCAAATCTACCATGCATGTTGTCATTGGTTGTCAGTGGTGGAATGGAGACCTCACTCCTGAAACATGTCATTGGGCAGCCCAACCAGTAAAAATTGAGCCTGCATGAAAAGCAGTGCTTGCTGAAAGAAAGCCGGAATCTTGTTTTTACATCTTTCTTGGTACAATACAGAATGCTGGTCCAAAACACCCACAAACATCGAATCGTCTTGCTCAGTGTCACATTTTACTGAATTCAAGAAATCATTGTGAAATTGCAATATCATGGAAAGCTGAATTGGTCATCAAAACACCCACAGCACAAGTTTGCCTGCCTGTGGGATCTGTCAACATCTGGGCGCAGTACCAGCGGCCGCCTGAATGACTGTCTCAAAAGCCTGCATTAAAACTGTAAACTTGTACCATTAAGATATAATGTATGAAATCTAAGTGACCTGTTATCAAGAGTAACCTAGGTTGTAACTATTTAAAGATCAAGGTTTAGAGCCTGGAATCAGTATTCTAGCTGCTTGTTTGAAAATTGCAAGTTTATTTTAAACAAAGAAAAATGTAACAAAACGACATTTAAATTAAGCCTGAATCCAAGCCAAAACCAAGTAGAACCACTTCCCCTACAGGGCCAGGCACCTCCCTTCTGCTCTCTAGACCAGGAACTCACATCCTTGTGTTGATTAAGAGGGGAGAGGAATTTGGGCTGCTGTGGAAAGAGCACAATGGACTTCCCCCAAGGCAAGGAGATGCTAATCAGGAAGGATCGTAAATGGCCTCTGCCAGAAGGAAGGGGGCGGAGATTGCTTCTGAGCTGCAAGAAGGAGAAGGAGGCCGGGACAGACAACTTTTGTTGATTCACAATGGACAAAAAGCATATTGCTAAAAAGACTGATAATTTACTGTGTACAATTGTAAAAAATATGGAAACCCCAGACTTCTGAACCTAATTTTTGGCTGCACATTTTAAGAGGAGCCAGAACGCTGTGCTATGTTCTGGGAAGTAACTGTAGAAATTGTGGTTTTATACCAAATGTAATTATGTCAAAGGCATGAAACTTCACACGCTTATACCCAGATACAATGCGCACAGTTGTACACATTTTTGGACAAACTAGATATCGTGTTCCGGCCCAAAAGGGCAGAATTCTGTCCAAAGCCGACACAAGATCGTTCAATGACAGGGCTTGGAAGAGAATTTGCTCCACAAAATATGTGATCTAGATATGTTATTGTTATAAAGTTTGCAAAATTGTAAATCTGTATTATACTAAAAGTAGATTTCATGTTCAAAAGACAAGGGGAGGATTCTCTGACTCATAAAACCATATCATCATGGTGACACCCTGTTTTCTACTCCAATCAAGGGAGAGGGGAGATTCTAACCTATAGTCAGCCTAGGGGGCGTGCTTAGGATAATCCAGCATACACACCCCTTTGCCAAATGCATAAATAGAGAAAGCTGAGGACTTAGAAGGACACACAGATTCACCTACCAACCGATTCCTAGCGAAGCATCCTGAAGAACATCCATCCATATTCCTTGCTCCGGACTCCACAAAACTTGGCTAAGCAGAAAGGTCCATTCCATTAGTTCAACCATTTTCAACTAGGCCTTGAATTTCCAGAACTAGAATCCCACCACCAAAGGGGAACATCAAAGAAAACAGCCGGGCTGTGCTGCAACTGCTTGCCTGCCAAATAATTATCTGCAGAACCAGGTCAGATTAAACGTGCTGTGCCGATCCTGTCCAGTCCTGTCGTGCGGTGACCAGAGCGCCTTGCTGATTGCAAACCATGTCCAGTCCGGTGTGCCCAGCAGAATTCCTGTCCAGAAATCTTGACTGACCAGAATCCCTGACAGTTCCATTCAAATACATATAGTGAGTATCCAGTGTATAGAACTGTGTCACTAGGCTATATACTGTCCGTAGCAATCCCTATCCAAATCCATCCTATCTTGTTTTCAGAACTGCATGGTTAGAAATATTTTTGAATTGCCTGAACTCTTTATCTTATCCCTATTACCTTCCTTCTGTAACAGTATTGTTAAACATATCTTTGCACTGATATATTTCGTCTGAAGAAGGCAAGCTCCTCGGCGGTCATAAACTTGATCCAGAGGTGTCCTGGTCTAGTGGCTCTGCTCCCGTGTAGTATTTGCTTCTTCATAGTCTGACCCTAGCGTAAAGAAATCCGGTTTGTCTTTTGAAAGCGCATCCCTGCTTTTCCCATTCTTGAGCCCATCTCAGAAAAACAACCTCCACGAAAACATCCATAACTTCTTCAAATGTTATGCCAGAAACAATATCTAAACGTCTTGTAGCTAACATCCACAGCTTTCCAAAGAACCAATACCCACATCTCAAACCCCTATAGTGTTCCCGCAATCACGATTAACGCGCACAGAAAAGTTTTTTGCAAACTTTCGTTTTGGCAAAATATTACACGTGTAAAATAGCTTTTGATTGCACCCAACCTCAAATTTCAGGTTGCAAATTGCTTATTGGTGTCAAATCATTGCTAGTGTTTGTCTGCAACCATATAACGCAGCTCCCATTAGAATTTAAACAATTTCAGTGATTTAAGCCATATTTAGTGTTTTACCCAATCCATTCTCAGACAACTTTCAAAACCAGTTTGACAGTTTGCCAATCAACTCTGTTTCTCTCTTGTGTTTGCTGGGGGGAAATTGGGATTGACCTTTGTTTGAATTCTGCATTCCTGAAACCTGTTCTCTCTCCTCCTATCTCTCTACATTGCATTTTGGGGGGTTGAGGGGTGTGCAGGGGGAAATAGTAACCACATTGCCATTTGATCTGAACACACACCCACAAAAGTATTATTGCTGTTCTACATTGTTTTTGATCATTATTACTCCTTCTGATTTAAGAGATTGCTTAGTGTGACATCACCCCATTGGTGATTATTGTATCCGCATTGGATGCTGGCCCTGCTGGAATACGGGGTCTCGTTGGTATATCGGCCTGGTGCCAACAATGTAGTCGACTATTTCTCTCGGCATCTGGGGAGTCACCAGGACGAAGAAGCTGACAGCTGCGCAGAAGAGGCCAGTGATCACATCCAACTGGTGATGGAAGCAGCCTCCCCGAATGCCCTGCCACTTGAAGAACTGGAAGTAGCGGATGCAAAAGACGAGTGCTTCTGCATCCTCAGAGCGGCACTGCAGCAAGGGTCATGGAAGAGCGTCTTGGAATCACTGCCTGGGCACACACAGGAAGCAAAGGTGGTGCTTGAATAGCTGCAGAGAGTGCAGGAGGAGCTGTCGTTTTCAGAGAAGGGACTATTGTTGAGAAGTGATTGGATCGTGGTCCCACAGGCCAAAGTACATGAGGTGATCAGCCTGGCACACCAAGGCCATCATGGGGCTGCAAAGACCAAAGCCCGCTACACCTAAAGGTGTGGTTCTCCGAACTTGAGAAATGGGTGGATGACTATGTCGCCTCATGTATGTGGTGTCAGGCAGCATCGCCCACCCAGAGGGAGCCTGCCATAGAAGCCATGCCACGTGGCACATAACCCTGGGAGGTTGTCGACGCTGACTTTGTGTCCACGTCGCAGGGAACACACTTCCTGGTGGTGGTGGATGAGTACTCCAGATAATCGGAGGTGGAGTTCATTCAGTCCGGGGCTTTCGAACAACTTGTGCCCAGGGATGAAGTGCTTATAAACAACAGGCACCCTCACGGGAAACTGTTGCTAACTTATGAACCAGAGCCGCTAGACGCAATAGCAGTCAAGGGTTCCATGGTGACTGCGTCAGACGGCCGAGCTTCGGTCACACGGAATGTCAGTTTCTTCAAGAAACTGGGGGAGCCCAGGACAGAGGCACCCATGGACCAGGACGTTGCGGACATACCCGATGAGGGTGGGGGTTCAGAGCCTCTCCCTCGATCCTCCATGAGAATGCCAGCTGATGGCGTGACTCCCACCCCCGAGGCAAGCAGGAGGTACCCCCTGAGGACAGGGCGAGGGAAACCTGCTCGTTTCAGTGACTTTGTCTTGGAATCGTAACAGAGTCCAACCCGGAGGGACCTGCCCAGCGGGGAAGGGGGGTGGCTGTGAATAAAGGGGCTCATTGGGGATCTAGTTGTTTGGGTTAAGGGTATTTTTGTGTTGTAGAGTTTAACTGTAGTCATATCATGTGTTGATTTATTATTTGTTGTCCTTATGAAAAAGGAGGAGTGTGGTGCTGCCCCTTTAAGGGACTAGCACACGGCGGAGTGACATTGCACTCCGCTGCTTGCCCTATGACTAAAAGGGGCATTCCCGGCTGTGGCAGTGCGACCGGAGAGCCCGAGCCTGGCGCATGTCTCCATGTGAGTGCTTGGTACTGCTGGGGCCCGGGGCTCACTGAACAACGCAGTGGGGGCCAGGCATTCCCCCACAACAGCCGCCATTAATGCCTGACATAAAGCTTTGAAATGTCTTGAGAAAGAGGCAGGTGCACTGTATAAAAAGTGTGCTATACTTTAACATGTCATGGTGGAGACCGAGGGTTCCCCCACTTCAATAAGAATGATTACTGTACTCCCTTGTTCCTTCCCACCTTGAAGCGCTTTGCAGCACTCCACCTGTGCATAAGCATTGGGTAAATAAACAATTACAATTCCATATGTGCATGCTCCAAATCATCATCTATAATATTATACAGAATGTGCATGGTAAGAGGAGCCTATTTAAATTTTGCATGGTAAGGATGCCTACATTTGTGGCTGCCGATTTGCTCTTTTGGATGTGGTGATTACTCTACTGGACTAACAACACATTCAGAGTTGATGCTGGTGGTGGGACTGTAGGAAGAAGTAGCTTATCTCTGCCATTTTGCAAATTTTATTATTTTATTTTGGACCTTCAGCTATGTACTGTATTCACTTCTAGACACAAATAAACACTGCTATACCCTTTTGCAATTATGCACCTTATATACGCAATCTCATTAGCTAGAATAAATCAGTTTGGTTGCATAGATTTGCTGTGAAAATAACTATTTTAAGGCACACGTGCAAATCAACATTGACTTTGGCATGGCATTCAAAAACATATATGATTTTTTAGATTTCATCATGCATTGGTTACGAAAATGATTAGGCGCAGAGCATTGGGGAAATTCATCTGCACCAGATGCAATTGCTCTGAAGACGACGACTTTATCAAGCACTCAGGAGAAATAGCAGAACGGTTGGTGGCTCGCAGTTATCCTAAGGCTGCCAGCAGTCTAACAAATGGCAAAGCGAGCAAGATGGATCCGAAAATCAAATCCTTGTTGGAAATCCAATCACAAATAAATCATGCAAGAAGAGAAGAATGACAAGTGGAACAGGGATTGATAAGATCAGATTTATTACTATAGACAAGTCCTGGACAGGTATTGGGGGATTTTGAAAGATGATCAAGACCTCAAGGAGCATCTGGAATCCCACGCGTCTATTACATTTAGGATCTCTTCATCTTTACGCACTTTGATGTCTCCCAGCCTTTTACCCAAGAACAATGATAAAGATGGATGGGACATTCTAAAAGGTTTCCATGAGTGCAATAAATGTAAAGCATGTACTTATGGGATTCACATGAAGAACTATATAAAACAGAGAACAGGAAAATCTGTTATTATCAACAAAAGAATCACGTGCTAGAGGAGATATGTAGTGCATGTCCTCCAATGTTACTGTAAAACGTGGTATATTGGTGTACCAAATTGGAACTGAAAATCCGTATTCTACAGCACATCCGGGCTATTAAGAACACAAATGCCAATGACCCCATGGTTAGGCATTTTGAGAATGTACATGGGGAAGGTATGCCATCTATCAAATACTTTGCATTAGATTGTGCCACGGAGAAACCAAGAGGGGGGAATTATGAAAGGATTCTTAGACAGCTGCAGTCTATTTACATTATTGATTATGAAACGAAATACCCAAGAGGACATAATAAGGATGGAGAGTTACACATATGTGTGGGTGAATGAATACACCTACTGACGTGTGCTGCCTCAGGGTTTTTATAGCTTCTGGTCTCTCCTCCCAACCCTCTTTTTTCCTTGTCTTTCATTGCTTTTCTGCTTTTTGGTCTGTCTGAATTTATGGCTCTCCTGTACTTGCTTATGCTTTGGTCTGTATTATCATATTTGCTCTGTTTAGTTTTGCTTTCTTCCATACCTTATGTCATAATATTTGTTTATGTATGGTAAGACTTGGCATCATTAATTCTTCATATTTAATTAAATGTGTTACAGTCAGATTATTCCCGTTTTCTTTTCACTCATACCGTGATGTCATATTATTTTATTATGTCACGGTAAGATTTGGCATTACTGGTTGGTTCATATTTAGGGCCCAATTCATGACATTTTTTGCACGGTTCAAAGTGCCTTTCCACTGCTGAAAAGTGACTTTGCACTGCCGACACAAACCCTGATTCATGGAACTGTGCAAAGTGTATTTCTGAAGTGCAAAGTCAGTGCAAAGCCATTTTGTACTGTAAAAATGACTATGCACTGGCTTTGCATGGAATTTGCACTGCAAAAATACTCTTTGCACAGTTCCATGACTCCGGGTTTTTGTCGGCAATGCAGAGTCACTTTTCAGCAGTGCAAAGTCACTTTGAACCATGCAAAAAAATCCATGAATCAGGACCTTAGTGTTTAATTTCTATTCATCATGTGTGGGATCTTGTTGTTGTGTCGTGTTCTCTTCTGTTTTGGATGTATTTCTTTTTCTTCCTTCTTTATATTTAATGTTTCTTTCTAAATGTATGGGTAACGGAATCTCACGGATTGGTGAATTTTTTTCACCTTTTGGTGCTTTACATTCAGCACTGTAATGTGATGTCAGTAGAGTGGTCCTGATTCCATTTATGTTGGTTTGGTCCAACATGACATACATGCCAGTTGTGCCTCCCACGGCACCTGCTTTGTTGTAACATGGTGTTATTAATTTTTCCTGTATGGTGGCTTATAACCTTAGTGCATTTGAATGTTATATTACAGTTCTATCATGACTGATTAGGTTTGTTAACCTTTTCCCATGACCCTCTTTGGTGCCTGCCCAATGCGATAACATCTGTGTTGAAATGCCTGCACCGGCCTTGTGTTTTGTAGCACAAACGTTATTTATTATTTTACGTTGCATTTGTACTGGAATAAATGGTATTAGCTTTTGGAGCATTGCAATATGACATGAGTTTTTACATTATGCACTTGCATGTTGCTCCTTCAGGATTTTGATGTGTGGATGTGTTTCTGCGTCATTGCACTTAATATTTACCATTGAAACTAGGCGTTTAGTTTTCTCTTTTACGTGCCTTCTTGCCTGCCTTTAATTTTGTGCATTTGCACTTTATATGGTACAATACCTTAGGAACTGTTATTGTTTTTCCATATAGGTTGCACAGTTATGTTGGCATATCTACTGTATTTGCATTCTATTGGGCATTAATTCATTTGCACTTTGGTCTAGATCATAGTTCATACTACATGCATTTGCACTATAGTCTACTGTTAGAAATAGATTAGCACTTTATTTACCTGTAATTACCTGTATCTGCTGTTATATTCGTTTTTCGTAATAATAGTTGTTCAAATCACCGTTCATGTATCTGAGAATCTGTGCAGTATTTCTATTTATATTTGATCTGGGCTGTTGCCTCGTGCACTTGCACTTTACTGTTATTGGACGCAGTGGTGCTTTATTATATTTATTATGTTTTAATTTTCATTGGTGTTGTTATTCGTATTGCAGAGGAGGAGCCAAGTACCCCCACCTCAACCGCTCCGCCCCTTTTACCTACATGTTGGAAACCAAAGTATGTGACATACACAGAATATTTGAACCAACAAAGGGCAGAGTATGGACTCTGTGTAGTACCAGTGAAAATACTGATATCAAAGAGAATCTGGAAGGCAAGGTACCCATTGCGAAAATCATACCTGCATACGAGAAAATATGATGGCCATTTGAATGAAATCCCTGAAGAAACAGAGCAAATGAAGGGTCAAGACGAATGGTGACGTCACACAGAGCTGAACTGATGTACATAGAAGAGATGCAGAGACTAGAGAATGCAGATATTCTATAAGGCATCAAGAAAGTACCAAGAATAAGTAAGATCTTGGGGTCAAGGTGAAGAAGCTTATGCCACAAAAACAGAAGAAGATATCAAGCTAGTTTATACGTGTACAGATGCAAAAGAAACGCAAGCAGACAAAGTAATCTTGAGGCTAGCTTGTAGTGAATAGATTGTGGCAAGCGCCAACATATACTTATGGACAAGCAAAGGAAGGATGTTTCCACTACACATTATAGCAGTGCTGGACAGTAGCCAGAAGGCCTAATTTCTCATGTGTTACAGTTAAAAAGCAAATTGAATTACAAAGTGAATCTCAGCAGACAGAGTTGGATAAGCCATGGTCTTATCAAACTGGAGTAAACTGACATTGGATACAAATCGTGTGAAATAACAAAACTCCTGTTCAGAAGGCATGAACATAACAAGGAAGACATCAGAGGTTTATTAAAAAATAGTATTAAATGCACCAAAAGGCTTGATTCCATGGTATCTAGCCACATGGAAGGATGAAGTTGGATGAACAAGATGGTCACACTTACGCATGAGGGCAGACTGTGCTTTTCACTCCCTAAATTTCTCAGAGCTAAGAACACTCTCAAGGCCGAGCTTCAAAGCTTCATTGACAGTAGACCACTGAGGTGATGATGGATTGAGATGCTAATTGGTGGGAAGCAATGCTTAAGGCGAGCTCACCAGCACTTGGATGGCCAGCCTGCATGCTGCTAGAGGTAGATGGAAAAGTACTGACGGAGGTGTGATGCTGGAAATGCATCGGAGGGAAAGGGCCTCCGTATCCTCGTCCTTTACTGCTTTTTATCGTGTGTTCTGTCGTGTTTCCGTGCAGGAGTTCATGTGGGACTCCTGGCGGTGCAGCTCTCTCTCCTTTTGGTTTGGTAAACTGACCCGTGGGATACCCTTATGGCACCATGGGTAGGGGTACAACCTTGTGCCCCTAGTGTATGTTTTTGGGCACCTGTGTGTGACCCACAGAGCAGGGTACGGGCTGGTGGCAGCTCCGTGCTGAAATGACTGGTGCCCTGAGCATCTCCATTTTGGGATGCCCAGGCGCTGTCATTGGAATCGGTAGATTCCTGATGGCCTCTTGCCTTCCATTACCTGTTACCCTGATCTTCCCGAAGTCCCGGGAAGCCCTGCCTCTGTCCCTTCCCCCTGACTGGCTGTTGTGTGGAAGTTCCGTATATGGTAGTGTGGGGAAGTCCCGACCAGACTGGCTGGAGCCTTCTCAACGACCGTATGTTGTGGGTATGCCTGTGGTTGGGACCTGGGTGAATGGAGTGTGCGAAGAATATACATTCCATGTTGTGACTGTCTAGTATCTGGTATTTGACACAATGGTTGAGACAGCCCTTCCCGAAACCGGTATGAATGCAGCTTGGAGTGTTGAATGGCTCGGTACTTGTCCCAATACACATAACTTGTTGTGAGTGTCTGGAGAGAAGTGAATGGCCTGAATACCGTGTGTGCCTGATTGGCTGCCTGCCTGCGTGAATGCCCCTAGTCGTGATTGGATGCTTGAGTGCGACCCAGCGGAATGAATGGGAGATCAACAGTATATCTGGGGACCTCTCACTGCTAGGAATCGTGTTCAGAAGCTGAAGTCCACTACGACGAGTAACTGGAGTGAAGCTTAACCTTGAGCCCTACTGGATGAGAAGAATTGCTGTTGCTCTCCTTCGCAATCTGAAAGCTGCTGTGCTTCAAGAACTGACCCAGAGAGGACCTGGTAAGGCGCCCTCTTCCCGAGCTACAAGGGGCCATCGTGCACAGCTGATCTTTGCCTAAACTCCCTGGTAGACAGACCTTCGACAGGCTGCCAACCCGATGCGGGGACTGCTGCGGAACTCCAAGGAAAAGTGCCCGCACTGTTGTCCGCCACTGTCACCGACGGCCGTCGCCGACTGGAGCCGCCATGCTCCCGTTGCCTAAGAACTTCATTGATCCAAGGACGCTCTCGTCCGCATCATCGCCGCTGTATCCTGCTGGAGAAGGCCTGACCATCGAAGCACCGAGGAGCATCCACCGGTGGGTTTCCCGCCACCCAAAGACCACAGAGACGCCGACGACTCGACGCCCTTGCTGGGCCACAGTTCTTCAACTCTTTGCGGCCCAGAACTATCGACACCAAGGTGCCCCGCACACCTCTTCCTGGCAGGACGTTTACGCTTCCCTGTCAATGAGCACCACTAGGAGCGACATGGCCACTTCACCGGTGTAGCTCGACCTGTTCTCCGTCGGACATTCGAGGACCCGTGACTCCTGCCTGAAAGGGAGGACAGTCAAGAAGGGTTGTCGATTTCCCCAACGCGGAACACTACAACACCAAGGTACTTTGGGGTTGCAGAACTATTGGGAAGTCTAAGGGTAAACAATATATGGACTGGGCTTGTATCTTTCTTCTACAGGTTGCCCAGGTGGGGGGATCTCCACACAGAGCTGTGGTTAATGGTAGTTACCAGTATTCTGCCTATTGTTCAACCATCTTGCTTTCCTTCCTCTCTCTACTGCTGGTTTCCTCTTTATTTTGATCTGTGTGTCATTCTGACCGTATGCACTTTAATAAGATCGAGTAACGTTAGTGGTACCACTTTAGAATTGTACATATTTACCATTGCTGATTTTCGGAGTACAAAGTGAATTTCCGTGTATATGACTTTGAATATTAATTATATAAAGACTGTGTTTTAACCGATACAGTGTGTGGACATTCCTTTGTGGGTGCTTGGGGACTACACTGTACTTAAGAACAAGCTTGCATCACCTCCCGAGAAGCTAGGCCTTGATTGCTCGTCCATTGCTACCGTAATAGAGAATCTTGGCTGGGGTCTCTGTGCCTCCCCTCTACCATATAGAGAGCGAAGTGCAGACCCCCCCTCCGGTCTTTACAGGAGGTTAGAGTGCCAACCAATTGTAGAGGACTGCGTATTTAGGGGTCCTATAGCTGTGTAAACCAATTGGACGTTGTGTATTTAGTGACTTTCATAGTGGTCATTTTTAGGGGAGGGCTTAGTTTCCCCACCTGATGTTAAGTAACCAATCACATATTCACACTTTTTTAGACAAGTATGGATCGTACACTTACATGTTCACTCATGTTCACTCAGAGCCAATCACCCATAATCATAGGTTTTTGTAGTTTGCCACGTAGGATGACGTTGGTTCATGCATAGGTTAATGTTAATGTTAATGTCAATGGTGACGAGTGTTGCCTATAAGATCTCAGTTTTTACTATCAAGCGAGTCCTTCATGTTCGTTATGCACCGTGTTTTAGATAATTGTTATTAAAACAGTCATCATTTTACCAACCTCCTGAGTCATTTTGATTATTGATGTATGACTAAAAATCTGCATTCCCATCCATCTCCAGGGTAATTGCTACTCATCTTAAAGGGGTGGGCTATCCAGTTCAGTATTATGCATATATGTTTATTGTTACTCTCCAATGATTTTTTATAGAATATTCTCACACTACTGCACTTATGCTCTTGCACTTTCCTATTTAATATGTGAATTCTGATAGGGTAGATACTATCTTTACATTTATGTGGATCAGGACTTGTTATTTACATACGTTTTGTAACATTTTTCCACTATTTTAGTACTTCACCCTGAATATGTACAGGCTGTTCATTGCCTTATTCAGTATGTAATCATTATTTTAAAATGGTGGGCCTTTGTATTAAGAGAACACTTACTCAACATGGAGAAAAGACTTCGACCATTATGTATATTAGGTTGTTTGTATTTTCACTGTATAACCAGGACAGAGCCTGGCACAGGCATAACGTGTCGCGAGGGGAACTCCCTCTTTCCTCTTTCATGGCTGTGAGATGAGTAAATTTTTTCCACATTGATTCATGCTGTTGGAGTAGTCGGTGCCGTTTGGGAGGACAGTTGTTGTTTTTCACACACATATATAAGATATATACCTTTGTTTTTCAAAATCCTGTGATCCTCCCATGCTCATTTATCATAGGATGGCTCATTATACTCTAACCCGCTGCAATAAAGGGAATAACTCCCACACAAAATGTAAATCCAGCTTACTTCATTAACCTTTTTGTACCGTAAAGGTTAATGAATCGATGCTTTGCATCAAAACTGACACCTTGCCAATTATTCTGCAAGAGGTACTTTATTTATTTATTTATTGGTTTATTTATCTTAAATAGTCACCATCCAAATGATTACTTGTCCCTCTGTATCTTAGATGGACTGTCTCATACTTGGGTCTTTGCTTCCCCCATGCTCACATCCAGCAACTCCTTTCCTGAAGCTAGAAAGGCCTCAGCTCGTCCTTTCCAGACGAGTGCCCCTGCACCAGACCTCGAATTCTCTCCAACCAGAGCCTTCAAAGAGCTCCAACTCCCTGCACGGCCACCATCCAGCTCCGACTCAAGCCACCAAGCCCAGCACAGCTTCTGCTTTTTACACCCATTTTCCCCCCTTCATTTCTCTACACCCCTCTATACATGTTCTTTACATTTCCCCACCTTCTTCATATGATGTCACCTTTCACCACCTCACGTGCAAGTTCATGTAATTTTTCAGCTCATACTTCACCCCATTGCGACCCTTGAACAGTATTCCTTTTGACACAATCTCATATTGCTCACAGAATGCTACCCTTCCATCTCCCTTCTTCTCTTTCCTTTCCTCCTGTTTTAGCTGGCACAAACAATGATTGGCTTCTCTCAAGCCCAATATCACTATGCTACATGCTCAGCTCACTCTGAATATTTTTCTTTTTCTCAAGGCACTGAAGTTCACATTTGATTTTGCCTGGGTTTTCGAAGCCCAACTATGTTTATGCACCTGAGGCTATGCTAGCATTTGTGATAAGGCACCTACTGCACCAATTCCTTACTTCATAAATTCTCTAACAGGACACAAGAGACGTGTTGTTACAACTGCCTTGTTTTGTTAATCACATAAAGAAAAGGTTAATCTTATACGTTGACCTGTACATTATCTTCAAGATACTGCTCAGCTATTTCTTCTGCTGTCCATCTTGATATACACCTTCGTTCAGTTTGCTTTGTCCTGATTTCATATTTAGCTAAGCCTTTCCAAGTTGGATTCTGTGCTTTGGACTGGGGGTTCGAAAGCTCCTTATTAGAAAATGAATAGACTTGAGCTTGTGCTGTGGCACTCACTGGGAACAGATCGAGACACTAGGGAGGATGGTGATTTGTACTCACCTGGGAGTGTGGTGCCAGTAGTGCAGTAGTAGGGGGCAATGGGCCGTGTTTTTTATGGTGGGGGAAGAAACAGGCATTTCTCCATTTCCTTTTCTAAGAATTTTCAAGGGGAACTCCTGTTTCTCATGTGCCACAATTTAACCTAGTATCCACTCCTTGTGTTTTCCCATATCACCCTCCAAAAGAGTCAAAAGCACAGACAATCTAAATCTATAGCACAAGTTTCACATTGTGGTACAGATAAAATCTAGGAGCCAACTATTTCTGTGTTAATCCTGTCATTTTCACTAATCAAGTGCATTGTTCGTCCCTGTAAATTACAGGGCCTGCGGTAGCGGCCCAGTAGTTATGGTTAAATTGCTCAACTCATAGAAAGACCACTTTTTGGCCGGCTTATAACTTTGCCCCCCTGGACGAATCCTCACCAAACTGTGCAAGTATATGGTCCCCTCAGAATGATTTTGTGAACTTTGGTGTAGATTTGTCCAGAGGGGCAAAGAGTATGGGGGGGGGGCCAAAATGTGTGGAAATCCTAATAGACGCAATGGAAAAAATGTTTGCTCAAGCCTACAGCCTAAACCGCAGGACATATTTTCACCAAATTTGCACCAGGAGCAGCAGCTTGGTCCCAAACGTGTGCTTTTGTAAATTTGGTGTAAATCTGTCCGGTATTTTTTTTAAATGGCTAAAAAGTAGGTAACAAAAATGTGTGTATATGGGTCCGATCTGCTGACTCACTTCCCTATTCGGTCTGCGGACACCCCACTGGACCAATCAGGGGGTGGCATGACGCCTGTGGACATCAGATGCGCCTGCTGATTGGATGGTGAAAAGCATGATGTGCGTCATATTTTTCGGAACGGCCGCCATGTTGGTCCACGGACAGCCACCAGTGTCAGTGGATAGTGCGGTGGGGAAAACGTCTAGAAAACACATTTGGGGTTATTTGGTGGTCGAAAGAGGGGCTGGAAAGGGTGGGAGCGTGCAATAAAGATAATATGGGGCTGTTTTATAGGTGAAAAAAGGGCATGCAGGTGTCACCCAGTCTGCGGACACTGCGGTGGTCCGCAGACAGCGCAGTGAACTAACCATTTGGAAAACACATTTGGGGTTATTTGATGGCTGAAAGAGGGCATGAAAAGGGCAGGGAAGAGGAATAGAGATTATATGGAGCTGTTTTTATAAGTGAAAAAAGGGTTTGCAGATGCCGGCCGAGTCCGTGGTCAATTCTAGTGTTTGCGGACATTATTTCAATTGTACTGGGTTCAGGGCGAGTTTTGTTATTTGAAGGTATTAAATATGACCACTGGCAACACATATTATAGTAATATATGTATAGTAATTATAGATAATGTAGGGGGAGTATACAGTATTTGGAATATGATGGAATGATATAATTAAAGTGTATATGTTATTTATGATTGTAGTACAATTGAGGATAGTGCTCCTTGATGTCTCACACACCTTTCATACGGTGAACCATTATATCCTTATTAAACGGTTAAATGGTACCTTTAGCATCAAAGACTGGGCACTGCACTGGCTCATCTGATTTCCTCCCTAACTGCCCTTGCCAGCTGTAACTGGGCTGGTTGTACTCTACCACCTCACTGTGTACCTGCAGAGTACCCCAGGGTTTTATCCTATCATTGTGGACATTACAAATCTATTTTATCCTTCTGATCCACCTGATGTCTTTCTTCTTTTCTCATTTCCAGTGTTATGTTAATGACACACAGCTTTCTTTAAACTTCCCTGAAATAATTAGCTCTCCTTGTTTTTTACCCCTGGCTGACCACCATTGAGGCATTGTGTGCGGCTAACAATCTCTGTCTCAATGCAGTAAGATGGAGAGCTTTCTTATTTTGACACGTGTACCATGTTTTTCTCCTATCCTGTGGCTTCTGCCTTTGGGCCGTCTACTCTTACTATTCTGTGAGGCCAAAAACATTGGGATTATCTTTAAGTGTTTTCTCTCTTTTACTCCTTTCATTTTGGAGCTTGTAAAGAAAGCCCAGGGTTTGAGCTTGCCTTCCTTACAGGCATTGCACTGTTCTTTACCTTCCCCCCAGAAGCTGACGGTCTGTAGAGCCCTTGTACTGTGTAGCCTGGACTACTGCAACAGCCTCTTCCTTAACCTCCCCATGTGTTGTCTATACCCCCTTTGGCTAATCTAGAATAGGGCTGCAAGAATTATCCTTGGCCTGAAGCCCAGGGATGGTATCGCTGCAGCCGAAAAATGTGTACTTTGGCTCCTGTTAATTGCAAGGACTATAATGTGTCAAACATATGGCTTTTTGAAACAGAGAGCGGGAGGCATGTCTCTGTCTTTGGCCGGTGCATCTCTTTTGAATAGCCTTCCTGCTCCTTTTATACTTGAGCTGGACTTCCTTAAGTTCTGACAACTTCTGAAAATTGTGCTTTGCTGTTTTACTTAATCCCTTCCCTGCTAACTCATACCACTGCCACTGACACTGGTGGCTTGGTCCCTCATAAACCTCACAGGTTCCTAACCCTATATGTAGTTGACACCCGAACACCCCTCCACCCTTCAGCAGGGCTGTGGCGGGTGTACCGCCTGGTGGCTGTGTACCACACCTTTGAGAGTCCTTTACCCCAGCAATTACTTAGTGGCCTTCCAATTTGGCATGTCTTGATACTTCCTTATGGGCTTCTATGAGCACTTGGTAATCCCTTCTCCTCTTTCCATTTATGCACTTCTTTTACTGCACAATGCATATGTGCATTTATAGTAGGAGTGTGTATAGTCTTCTTCGATAAGCAAGGGAAATGCATATGGAAAAGATGTGTACAACATTTTTAAGTGGCATTTGGTGAGTGGGGTTTTAATATGCTAATTGGGTTATCTGTAGATATTTTTAACTAATTGGTGGATATATGTGCCACTGTTTCAAAGCGGCAATGACAGAGTGCTACAAACATAACAGTAAAAAGGGTAGAAGGGCATTCTTGTGTGATGGTGTGCATGTGCAATCCCATTTATTTAATAAAGCATGGCCTAGAGAGGAGACTTCATAGATCACGAATAGTCATGAAGGACCATGGATTACGGTCCATATTGTATGCTAAAGAAACGTGTTTGTGACAGAACATTGTTTCTGTGTTTTGTTCTTTTTGTCTAGTATACAATTGTCCATTATTTCCATTAGCATGGTAGAAAATACTAGTGGGAATGTTTGAGAATCGTATTGAGTCTAAGTACTTAAAAATGTAAAGTAGATGGACTCTATAAACTTATATTTTTGTACTTATATTTTTTAACTGTGAAAGTTGTTTTTTTTGTGGGTTTTTTTATTTTATTTTTGCAGGAGAGGCCTATAAGCAAGGTGGGGAGGGAAGTAAGGGAAGGGGCAGCAAGCACAGCTATATAGGGGCAGGTCAACAGGGGAAAATGTTGGGCGTTTGAGTTTAGGGTGCTTAGGAACGTGCATATGTAATGGATGCGATCACACAATTTAATTCTGAGTCCAAAATAACTAAACCAACTCAGGAAGATGGCAAAGTACTGTTTATTAACAATTATCTGAAACAGGGAGTTTACAGCGAACATCAACAGACGTATGCTCAGTTTCTCTCAGCGATCTTCACACAAATCATAGCTTTTATATCAAAAATACATCAGAGGTGATGTCATGCTACATGGCAATAATGTAAAACCTATCAAGGGTCAGGAATGGCTAAGGGGAACATCTCAGTATACTTTCTATAGGAACTAGGATTGTGATTGGCTGCCCACTATCAGGTGTCCAACATATGCCCACCTCTAAAACATGTAATCTTCAGCAACATTAGATACGCAGTTTCTCATTGGGTTTCAAAATATAAGCTCCTTCATTATATGGACTACTACAATTGGTTGGCACACTTATGCCAGGTCTAGAACATTCAGTTCACTTAGCAGCACATAAGCCCAGACCCAGGTGCAAGGAGATGCGACATGACACTAACTCTCCACCCAATTAGCCCAGCATCTCTCATCGCCCATGCCTTCTGCTATGACGATTACCTTTGAACTTGGCCTTGCAAGGAATTTTTGTCTTTAGAATACATGGGAGTGGGAGCACTCACTATCATGTTATGGGACTCCAAGTCCAAACTCTATTTTCATCTTCGGCTCACGTGAAAGGAGACCACGATTTGGTCCATTTTGCAGCATTTAAATGCTTTAAATGAATTAAACTTGGCACTCTTGGTGTTCTTTCTTTGCACCTTAACAAGGGATGATTCATCCTTCGCACGTTAGCTCATTTCTAGAATAGATAACCGACCATCGCAGCTTAAGTCTTGACTCACAGGCCAGACAGCCTCGTCTTGCAGCTCCACGATTCTGCTTATTCTTGCTGCGACACAGTTTTCCCTTCCTGCATCATGGGTCCTGGCTTACTAAATTCATGTTATCGATGTCAAGCTTCAATATAATGGTGGCTTCTCCTGGGTTCTATTCAATATGTATAGTCAGCTTCTATGATGACTTAGTCTACCTTGCGTTTCGGCATCTGTACATTTATTGAACGGTTGATTTTCTGAAGCACTTTGTGCACGTGTAATCTTCTTTTACATTTGAGAGTTTACTTGATTCTTTACTTCGTCATTCGTTTTTTTAGGGTCTATACATTCACTTCAGTCAGTATCTCCGGGCACCGTGCATACTTTTTGCGATGTCACTAGGTCCTTTTCTCTGCTCTTTTCATATTCCTTTAGGAAGTTTCTCCCTTAGGTTGTCATCACTTTGGCGATACATTCGGTAGGGTTGTCTCAACGGGTATCTTCTTTCGAACACATGCTGCGGTGTGGCAGAACTGCTGGTGTCAAACACGGCACGGTCTCAGGTCTCCAACATATGGGATCGAGGGGGCAGGGTTTTAGGCAGAGGCATGCAGCTGCTCCTCTACACGTGCATTAAATGTAAGGTAGGGCAGTTTTTCTCATGCTGCTCCTTAATTGAAACCTCGAAAGCACTTCCAAACTGCTCCCCCTGCAGAGTGATGTGTTGCAGTATATACAGAGTACAGTTGTCTTCGAAAGACATGGATCAACAGCCTTTTTTATAGCTTGCATGGTAGCTGGTCGAATCTTCTGCCTCCCAGGAGTAGCCTTTGTGGTGGCAGTATTGGTTGAGGAAGATGAGGTAGATGAAGACAGCCTACTACTTCCAGAGAAAGGAACAGCCTTTCTTAGGGCATCTCGGTATTTGGATTTGGTGTGGTGGCGCATGGAGGTGATTCTGAAGGAGTACTGGTCAGGATATCCATGACTGAGTATAATGTTCCATTTTACCTTGGTAGCTTTAGCCTTTGGTACACCCCCAACAGTAGTAAAGAACTGCCACATCCATGATTCTCTGTGCGCGCCAGAGGTAGGCATTTTCTCTACCTCATCTTCCTGGTCCTCTCGATTGTTTTCTGAATTATTGTGCTTCTTCCATTGTCTAGGCCCTCCAGCTGGTGGTAGTGGTGGTGGTGTTGGCTCCTGGGGAGGAGGGATGGCAACAGCTGATGCCATTTCTGAAAATTAATAGCAGTTCTGCTAATATTCTTGCAAGCATGTGCTGTGTCCAAGATTGCAGATGGATAATCAGCAAAACTAGGTGTAGGAGCTGTGCAAGGGTACAATTTCAGTTTAAAACTTCCTAGATCAGATGTACATTGGTCGAAAATGTGGCTATATTGGGGTAAGTATTATATTAGGAAGTTGTAGCAAATTAGGGTGCACTGGTAAAAACCCATGAAATGTAGTGAAAAAACGCTGTTAAAGGGACATTATGGTTAAGTTGCACTTATAAAAACCTATGAAACTCTGTGAAAAAACTTTGTTAAAAGGACATTATGTTTACAAGTAAAACCAAAAAACACTTGAAATTCGTAAGCTAAGCAAACATAACTTGCGCCACCACTGTGCACTGCTAAGACTAACACCCAGGATGTGAAAGATGACATCACAAATGTCATTGATGACATCACTGAAAACATCACATATCAAGTTAATTCTATTGAAAAGTCGCTAAAAGGGTTTGTGTGTACAATGTTGGTAGCAGCATATCACTGATAATCGGGGGACCTCTTATGAACTACTTAATGTATTAAAAAATGTACTCATTTAAAGAAAATGTTATATTGGAGTATTCTTGTTAATAAAAAAACTTAATAATACACACACACAGGAAATGGGTGCAGCATGCACAGCAGAAGTACAGTATTTTAAATCTGGTAATATTAGTCAGTAAAATAATGAATGCATAATTTGGTCTAATGTTAAACTCGAAATTAATAGCACTACAATATTTACTACACACTTGTGCTAGTACAAAGAATACATATAAAGAAACACAAAACATTGCAATCTGGGGCATATACAGGAAAACTCCAGTAAGTAGGAAAGAAACAACATCAACAGAAATGACAATAACATTAGAGTGCATCATCATGTACACAAATGAATTGTTTGTTTGAGGCGTGCTTATTGCCCCATGTATGTGCACCATGAGCTGAAGCCAAACCCTAGGGAAAGTACTTTATGAACATATGACAAGGTTAATGTCTAGCGATATAGCACCTTTTTTATATTTTTGAAATTCTCACTGTCAGTGATCAAAAACATCTGCCATACATATGTTAGTGAACAAAAACAAGTGGCCCAGGTATGTGATGTATCAGTGATGTCATCACTGATATTTGTGATGTCATCTTTTATGTTGGGCGTTAGTCTTAGCAGTGCATGGTGGAGGCGCGAGCTGTGGTTGCTTAGCTTGCCATAACTGGTGAATTTAAAAGGTTTTTCAGTTTTACTTGTAACCATAGTGTCCTTTTTAACAACGTTTTTTCACTGAATTTCATAGGTACTGAATTTCATAGGTTTTTATTAGTTCAACTTAACCATTACGTCCCTTTAACAACGTTTTTCTCTGAATTTCATCGGTTTTTATTAGTGCAACTAAACCATAACGTCCCTTTAACAGCGTTTTTTCATTACATTTCATAGGTTTCCATTAGTGCAACTTAGCCACCAAGTCCCGTTAACAAAGTTTTTTCACTGAATATAAATGTATTCACCAATAAAAAATTTCTGTAGTACTGTGTTGTCCAGATCTAACCCTTAAAATCTGTTTCAGCTCTGATGCTCTTGACCCATTGTCAGGATCTGCTCTTTTAGCACCTAAACCAAAGGGTTATATCACTGATGGCAGCGTCATCATTGCTGAAAGCCTATGCAGTGCACTCAAAATGTGTCAGAGCTGGATGAGCCATCTCAGAAGAACTCGCTGCTTAGGAGTAAAGACCTTTTGGACCCTGCTTCACCTTTGCGTTGAATTTGCGCTGTTCAAAGACCAGCTGAAACATGTATACGGTTGAACTCCATTGGGTGGAAACCTCTTGTAAGAGGCAAACCAGCGAAAGCCATCCACATTTATCAATCTTCTTAGCATCTACTGGCCTTTGACTGAATGGTTGAAATGGACACAACATGTGTGAGATATGGCCATTATGTTACTGATCCCTAAGTCTTTTATTTAGGAAGTCATGCACTATAAGATTCAAATACTGCACAAAGCAGGACACAGAGGTGTAATCAGTATGTGCTGCTGCATTCACAATACCGATACCATTGTCACGCACAAAAAAATCCACATCCAATCATTTTGGTCTAAGTGATCCCTAAAAACTTGACATTGAATGCCTGAAGTAAATTTGTTGCTGTGTTTGCCTTCTACATGGTAAACATTGAAAGAGATGTAACTTTAAGAGAAAGGTGAAATTATTTTCTTCTTTTTAATTCTTCTATATGCTACATTGTTGTTTTGTGAAAAGTCAGATGCGCATATAGGGGGTAATTCATAGAATCCAGTGCAGAAGTAGCACACGTGGCCAGCGCAGAGAGGGTGCATGCGCAAGCGTGCGCCAGCCGTGTGCGCCAAACAGCATTCAAGCGCACTGCATATTCATGGATCTCCCAAGCCATTTGCAGCCGTGGCGCAGCGAACATCCAGCAGCGCCAGTTACGCCCCCAAGAACGCCCTTGCGCCATAAAAAGCCATAGAAATCCCCAATATGGTGCAAAGGGCCACGCTAACCCTGGACCAGTTTACAGGCCCCCTACACTGTAATCGCATGAAAAACTACGCGTACCCCGCTTGCGGCAGCCAAAACACATGAAAATCTACTTGTGCATCCCCTTGAACACGCGTACCCCGCTCGCGGCTGCCAAAATGTGTGAAAATCTCCCTGCGCACCCCCTTCAATACCCGTACACCGCTCGCAGCAGCAAAAATGCATGATAATCTACTCGCGCACCCGCTTGAATATGCGTACCCCACTCGCACCTACAAAATCGCATGGAAAAGGCCTACCGTAACCCCGCGAATACATGTATCATGCACAGGCAGCCAAATTGTGTGAAAATCTCTTTGCGCACCCCCTGCAATACACGTACCTTGTCTGCACCAGGCAAATTGCATGGAAAAAGTCCCCCTATGGTGTGGGCTGTCTGCGGTGCATAGACAGGGGTGATGGGCTGTGTGCGGGGCATGGTCAGGGGTGATGGGCTGCCTGCAGGGCATGGTCAGGGGTGTTGGGTGGTCCCCTGTGTTGTGGGCTGCCTGCGGGGCATGGTCAGGGGTGATGGGCTGCCTACAGGGCCTGGTCAAGGGTGTAGGGGGGTCCCCTGTGCTGTGGGCTGCCTGCGGGGCATGGACAGGGGTGTAGGGGGTCCCCTATGGTGAGGGCTGCCTGCGGGTCATGGTCAGGGGTGATGGGCTGCCTGTGGGGCATGGTCAGGTGTGTATGGGGGTCTCCTGTGGTGTGGGCTGCCTGCGGGGCATGGAAAGGGGTGTAGGGTGGTCCCCTGTGGTGTTGGCTGCCTGCGGGGCAAGGTCAGGGGTGATGGGCTGCCTGCGGGGCCTGGACAGGGGTGTAGGGTGGTCCCCTGTGGTGTGGGCTGCCTGTGGGGCATGCTCAGGTATGATGGGCTGCCTGCGGGGCATGGTCAGGGGTGTTGGGAGGTCCCCTGTGGCGTGGGCTGCCTGTGGGGCATGGTCAGGGGTGATGGGCTGCCTGCGGGGCATGGACAGGGGTGTAGGGGGGATCCCCTGTGGTGTAGGCTGCCCGCGGGGCATGGTCAGGGGTGTAGGGGTGTCCCCTGTGGTGTGTGCTGCCTGCAGGGCATGGTCAGGGGTGTTGGGGGGTCCCCTGTGGTGTGGGCTGCCTGCAGGTCATGGTCAGGGGTGGTGGGCTCCCTGCGGGGCATGTTCAGGGGTCTTAGGGGTCCCCTGTGATGTGGGCTGCCTGCAGGGCATGGTCAGGGGTGTAGGGGTGTCCCCTCTGGTGGTGCTGCCTGCGGGGCATGGTCAGGCATGTTGGGGGTCCCCTCTGGTGTGGGCTGCCTGCGGGTCATGGTCAGGCGTGGTGGGCTGCCTGTGGGGCATGTTCAGGGGTATTGGGGGGACCCCTGTGGTGTGGGCTGCCTGTGGGGCATGGTTAGGGGTGTAGGGGGTCCCCTGTGGTGTGGGCTGCCTGCAGGGTATGGTCAGGCATGTAGGGGTGTCCCCTGTGGTGTGGGCTGCCTGTGGGGCATGACCAGGCGTGTTGGGGGGTCCCCTGTGGTGTGGGCTGCCTACGGATCATGGTCAGGGGTGGTGGGCTGCCTACGGGACATGTTCAGGGGTGTTGGGGGTCCCCTGTGGTGTGGGCTGCCTATGGGGCATGGTCAGGGGTGATGGGATGCCTGCGGGCCATGGGGAGGGGCCACCCCACAGCCAAATTGTGTGAAAAGCGCACTCGCGTACCCCGAAATACATGTACCCCACTCACGCCAGCGAAAACGTGTGAAAAGCACACTCGCGTTCCTCGGAATACACGTACCTCGCTCGCACAAGCAAAATCGTGTGGAAAGCACACTTGCGTACCCCAGAATACACGTACCCCGCTTGTGCCAGCCTAATCATGTGAAAAGCACACTCGCGTACCCCGGAATACATGTACCCGGCTTGTGCCAGCCTAATCGCGTGGAAAGCGTACTCGCGTACACCGGAATACACGTATGCTGCTCGCGCAGGCAAAATCGTGTGAAAAGCGCACTCGGGTACCCCGGAATACACATACCCCGCTCGCACCAGCAAAATCACGTGGAAAGTGCACTTGCGTACCCCGGAATACACGTACCCTGCTCGCGCTAGCCTAATCGCAAGAAAAGCGCACTTGCGTGCCCCGGAATACACGTACCCCGCTCACGCCAGCCAAATCGAGTGAAAAGTGCACTCACGTACCCCGGAATACACGTTCCCCGCTCATGCCAGCAAAATCGCATGGAAAGCACACTCCCCTAACCCCAGATTTGCGCACCCGCGTTCTGACGAGCCACATGCACCCCCTGCAGGCAGCCCACACCACGCAGATGTGTCCGTAACAGAGTGGTTAACATGGAAAATGTATGCTACCCTGTGTGTTCATGCATTTCCCATGATAACATGCATTCAATCGCCCAAAACACCCCCCCACAACACACACCCAAGCCTACCCACACCCCAACATCCACCCACTCACTACTTGCCTTCTGAGACATGCTGTGTCCCTGCTGCACATGTTCACACTGACTTTCGTGATCGTGGACTGTCGCCGCTGGCTAATTTTTTTCCTTTGATTTTTTATGCAGCTGCAGGGGTTTCCAGGCCACTGACACCACTCACTGTACTGTGTGGTGTAGTGAGCGGGGTGTTGCGTGGGACAACCCCGCAGCACCCGCATTTTGTTTTATTTTTTGGGATTCCCTGAAATGCATGCCGCCAAAGGTTCGAGGTTTTGGTGTTCAGGCCTTTGGTGGCATGCATTTATGTACTTTTAGTATAGGTTGGATGTTTTTGCTCACTCTTTTCTTCAGAGTGCGTGTCTGAGGGGATTGTCTGTGCCCTGTTTCCATTTGGAACAGTGTGCTTTGTGACAGCTGTGTCATTTGTGTTGATATTTTTATTGAGGTTTTCACATTGCATGCCATGCCATGGTGTGTGGGGTGGGTGGCCTGGGGTTGAGGGAAGTTTAGGTGACATACCAGCATTTGGATGTGCTATTTTGCATGGGGGGTTTGGAATCTGTGGCTTGCATGTGTGCCTTTTGGTCTCATGGGATTGTGTTTGTTTAAGTGGCTAGGGATGCACACACTGCTGCAATTCCAAGGACACACTCTCAGGGTGTTTAGGTTGTGACAGTTGACTGTCCCTTTGTCATCATCGATTGTCACCTGGAATGTGCCAGGCCTGTGTGCACTCCACAGGGAGGGGAGTTTAGGTGAAAAATGTAGCCACAAGCTGGGTACGGGCTGCTTCGCCACGTACCCTTTCCCCTCCGATGCACAGCGGCCGTGCGTGTGGTTGGGGATGTGGGGGCACCTCCATGTCCACCGGTACACCCGGCCGGGTTGCAACGTTGTGCAGGACACATGCTGCCACAATGATCCTGCACTCTACTGGGGGTGCATATAGTAGCTGCCCAGCAGAGAGGTCAAGGGAGCGGAAATGTGACTTGATCACTCCGAATGTGCGCTCCACTATGCTCCGGGTTGCAATGTGGGCTGCGTTGTATTTTACCTGGGGTGGTGTGGTGGGGTTCCGTATTGGCGTCATCATGTGGGTGCTCAGAGGGTAGGCACTGTCCCCTGGGGAGGTGATAATGGTTGTCATTGGTTGGGTTTAGTTATTTGTCTGTGTGTGACATGCATGCATGTGCACAGGCATTTGTACTCACAATGAGCCATGTGTTGCCATGCCTCCCAGCTTCCAGGTCCCGGTGTAGGGCTGACATTCTGTATATGAAACTGTCATGGGCGGACCCGGGATAGTTTGCCTAGACAGAGGTGATGATTCCCTTGGCATTACATACAACCTGCAAGTTGATGGAATGCCAGTACTTGCGGTTGCGATAGATGTGCTCAGTGGCCCTATGTGGACGTAAGGCCACATGGGTGCAATCAATGGCACCGAGTACTCTGGGGAAATGTGGCACCCCGTAAAAGTCCTGGACCACGGCCTGCCTTTCTGCAGGTGTTCTGGGCATGTATATGTGCCTGCGGACTGAGGGGTGTGTAATCATGATTGCCAACACCTGGTGAAGGCAGTGCAACTGCATGGGCTGTGAGACACCCCCGACTATGGCAGTTGTCGGCTGAAATGACCCAGTGGCCAAAAAATGCAGGACATTGAGCACCTTTTCCAAGGGGCTCAGTGCTTGGGAGCACAAGGTGGGTGATGTGAGGTCATCCTCCCACTCAGTGACCAGGTTTAGGATGATATGAGGTAGAAACCTATACCTGCATAGACCTGGTCATCAGGCATCCCAAAAAGGCTGGTCCTGGGCAACAAAATGGGGGACCTGTCTATTCTCCTCCTCCTGCGGTGTCCCACGATCACTGCTGCGAGAAATGGGACATTCACCATAGCTGTATATGCTTGTTTGTTGTTTGTGCGCACTTTTATGCTGTGCAGGGGCGCTTCCGCCTACTTTCGTGTCGTGGACGTATTTACGCATGTGCATGTCTTTTGGCGTGCGTGGGTTTTCCCTATTCAATTCCATGAAAACATGTTGTTCGCGAGCGTATGGCCGTTGCGTGTATTTCCCAGTGGTACTTCCCCCGTTACGCCCACATTTTCACGCGTTGTTCCCCATTCCGCGTGTTCCGCCCCCTTTTTAGGTGTGTGCACTAGAGGTCGTGTGCTTTCGCTGTGCGTGTCGCGCACAGCCTTTGGAAAGTCGCAGTGACGTGTAAGATAAGCGTGGATTTGGCGCAGCTCCCGGAAAAGCCACACGCAGAGCCTTCCATGAATCGCTTGCGTGCAAATCACACGCGTGCGCTGGCTTTTTCACGCTTGCACCACACATTTCGGCGCACAATCATTCCATGAATTACCCTGATTGTCTGTTGCCAACCCACTGGGCCACACGTCCATTGCACATGAATGTGTGAAAGTGGACTCATTCATTGCTTTTCCTATGACACTAAAAGAAATTCTGTGAAGATCAAGCACTGCAACTGTGGAGAAATAGAAGAGGCTGATATTTTGGATAAACAGCTTTGCCAAATTCCTGGAAACCTTCATGGTGTGCACAAGAATTAAGGCAGAATTTCAACTTCCAACATTTTTGCTAGTGTCTTATTTTAAAAACATACCAAAGGATGGTTTCTGTGGTGACTGGCCATGGTGGCAGATATCAGGAAAGAAAGGTGTAGAAAGGAGGAAGGAAGAGAGAGGAGGTGTGGTGGGTTTAAGGAGTGGTTCTGGGGGCAGGAGGAAATAACAGAGAGAGTATAGATGGTTTGTATTGTAGCAAGAGTCACCTAAGAGGTGGTCAAGGAATGGTGAAGAGCAGGATGCTAGAGGATCAGCAGGAACAGACACTCAGGGCGATAGCACTGCAAGCAACTTCCAGCAGGTGAGAAAGTATGTTTGGAGCATGAGGAAGGGATTTTGGTTCAGGGCAGAACATTTATTTATTTTTTTTTTATTGAAACTTCAGCTCAGCGAGCCTGAAAGCAAACTAACAGGCCGACAAACTTTTATTAAAGCAGGACATCATGTTCTTTCATATTTCCCATAAGAACATTATCAATTTATGAAGCATCTTCCGTCCTTCAGAAGGTGTTATGTATCATTACCATTAAGTTGACATTGGTTCACAAGTTCATTTAGAGATCATTTTCTTGTTTAGATGTAAAGACTCTAAGAAGTTCACAATGGCACAAGTCAACCTGATGTTATGCCCGTGCGACCACATAAGACCATCAGTTCTGAATGTCTAGTTTGACAGGTATAAAGTCCCCTAGGTGGCGCAACCGTCGTGAGGTTATCGCAGGGCATCCAGTAATTAGGTGTTTAATGGATTCTGTTTGAAGGTTGCAAAAACAACAAAGGTTGCCGTTTGCTTTGTTAATATATCGAAGAAATTGCATTTCCCTGGTGTTCAGTGCGTTCAAACGCAGCCTCAAGAATTGATCACGATGATGTCGTGATGGACATGTTACCAGATATCGACATTGAACATTGAGTTTGTGTTCTCCGATTCCTGATCTCAAGAACGTAGGCTTTGTTTGCAACAGGTCGTAATTCTGGATCCAACACCACGAGTCAAATTTCTTTTTAACACATTGAGGTTGGCTAAGCAGATCGGTTAAATTTAGATCAGCGTTGATTAGGGCTGCTTCTAGTAGCTGCCGCCAGTCTTCAAGGAGGCTCGGTTGCCCACAACCCGGGAGACGTTCAAATATTTGATATGATGGAGTCAGTGGATTTAGCTTCATTTTGCGCAGCACCATCAGGGATTTCCACATGACACAGCTGTGCATTGAATTTAGTGAAAGTTCATAGCGGAGAGACACCATTGAGATATAAGAAAGTAGGTGCAATACCCGACACCAAAATAGACCTTCAAGCTTCTGCCAGAACTGGGCTTCGATGTTCCAGCCTGATTCGGACCCAAAGGTAATGGCGGGTTGGACCTTTTGTGCGTAAAAGATTAGCGCTGGTTCAAGCGAGAATTTTCCATATTGCTTGTTTATTTTGAAGCTTGAATACTGAATTGAATCATTTGGTTTACGAGGTCCAACTTCCAATGATGTTCATTAATAGAGGTGTTGAATGTTATACCAGGATATCGATTGGAATTCACCAAACTCAGAGAGATGCCATTAGTTTTCCACAAAGAAGCCTTTTGTTTTTTGGTTCCACCTGCCCCAATAGTCACGATCTTGTTTTTTTCCGTATTTAGTACGAGATCGTTCTTGTTAAGATACTCATTCAGGTTTGTTAGGAGACGTTGAAGACCAATCTGCGTGAGGTCTAATAGAGCGAGGTCATCTGCATAGGTTATGCAATGAACTTCAGTATTGTTTATCTTTGGCGGAAAGCATCGGACAGATTCCAGATGTATCGGGAGGTCAGAGATAAACAGTTTGAAGAGTTTGGCTGCCAGGGGACATCCCTGTTTCACCCCCTTCTTGGTTGATATTTTTCTCGATAAGTCTCCCTGATTGTTTAAGCGAATCCGAATGGAGGTACTGGAGTGCAGTGCCTTGATCGGTTGCTGCAGATTTTGTGGGCAGTTCCAATTTGACATTTTCTGCCAAAGCTTGTCGCAATTGACACTGTCAAACGCACCCCGAAGGTCAATGAATGCCAGATGTAGTTTTCTTTTTGCCCTTAGGGTTTCTGATTTCAGTATGTTTAGGATCAGTAGATTGACTTCTACTCCGACTCCTTTGCTAAAACCAGTTTGTCAGACATCGTAGATCTCTTCGCTCCTGGACCACTGTACAAGTCGTTGTTGTAAAAATGAGGCGAACAGCTTTCCTATTGTGTCTAACAGGGCAATCGGGCAATAGTTGATAGGATTTGCCCGATTGCTTTTCTTGTGTATGGGCACGATAATGGCTTCACACCAAGACTCCGGAACTGTCCTTGAAGAAGACAGTAAGGAGAACAAGGCTTCTATGAATACTGACCATTGCGCTTCATTTTGTTTCAGCATCATATTCGATATCATGTCCGGACCGGCAGCATGCAAGTTTTTCAAGGCACGTATTTCAATTTTAATATCATCTTGAGAGATTTGCAGGTCCCACAAGGTCACATTGTGGAGTAAATCGGTCGATGAGAATTTACGCACCGGCGGTCCTCTCTGTCTTGCCACTTGCTTATTACACTGTTCAACCTGTTTTGTGTTTTTTGGTTGGTTTTGAGTTTCTTTTGCAGCGCCGGTAGTCACCTGTTCGCAACCCGTGGAGAACTCAGGTTGCTCATCAGAGTAGGTTGATAAATTACAGAGGTCAGTGACAGATCCGGTTGACTCTTCTATAGACCCGACAACTTCAGAGTCGATTCTGCGTTGTTTACTTGAGGATACTGTTAATCGTCATCGTTCAGGCGACGTAAGGTCCTCAGAATCGATATCTGTGGGGGTCAAGGAGGTTGACGTACCTTTTCTACTGAACAACCCAGTTTTGGTTAGAGGGACTATATTTCCGATACATTTTCTTTCTTTGATTGATCCTTGTGCTCTTTTTAAAGCTGGGATTCCTTTGATTAATGGTTACTTCTGAAGAATTTGTTTCTGTGCGGTTGTTTCAGAAACAAGAGGCGTGAATGACATAATTGATTTTGCAGCGCCCTCCAAAATCCCAAAAGATAACGGTAAACTGGCCAAGTTGTTAGACATATTTTTACAAGGATTCTGTTGTGTAGCCCGACTAGGCTGGTCAGAGGATTCGACTATTGGATCGTTCTCATTCAAGGAAAGATTGTCAGAGTTGCTTTGCTGTGACTCAGGAGTTGTTTGGGTATTAGATAAGTTTTCGACGACTTTTGAAGGTCTTCCTTCGGCCACGTCATCTAAATGAATTGTTTGCTTTTCAGTGTTTGACGTGGCTTTTGACTTCACGCTCTTCGTGCTCGTTCCGGAGACGTGTTGTTGATGATTGGAATTCCTCGTGCCTCTAGAATCAGCAGATGTTAGATCATGAGCCAATGAAATTGGCACTTTTTTAAACATCCCGGCAGATGAATGTCGCATCCATTTGAGGGCCTCAAGCAGGCCTTCTGTCAGGGTGTCATTCTCACAGTGATGTCGCGCTGCAAGATCACTCAGCCTTTCTTGCCAGCAATGGGTTTGATCTGCTTCACGTAAGAGTTGGCTCTGCAGAAACAGGTTTACAGTTTCAAAGTTTTTCATTTTTTCTTTTAGATTTGAAATTAGTGAAGTCTCATCTTTTACAGCATCAAGGAGTGATTTGTACATCTTCAAAAAAGGTAACAACATTGTTGAGGAAGCTGCAAGGACGTTATTGTAGATCTGCATGGCAGCTGCCGAGGAGAGGCTCGGTTTGGCACTGGAGCCAGAATTCTCATTTGTGGACGAATGCAGGCTGGTGCCCGTGTCATAATGAGAATCGCCTATTATTGATGTATTTATTGTTGGCATGGCACAAGAGGCACTCATTGCATTTAATAGTAAGGGTCGCAATCCTGCCAGTCGCGGGGTGCTTGAAGACGCCTTACTATTTCGCAGTGTGTTAGATTTCCGACGAATATCCAGCTGTAAGGCATCGTCGAAAATACATACGCCTGGTACCGCGGAATTAGTGTTAGTCAATTCGGATGAAGGCTCTCGCACTGCATTTGATTTCAAAATGCCGGTGAGGCATATTTCTGGACCCTGATGACCAAGGTGTGTGTTATTAATCGGGGCATGTTCAGGTAATCGAGACTTGATTTTACTTAACTGCCTCCCCGGACCTTCAGTCATGTGGGAGGAGAGATTTGCCAGCATCTCATCTGTTGTCATTGTCTGATTTACGTTCACATCAGACTTTTTGTGCACTGTGGTTTCGAGACTTGGACATGGATTGTAGCCGTTAGAGACCGAATGTTTCTTGAGACTAGACTCATTGTCAATGGTAAGAGCTGTTTTTGGAGGGAACTCCAACGTTACAGTAATTATTTCTTTGGGGTGGAACGTGATCACGTCCTCGTCTTGAGAAGCCTCCATTAGCTCTGCATCTGTGCAGTCAAAAGGGGAAAAGAACACGTTGGCGGTTTCAGGGGTAGGAATCGTCTTCGCCCCTTTCGCTTGACGTGAGTAACGTGGGAAAGGGAAGGTGAGATCTAAGTGAACAAGTGATAAATCATTTAAAGTGAGAGGTTTGAAATGTTGTGGCTTGTTCACTGATGCCACTTCCTGAGCAGCCTCACTTGAGGTGGTACCGAGGGAGATCACCTCGCTCGAATACGTGACTCCAGCGGCTCTGGATAATTCAGTTTCATTCACTGAGTTGTCTGCTGGGTTGTCCGCCGGGTTGCATGGCTGTTGGGAAGCTAGGATCTCCTCTCCACGAGATCCAGACTTTGCCGTGGATACAGTTACAACGGCGTCTTCCAGCGTCTCCACCAGCACAAGAGTGTCAGTGGAAATGACAGAGGCAAGCTCATGCAAAGGGGCAGAAATGTCAAGAGTTGTTTGCTTTGAGACGCTTACCTTCGATTTTTTGGTGACTGTGTCGGATTTCAAGGCAGTCCATGGATTCTGCATGTGGCGTTGTTGGAGCGTTTTGCGCCGTGTCGCAGGGCCCTCGTGGCCAGTATTTGCAGTCATTGCAGACCACGGCGGACTGGGGCAGACTGGGACTCTGCACCTGGACTCTGCGCCGCACTCCGCGCGAGATTAGAGTTTTTAAACTCCTTGCCAGATGAAAATAGAAACAGGACTGGCTTGTCATGCAGCTCCTCTCACACCAACAGAACAGGGAGACTGGGGCAGACTGGGACTCTGCACCTGTACTCGGCGCGAGATTAGAGTTTTTATAATCCTTGCCAGATGGAAAGAAATAGATACAGGACTTGCTTGTCATGCAGCTCCTCTCACACCAACAGAACAGGGAGACTGGGGCAGAGTGGGACTCTGCACCTGGACTCCGCAGAACATTTGGGAAGATCACTGGGCAGGAGAGTGCCAAAGGTGGAGAGGGATCATGAGAAAACAAGGGACGGGGTGGGCAACATAGCCATGGGGTGGGTATGAAAGAAGTGTGTGGGGGCTGGGGGATGGCCACAGAAGTGCAAACAGTGCTAGAAGGTAGAGCCGGGAGAAGGAACATATTTGGAGGAAGGGAAGGAGAAGGGGAGAAAGATGGGGAGGTATCAAAACACATGGAAAGGAAAAAGGCCAGGAAATGTTCTTGCAAGGGGATTAAAAAACAGCTCTGCCGCAGAGGGAGATTAGAACTAAGGAGGCAATTAAGGAAGAAAAGATGGAGTCTGGCAGGTGGCCATAAGTATTTATTTATATGCATACACACATACATAGATATATGCAGGCAAATAAGCTATTTCGGTCACAAAGGACCGTACAGAAAATAATATAGCAGAGACGCAGAAGGCAGCGGACCACCGCCATTGAGGACAGTTTCAGTGGCATGATGGCCAGGTTTAAGAAGGAGTATATTGGAAAGATACCAGGAAGAATACGGTGGACAAACTTAGGACAAGTTAGTGTCAGCGGGTAGGCAGTCTAGCCAGCTAAGCATGAGCTGTGACCGCTATTAAGTGCTAGTATGGTGGGGTAAAGAGATAGAAGATTCCAGTTAGCAGTGAGGTAAGGTGTAAATATTAAGGCTGGAGACGTAAGTCAAGAGGATATCTCAGAAGCAAGGAGGTGGGCTTTCAATTTGCTTTTGAATACAACAATGTGGACCGTGTTTTGCTTTGAATTGCAGAGGGCAAGGAGTTACAAGTAAGTGGAGCAGGAATGGTGAAAGAGCAGAATCGTGAGGAAGCTCAGAGTGGGTGATGTGCCACAAGGGTGGTGGAGGAGGCAGGGCAAAGGCTACATGCAGGTTTGTAGGGGTTGATAGAAGAGGATAGATACGGCGGTGCATTACCGTGGATGTATTTATACACTAGATGGAGAAATTTGCATTTGAGCATGGTTTGTATAGTTAGCCAACCAGCCTGCTGGTGATAGGGGAAACTAGGGATGATGTGAGGGAGTTCAAAGAGAGTCCTGGTAACAAAGTTAGTCATCATGTCAAGGGGACAGAATTCCTAGTTTGGAAGACCAAAGAGGATACTGGCACAAAAGTCCAGTTTAGAGAAGATAAGAGTGGTTAGGAGGAGCCTGGCAGTTTTTAACAGAAGGAGGTGCTTCATTTTTCTGATATTTAGAATGTGGAGTCAAGTCACCATTGCAGTTTTAGAGATGAAGGTAGAAAATGTGTGTGAAGGATTGCAGATACCAGCAAGATTTCTAGCTGAAAAGAAGTAGGGACGAGTGTCAGATGGGAACGGAATAGGCAGGAGAGCAGGAGAGAGAGAGGATTTGGCAGGAAAGAAAAGCACCTCTGTTTTGGAGGAGTTCAACAAAAGAGAGTGTGGGACCATCCAGTATTTAATAGCAATGGTAGATAGGTCAGTGGAGTGATTTGGGTGTTGTCTGCGAAGAGTTGATTTGAGAGCCCAAATGAGGAGTTAAGTGCCCTGAGAACAGAGGTGTACAGTGTGAACAGGAGGGGACCTAAGACAGAGCCTTGAGGAACACCAACAGTAAGAGGAGTGAGTTGAGAGGTGTTGTTGTTCCAGGAAACAGAGAATTAATGAGGTGCCAGGTAGGGCCAGATCCAGACAAGTGTTTGATCATGAATCCCACGCAGAGAGAGAGTATTGTGGAAGCCAGAGTGATTGAAGGTATCAACGGCAACAGATAAATCAAGGAGGATTAGGATAGAGGATAGGTTGGAATGTTTAGCAGAGGCAATAAAGTTGCAGAGATTCATGAGAGCAGTTTCAGTGGAGTGGCAGGAGTGGAAACCAGCTTGGAGGCGATCACACATGTTGTACATGTCAAGAAAGTTAGTAAAGTGGCTAAATAAAACTCTTTCCAACACCTTAGAGTACTGATGAAGAAGTGGCACAGGTAGAATGTTGGTTAGCAGATTTGGATCAGCAGTATGCTTTTTCAGGAGAGAGATGACCATGGCTTTTTAGAAAGTAGAGGGACAGGTTGAAGAGATTAGTGAGGTGAGAGGCTTCTAGAGGGGTAATAGGTTTGACAAGCTGAGGCACAAGAGGATCAGATGGGGCACAAGAGGGGTTAGCCTTCAGCAGCAGTGCAAGGACTTCCTCAGTGTTGGTATGAATGAAGTGTGACATAGATGCAGTGAAAGATGGCAGACTAGTTGGAATGAAGATAGTAGGATGAGGGAATAAGAGGAGGGTGAGTAGAGATTCCCTGATTTTGGTGATTTTGGAAGCAAACTAATCGCCAACGTCACTAGCTGAAAGAGTAGAGTTAATAGTTGTGGGTTTAGGAGTGAGTTTAGGGTGCCTTGGAGTCATCGAGGATGGTTGGAGTGTTTGTCAATGAGAAAACGATAGAAACCCCTTTTTAGCACTATCAAGAGAAGACTTGAGGGAGTCAAGGGCAGGGCGGTATAGTTGCAGGTCTTTCTGAGAGTAGGAGCACCTCCATCTGTGCAGGAGTCATTGCATGTCAGGGCAGAGACTGTGTAAGAATGGGGAGACCCAAGGTTGAAGAAGCTAGGATTTAGGGGTGAAAGTTAGCAGTGGGAAGTGAGAAGATAAATAGTTATGAAGTGGGAGACCTGGAAGGGGCAGAAAGTAGAGTCAGTGAACAAAGGATCTGGAGAGAAGGAGGCGAGTGAGAGTTGAAAGTCAGAGAGGAAGGGAGGAATAGTACAGGGCTTACATTTTCTCTTAGAAATAGGAGTGGTGGGTGGGGAGGAAAGGTTAGAGGAAGGAAATATAATGGTGCTGGCTACAATGGAGTGATTCATAAGAGATGGCGTGACAGTAGTGCTAGATGCTGAGTGTGAGTTAGAGATGAACAAGATGTCAAGAGAGCTACTACAGCGTGAGTGTGTAGGTTATGAATAAAGTAGATAGCGTGTTCATTGAGAAAAGATTGAAGGTCAGATTTGTGTGGAGTGTTAGGAGAAGGAATGTTACAGTCACCTAAGAGGATGAGGTGATGTGGCAGGGAGAGAAAATCAAGGAGCAGCCCAAATTCATTGAAGAATGGTTCATTGGGGCCAGGAGGGCGATAAATAGAAATGAGGTAAGGTGAGAATGAAGAGCAATAGTTGAGAGTTTAATTTCAATGGAGGAATGATGGGATTTGGCATTGGGGAATTAGATGTTAAAGCGGGATGAAAATAGGTTCCTGACATCACCACCTTTGCCCTCGGATGAGGAGTGTGAGAGAACAAAACTTTGGAGTCTGGACGGGCTGCCGGGGTAGCAGTCTCAGAGGGAGAGATACAGGTTTCAGTGATAGAAAGGAAATCAAGAGGGGGAGAGCTAGAGTGAAAGTAGTCAGTGATGAAGGAAGTCTATTTTCAAACACGCTGAGTGGTTCAGAGTGCAATGTTCAGTTGATGTGGCAGAGAGGAGCAGAGGAGTTTAGTTTTGGAGTAGGAGAGGCTGGGTGGGTTGGGGATAAGCACGGTCTGTTGGCTGGTGTTGTTTGTTATACGGGGTGATATGGAGATGATGTAGTGATAGTGGCGAGTTGTGAGTTTTCTGATAGGAAAGGAAAGGTGGGGGATGTAGGATGATTGGAGTACTAGTCATGATAGATAATTGGACATTGGCTTTTACTATATGCACTAGCGTTCATTGCGACAAACATCCCAAGAGGAGTGTGGCACTATGGAAATACATGGACGTGACAAGAAAGACATTTCAGAGGCATGGCTTGGGTAAGATATGGTGAGGTATTTCAAGCTCAGATTGAGAGGATGATACATTGGTATGGCGCAAGCTAGATATGTTTTTGTGGTTACAATGGATGGCACCAACATGGCCAGCACCAGCAAGGCATACACCAAGCAGACTATTTTTGCCTAATCGGGTCAAACACACATGTTTCAAGGTATGTTCAGGTTTAGGTATGATCTCAGCAAGTGCACAGGATGGCACCTAGTCACACAGTGCTTCAGTGTAGTGGGTAGTGGGGAGCAGTTTTGCAGTATAGAGGGAGAGTGACTATCTGGGAAGTTGTGGCAAAGTGCTTTTATGTTGGTTAGGGTGTGAAAGGTACAGGAATGGTTGCAATGTTATGTGAATAGGGCAAGTGCCAAGTTCTTGGAGGCCAGGTTTAGGTCCGGTTTTCAATTGAGACATAGGATGGGAAGGTGGGCAGACAATGTACAGTCTGTTAAGACATGCCAGCAATAGTGGCGAAGACGTGGATGAAAGAAATGGAAAAAGAAAAGGTGTCAGGCCCTTTAGGGAACGGCCTGTACATCATCTGATTATACCCCATTTTGGGTTGTTCCCAAAACAACAAAGGAGAGTTTGGGTTGGTTGACCACCTGCCCTGGCTGGAGGGCATTAGTTTAATGATTATATTGCAGAGGAGGACTGTGCTGTGTCTTATGCAAATGTATATTGTGCTATATTGATGGTGAGGAAGTGCCGGCCAGTGTGCACTGATAGCGAAGTCCAATGTTAAATCTGCTTTTAGGCTTTGGCCCATGCGCCCACAGGATTTTTGGTTGTTACGCATGCACTTATGCCGTTTCATTGTTGTAGACAAGATTCTGCTGACAGAGTGCTCAGTTTTCTGTGCACTATTTGAGCAGTTCAGCACATTTATGCAGTAGGACACTTGAAGAAAGATGGGTTCGGAGCAAGGCTTGCACTGCTTGGATGAATTCCTGTGTGTGGGTTGTGCAAGGAGTGCGGGAAGCTGTTAGGAGAGTTTGTGCAATAACTGGCAGAGATTGGGGCACCGCTGATGAAGGAAAAGGATGAGGGCCCAAGTGATAGGTTAACGTTTCTGGGGATTATGCTGAAGTTGGTGTGGATGTGCTCCAGGTTATCTGCCGAGAAAGTGGAGAAGCTGGTGGGTTTGCTAACGAAGGCCGTTGCAGCCAAAAAGATGGAGTTGCGGTGCATGCAGGAGCTATTGGGATATTTGCAATCCACTTGTAAGGTGTTTGCGCTGGGGCTAACGTTTTCTAGGAGGTTAGCAAGGTTGATGGCGGGCGGCACAACATAGTGGATGACAGCACCACTGAAGGAGGGCCTGGTGTTGTCGTTGTAGTTCCTGATGGCGTATCGTGGACTGTTAATGCGCCACATGCATGGCCCAGCAGAGTGTAGGATGCAGAATGTTTCAGATGCCTCCAGTGTAGGGGGGGTTGCCCTGGGTTGGCAGGGGAGTTGGTGTGCAGAGAAGTGGACAAAAATGTGGAGGGGCAAAAAATTGAGCATTTATTTCCTTGGGCTTTTCACGCTGGTGGTGGTGTTGGTGTTGTGGGGAAGGGTCCATTTCAATATTGATAATGAGGCATGTGGTGTCCGTGGTAAATAAACAGACCACAAAGGAAGAACAGGCGCTGAGGCTGTTGAGAGTGTTTACAGTGAGTTTCTTTTCATGGGATGTTGTGTTTAGAGCCAAGCATATTCCTGGTTGGACGCCTGGGTAGCATATGCTCTCCTTCATTGGTAGGATCCGAGGGCTGGGGCCTCGTGCAAAGGAATGGCCGAAGAAGATGTGAGCGAAATAGTCGGACCTAAGGGACTAACGGCATATAAATTAATTGAGAGCTCGTAGGCCCACTCCCCTGTAGAGGATTTTAAAGAAGCCTCACAAGATTTCGGGTGGGCACAGCATCATAATGCAAACAGCAGGAGGAGGAATCATGTGCTAACATTTGTCTTGGATTTGATGGATAGAGGGCTGTGTAGGACCACTATACAGAAAAGAAAATGATGGGGATTGCCTTTAATGGGGCATAGTTTTGGGGGTTTTGCCTGGCCGGCTGGGGAGATGGACCAGAGTATGTTGGAAGTTAGGGCCAGGGAGAAGGGCATTTGGGAAAGTATAGCAGCTGCTCAACACAATTGATGTGCGCTATGTTGTCGTCTGGATGCTTGGCACAGTTAGGCTATTAGACAGTGGTCGAAGTGTATGAAAAGAAGTAGTGGAACTATGTTCCGTGCTGGGCCGCCCCCACAAACCCCATCCCCACACCTCCTCCCACACCCAATACAAACCCCACACCTGGGTCCCGCCTTTCCTCAATTCTTCCCCACCACTGTGTGAAGGCTGAAAGAAACTCAGCGAAAGAAAATGCAAAATTTCATTTTGAATGAACCCATTATTTGTATTTGTTGCCCCCACAGCATGCAGCTTTACATCCCCTTCATAATCACCCAACATTCACACGTCTTAAGGGGCATGCTAAAGATTAAAGCCACCCCTCCCACCAACCCCTGATGCAGTGCACTGAAGTGCAAGTATTAACTTCTTCTTACACTTTTATTTTTAAATGAAACCGTTCCGGACCGGGTTCTTTTTTAAATAAAAGTATAGGAACAGTGAAGCTTAATAAAAAAAAGTGGAGGAGCACCGCTCCCAACCGCTCCTGCCCACTTCAACCACGTCTATTAGAATAGGAGTGGTGACATTTCAGAGTTTACTTCTTGTGGGTGTTTTTGGGAGCATGTTGATAGTCAGTCCTGGTATAGGGGAAAGAGACTGAGGTACTGCAGTGGTTGGAATAGAGAATAGTAGATGAAGGGGGTGGGGCAAAGGTTTGAGAGGGGGTAATGAGCACCCATCCTGAGGCTGGATTGCCTGTGCTAGCGTTCAAGGGGTGATCTGGCAGTGAGAACCTCATCCTATGGTCATCATGGGTGAGGAGGGGGAAGAAGAGAGAGCCCATGCACCTGTTCCACGCAGAATGCACAGCACCCTTTCGCCTATGACCGAATTTGACACTACTGGCCCACCATCCAAGCTGGGGCCGAAGTGGCTTCTATGGGTTAAGAAGTTGAAAATGTTTTTCAGGGCATCAGGGGAGACAGATGATGATGCGAAAGTTGCCACCATGGTGTGCTCAGCGGGCACAGAGGTCCACAGGATCTATGGCTCCCTAAATCTTCAGGTGGTTACGTATGATGCAGTAAAACAGGCCCTCCAAGACCATTTTCTCTTCATGGCGAATGTCGATTTCGATAGATTTGTTATGTGTGCGGAGAAGCAGCAAGGGGATGAGTCACTGGACCAGTTCTGTGCACGGCTGAGGCACCTCGCAAGTACCTGCAGATGAGTGAATGAGGAGGAGATGGTGCGGAACCAGCTGTTTCAAGGGTGTAGCTCAGGGAAGCTGAGAAGGCAGGTGCTAAGGGAGCCGGGCCTGATGCTGCAACAGATCCTCGACACAGGGAGAGCATACGAACTGGCGGAGTCCAGAGGGATGAAAATGGACGCTGCTATGCACCCTGGGAAGGGCGAGGACGCTTTTGCCATCAGACGCTCTGCCCCAGGGAGGGTGCAATGGACACCTAGTAGGGTGGACAGTCCCTCTGCATCTGGTACTCTGCAGTCATGTTCGTATTGCGGGTTTGACCTGCCGCATGTGAGGGAATGCCCGGCAAAGACAAGGGTCTGTGGCCGGTGTGGCACACCAGGACACTATGCAAGGGTGTGCAGGGCCTCCACCCCAGTGACGGCGTCAAGGGGGCCAGCGAGAGTAGGCGGGAGTAATGACCGGAGAGTGAGGGGTGTGTCGTCGGTTGAGCAAGGCATGCAGGATCTGGACATAGCTGAGGAGGAAGAAGAGGAGGAGGAAATCTTCTTCATTTCTAGCATTGCTACAGGATCCAGAGGAAACAGACAGCCAACGTGCACAGTGGACATTGGTGAGGTGCCCACTCCCGTTTTGATAGACACTGGCGCGTCAGTCTGCGTGCTAGTGGCAGAAAACTATGAGGCTCTCCCAGGCCCTCCCAAGCTGGCAGAGTCAAAGGCCTGGATATATTCTTTCGGTGGAGATACGCCGCCACCGATTCAAGGAGTGTTTGTGGCTCCGGTGTCACATGGGCAGAACAAGATCAAGGTCAGGTTCTTTGTGACGAGTGTGAGCCCACACTCCCTCTTGAGTTGTGCTGCTTCCGAAGCCCTTGACATTGTACATTTTACGCTGGCTGTATACCATAAGGATATTGACCGCCTCCTGCAGCGTTTTGACAGCATCTTTCAGGGGGTCGTAAAACTAAAGGGTGACCCCATCAGGCTTCACATTGATGGATCTGTGAGGCTGACAGCCCTCAAACACCGTAGAATACCATTCCACCTGAGGGCACAAGTGGAGAAGGAACTTCAGTCGCTCATCGACTTGGACATTATTGAGAGGGTTAAGGGTCCAACCCCGTGGGTCTCCCCAATTGTCGTTGCCCCAAGCCCAAACAGCCAGGAGCCGTCCACATCTGTGTGGACATGAGACTGCCTAATATTGCCATCAAAAGGGAGCGTCACCTCACGCCCACGCTGGATGACATCGTCGGCGAGCTGCAGGGAGCGAAAGACTTCTCCAAGCTGGACCTGAGGTCTGGCTACCATCAACTGGAACTTCACCCGGAGTCGAGATATATCACCACCTTCATGACTCACGAGGGGCTGTACCAGTTTAAAAGGCTCAGCTCTGGTGTCTTGTCGGCAGTGGAGGTTTTCCAGAACGCCATCCGGGGGGCCCTGGCGGGACTGAAAGGGGTGATCAATATATCAGATGACATTCTGGTGTTCGCACAGTTGAAGGCGGAACACCTGAAGCGGGCACTGGAGAGACTCAAAAGCCTGGGGCTGATCCTTCACCGAATTAAATGTGAATTTCTTAAGGACCGAATAGAATTTTTCGTGTTTGTGTTCCATGCAGGAAGCATCTCGCCTGATCCGGAGAAAGTAAGGGACATTCGTGAGGCAGCCCAGCCAGAGTCACCAGCCGAGATAAGGAGTTTCCTCGGCATGGTCAAATATTGTGGACGATTCATTAGCGATCTGGCGTCTCTGTCGGAGCCATTGCGGGCCCTGACAAGGAATGACGCGGCGTGGGCCTGGACGGCGAAGGAACAGAGGACGTTCGCTGAGATCAAGAACGCCTTGTCGGGCCACGAGACCATGGCGTATTTTAACCCGGACAGGGAATCAGAAATAGTGGTGGACGCCAGCCTGGTGGGGTTGGGAGTGGTGCTCATTCAGGCAGATCCGCAGGGGACCATGCATCCCATCCCCTATGCTAGTAAGGCGCTGACAGAGACAGAGAAGCGGTATTCGCAAATTGAGCGCGAGGCCCTGGCCATCCTATGGGGCTGCAAGCACTTCCGGATCTACATCCTGGGGAAGCCCGTGGTTGTGATGACTGACCACAAGCCACTGATTCCGATTATGGCCGGTGCCTCATCGAAGCCTCCACTGCGCATCGAGAGATGGATGCTGTCACTCATGGAGTATGGGGTCAAGCTACAGTATCGCCCGGGCACTCAAAACCCAGCGGACTATCTGTCCCGTCACCCGGGGGCAGGGCGCCCTCGAAACTCTGCCAAAGTGGTGGACTGCATTGAAATGGTGCAGCACGTGGTGGAGGCAGCCTTGCCGGTGGCCCTGGCGCGCCAAGAAATTGCAGAGGCGTCGAATGTGGATGAGGTGTTCCTGGTCATCAAGGAAGCCATGGACAGTGGGGAGTGGCGTGAAGTGCTCACGAACAATGCCAGAAGGGAGCGTGGGGCACAAAAAGATCTCCAAGCACTATGGAAGGTGTGCAACGAGCTGTCAGTTGCAGATGACAGTCTTCTGCTGAGAGGGTGCCAAATCGTCATCCTGCGAGCCTTGGTGGGGAAAGTACTGCAGCTCGCCCATAAAGGTCACCAGGGGACGGCAAAAACGAAGGCACGCCTAAGGTTGAAGCTGTGGTTCCCGGACCTGGAGAGCAGGGTGGACGAATTTGTGCGCGCATGCATACCGTGCTAGGCGGCTAGTCCAGTGGAAAGAGGGCCGCCCATCCAGGCAATGGAAAGAAGTGAGCAACCTTGGGGGACGGTGCATGCCAACTTCGGTTCTACGGGCAGAGGAATTTACTTTCTTGCAGTTGTTGACCAGTGGTCGCGTTATCCCGAGGTGGAGCTGGTGGAATCCACAGCCAGCAATCACACCATTCTGGCCCTGGAGAAGATGTTCGCCACCCACGGGTTCCCCACCGAGATTTGTTCTGACAACGGCTCACCATTCCAGGGTCAGCAATTCACCTGGTACTGTGAGGAGAGGGGGATCAAGCACCGGAAAGTCACCCGACTCTGGCCCAGGACAAATGGGGAGGTGGAGCATTTTATGCGGACACTCAATAAGGTCTTCCGAATCTCGATGGATGAAGGAGAGGAGCTCTGCCGAAACCTCTTCGAATTTCTGCGTGAGTACCGCACAACCCTGCATCAGTCCACCGGGGTTGCGTCAGCCGAGGCCCTATTCAAGCGGTCTCCCAGAGGACTGCTACCGGAAGTGGAAGGACGCAGCCCTGGAGTGATTGACAACACCGAGTACGGGTGGAGAGGGCTATCCAAAACGAGCGGGAGAGCGCCCGCCGGAACTTGCCGGAGAAGTCGATTGCCGTGGGGGACACTGTGTTGGTCTGGAATCAGAGGCCAGAGGGGAAACTATCTCTCCTGTATGAAGCCCAGCCACTGGGCATGACCCACGTCAAGGGGTCCATGATCACCGCGGTCAATGCCTGGGGCACCATCACACGGAATGTGTCGTACTTCAAGCGGATTGAGGCGGCGCCTCCTCCAGTGACGCCCGAGGCGCCCAGACACAGACCCGGGCCAGGATCACTACCAAAGGGCGAGGGACCGCCAGAAGCTCAAGGGACACCAGACACACCTCGAGAGGAGTCCAGAAGGTACCCGAGCCGGGTGGGACGGAAGCCGCCGCAGAGGTTCCAGGACTTCATCATGGACCCTGCATCGTAACAGGTCGAGAACTGTTTGCGAAGTCCTAAATTGTTATTGTTGTGCGTTAATGTTATAGTTGTTTCTTGTTTGGGGAAAAAGGAGGGATGTTGCGTAGTGAATACGCTGTAGGCGCATGCGCGGCCCATAATGAGGCTCGCGCATGCGCGTGTAAAATAAAGACGGTCCCGGCCAGCAGTTGCAGACGGGACCCAAGCAGGCAACACGCGTCCTGTGTGTGTTCTTTAGATCTGCATGCCTGCCCACGTGTGAATGCCGGCAGGGGCCCAGGAGGTCCCACACCCACACAACAACAAGGAGAATAGGGTAGTGCACTTGATTAGAGCGCTTATAGAGTGGGTCATAATAAGGGGAACGAGAGTGGGGCTGCTTTGCATCATGAAGATGGGACAGGGTTGAAGGAGGCATGCTTGTTGGGTCAGCTGCAGAATGTGCTGAGGAGAATGGGCACGAGGCGGCAGGCTATGGAACACATTTGTTCAGGATAGGTCCAGAGCCGCATGAGAGCAGGATGGGGCTAATAAAGGAAATGTATTGTAGCTGGATGGTGTGGGGGTCTAAGGTGGATGGATTTTTTTGCAAAACAATTGTTTTCCGCTGCTCTTTCTTTTTGATTGACGGATGGATGCTGCTGCCACAAGAAGGGAAGCGGACATTGCAAAGATCAGTCACAAACTGTTCAGGCAATCGGGTGGAGACAGGTTTCTGGCAGCAAGAAAGCTTTGGACCAGCTACTGTGAATGTGTGGTAAGGTGGCCAGTAAGGGGGGGATGCGTTTGGGGCAACTGCTTTTGACTTTGATTGCATTGAAGGAAGGTCATCTGATGCCCGGGATGGGGATGGTCTTAATACCATCTCGAGGAGAGGGACTTGTTGACAGACCCACGGGCACTGGCGTAACAGGGGCCACTGCACCCCCCGTGGTGCGGGGGGCCCCGCGACCTCATGTTCTGGAAGGGGCTCCACTTGGAGTTAAAAAAAAGAATCTTTTTTTTTTTTTTTACATTTTCTTTTTGGCTTTACTTTGCATTTCTAAAGAAATGATTTCTGTAACAGAAATAATTTCTTTATGAAGGCAGAGTGAATACAAAATGTCTGGTGGCTACCCCCACCCCATGACATGAAGACCCTAGGCTGGAGGCCTCCATGTCATGGGGTGGGGGAAGCCCTATGGTTCAGTCCTTAACGGAAATAATTTATTTATGAAGTCAGAGTGATTTCAAAAAGAAACAATGGGCCTCATTACGAGCATGGCGGTAGCTGTGCCTGTATGGAAGGCACAGCTACTGCCATGCTTGCTACCGGCACCGCCTCCTGCGATTGGGCAATAACTAGCCCATTACAAGATGAATGGGCCAGCAATGCCCATTCGCGGGTGGCGGTATTGCCAGGCTCCCGATAGCATGGTTGCGCCGGCACCATTGATAACGGTGTTGGCGCAATTACAAGTTATGGTCGTGGGTGCCGCACAGCCCGCCAGGTAAGACCTGGCGGGCTGTCAGGAACCCGCGAGCAGAACTCGTAATGCGGCGGGACGGTATGAACGGTGCTGGTGCCTTACCGGCACCGTTCATACCGTCACCGCCAGGGTCCTAATGAGGCCCAATGTATTTTTGAAGTATTATGGCTCCCCTCAACCCATGACGTGTGCGTGTGTGAGTGTATGGTGAAAGAGTTCACACAAATGTATGGCTGGCTGGGTATGCATGTGTGCGTGTACAGTGAAAGGATGCACACTGAAATGTATGCGTGGCTGCCTGGGTGTGCCTTTATGGTGAAAGTGTACACACTTAAATGTATAGGTGACTTTCTGTGTGAGGGTATGGTGAAAGGGTGCACACAAATGTATGGGCGGCTGTGTGTGCATGTACGGTGAAAGGATGCACACTGTGTGGGTGGCTCCCTGGGTGTTCCTGTATGGTGAAAGGGTGCACACTTAAATGTACAGGTGGCTGCCTGGGTGTGTCTGTATGGTGAAAGGGTGCACACTTAAATATATAGATAGGTGCCTGGGTGTGTGTGCCTGTGTGGTGAAAGGTTGCACACTTAAATGTACAGGTGGCTGCCTGGGTGTGCCTGTATGGTGAAAGGGTGCACACTTAAATATATGGATGGGTGGCTGTGCGTGTGTATATATGGTTAATGGTGTGTATGCTTGTGTTCAGGAGCGCAACAAAACCTACATTTCAGGGGGGCTAACTTTTCAAATGTTGGGAGAGTGCTAACTTCACGTGTGGTGGAGAGGTGCAAACTTATTTGTGTGGGAGCATCTAACTTCTTGACGCATTTTAATGAGACTATTCTAGTGCGGCCTCAATGTTACAAGCAGTTAATTCTCTACTTTAGGTCTGAAAGCACCCACTTATGGGCTGCTGTGAGAATGACTGGTCTTCTGTTTCCGCTCTACCCTTCCAATCACTCCTCTGGCATGCAAGTACTAAACCCACATCACAATTTCAATTGCTTAAAGAATTTGGCATTTGAATGCAGGTAAAACAGTGAAATGATGTACATTAGTAATTGCTGGGCTGGGCCCTTCTTAATGGCAAAACCCAGGTGCCGTTTAACATCTGTCTTCTATTCTGTCGGCAACTGCTCTGAAGGTCAGCCAGGTCAAGTCAACATAGCCGACAATTTCAGTGGGGGGGAGTGCTGAAGCCCAGTCAGCTCAAAGGTGTTGCACCACTACTTGTGTTTAACGCCTTTATTAATTATTGGTAATCTTCTTTACACCTATCCCTATTCTTCCTCATCCCAGTACTTGTGTATGAGGCAGTACTTGTGTATGAGGCACTATGCCTCATACACAAGTACTGGGATAAGGTAGAGGTACATGAAGGTAATGCCTGACTTAGCTACCTGTAATCTTCATTACTCCTAGTCCCACTCTTCCTCCAGTACTTACCAGTGAGGCAAGGAGCCTCATAAGTAAGCACTGGGACGAGGAAGAGGGACATGGAGGTAATTCTGAGCCATTGAGCTGATTTTGGAGGTTGGGTAGGGGATGGGAGGGAGAAGGGATGTGTGAGGGGGTGGGGTTGTGCAATAAATCATACTGGTCATCCATGTCCATGCTAAGCAGACATGATATGTGGTATTAGTGGCTAGAGAGGCATTTTGGTGCAGCCAGTCTAGTCATTCCTCAGTTTGGTATGACTTTTTTTAACTGGGCATTTCTGATAAAGCAGTCCTGCTAAGTGTAATTACCTGGCTAGACTGGCATTTGGGTTCTGCCAGTCTAGCCGTTTCTTACTGTGGCACTGTATATTTTTCTGGGCATCTGTGATAAAATGTTATGTTATGATATGATGAGTCATATATAACGCACCTGTACACAAGTGTTTTTAGACACGACAAGACAAGAGAAGGAAAACTGAGGAGGAAAACTGAGGGAGGACAAGACAAATGATTTTACTAAGCCTTGTGTCATTCAGATCATGCAAGTGCGAGAACGAGAAGTGCAAGGGGAAAGGAAGGGGGGAAGTGCAAGGGAGAGGGGAGCGGTAAACATGGCAGCAATGCTCTGAGTAACTGCCGCCAGAGCAGCGCTGCTCTGGGTAGTGCAAGGAGAACAAGGGACTGTAGGGTTACAGTTACAGCCCCTAAATGGGTGGTAGGCCTGGAGGCAGTGCAAGGGTGACTGATCCAGAAAGAGCCTGGACTCAGTGAGACAGAGGGTAGCCAAGCAACCAGTTGGTACAGCGGACAGGTAGGTCAGCAGGGGAGGGAGAGAGAGAAAGCAGAGGAGAAGAGGAACGTTTTGAGCTGCTTCCGGATCTTCAGGTGGTCCTGGTCAAGTTTGGGAGGGTCAGGGAGGCCATTTCAGAGGGAGGCGCCTGCAGGGGAGAAGGATCTACCTCCCTCTACTCTCTGCCTGGAGAAGTATCTAACCCCTAGGGCTCGAGAAGGAAGGTATTTTGGAAGATAGCGTTGGATGTAGTGCAGATACCAGCCCCAGAAAGCCTTGTGGACAATGAAAAGGGTCTTGAACTTGATCCTTGCAGCCATCGAAAGTCAGTGGAGAGATTTCATGGCTGGAGAGATACAGTCCCTAGGCTTGAGGCCAAGGATAATTCTTGCAGTCCTGTTCTGGATTAGTTGCAGAGAGTGGAGAGTAGAGGAAGGCAGAATGAGAAAGTGGCTGTTGCAGTAGTCCAGCCTAGAGAGAACCAGACCTCTGGAGACAGTGAGCTTCTGGGGGAAAGTGAGAAATTGAGGAGTCCCTTTGAGGCAGTGCAGTTGGTAGTGGGATTTCTTGGCGACATCCGAGATGTGAGGAGAGAAAGAGAGAGTGGAGTTGAAGATCACACCAGGAATGAGCGAGAGAGGAGAATAGGTTGAGGGGAGCCTGAATGAAAGCTGAGTGTCATCCGGATAACACTGTAAGTTAGAGGAGAAGGTAGATATCAGGTGGGTTGAAGGGGCCAAGTAGAGGTTGAAAAACCAGGGTGAGAGGATAGAGCCCTGGAGAACGCCACATGCAGAGAGAGGTGGTGGAGTGAAAGGGACAAAGTTGGACCTGGGAGGGGCGGTCCAAGAAGAAGGAGGTCAGCCACTCCAGGGCCTGATCCATGATGCCCAGGTTCTCACAGAGTCAATTGATCAGGATGGCGTTTTGACCGTGTCGAAAGCAGAGGAAAATTCCAGGATGATGAGGACAGAAGGAATGCTGGAATCAAGTTTAGAGATCAGATCTTCACATGTGTTCAGGAGAGCAATTTCTGTGCCTCTGGCAGCTCTTAAACCAGACTGATGGTTATGGAGACAACCAACAGATTCAGTGTGGAGTGTAAGCTGGCAGTTGGCCAGCTTTTCCAAGAATTTGGGAGAGGGGAAAGTTCCAGTGGCAAAAGATTGATTACAAAAATCGGCCAAGGCTGGAACGTGTCAATGTGGTCCTCGATGGTTCTGGAGGAGCAGGCGAGCACCTGTTTCAACAATACTTCCATAGATGCGACTTTGTCAGGTGTTAGAGAGAAAGAGAAGAAAGGAGGAGGAGAAGAGGAGATGGTCAAAGGGGGCCGAGAGTGGAAGAGGGAGAGGAAGAGGAGATAGTGGACAGGATATCCTGAGTTTTAGCGGAGAAGCGAGAGGCCAAAGCCGTACAGAGGGCCTGTTGAGGGAACAGGAGAAGTAGAAACTGCAACAGGATTGGCCAGATCCTTGCATATTTTAAAGAGTTTGGCTGTGTTGTTAGAAGCGTAGAGACGCAGGCTTGAATGTGTGCTCTCTTCTTGATGAGTCTTATTGCTTCAACTGGCATTTTGGTGCAACCAGTCTAGGTATGTCTTAATGTTACTGTAATGTTATTATGTGTCTACACTGGTCTACATTGTGCAGCCAGTTGGACATGTTTTTATTGTGGCATGGCATTTTTAACAGCAAAGCATTCATGTTCATGTGCACTGTTGGTGACTTGCATGTTTTGGATTGCTGTTACCCTCCACAACAATAGCAAACACTGTGGCTTTTTAGTCAATTTTTCTCATAAAGTGTGCTGTATATTGCATTAAAACACATATTTATATCTTTCTCCTAGTGCAGTGTGTGGCATACCCCTTCAGCAACACATTTGAGCGTATTACGCAAGCGTGGTAATCTAGGGCGGCCCAGAGTGTGGCGCGACTTGTGATTTATTGCCGAGTTGGGGGGGGCCCTCTCAGCAGGGCTTGCAGGGGGGCCCCCAGAGCTTGTGTTACGCCACTGCCCGCGGGTGCCTCTGATCTAGAAGATGAAAAGGGATTGCACACAGTTACGGCAGGATTGGCCCAATACTACCATAAAGTGTACAGAGTTGTCACCTAGATGGGTTTTGGAGGGGGCGCATGAAACAGCAACCATGGAGCACATTGGGAGAAAATAATTGAATATAGAAATGAATACATTTTGTAGGACGGGGGATATTAAGAAGGTTGTGCAGAAGTAAATAAGATAAGAGTGAGCAGCCAAGCAGGCATATTTTGAGAGGATTGTGTACATTTGTCGATGATGGGGAGCAAATTTGATATATTGGAGTTGATTGTGCTGTTGAGGGATTATATGAATGTGAAGAAGGATGACGGTGGAGAAACAAAGACGCTGCTCAGGTATGTTTTGCTTGGTGGCACAGAAGTGGAACTCAGGGGTTCTAGTAGTTTCAGTTTCGGAACTATGCATAGCTAAGGTTAGGGAAGGAATGGTTAGCTCTGTCTAGACAGACAGCCAAGCCTGGCCGTAGAAAGCGGAAGGTGTGTCAGGCATGGATGCTGAATAGGGATGGGGGGCTTTGGAGGCAACAGATGGGGTAACAGAGTCCACTTTTGCAGTAGCAAGGAAGAGAATATGTGGAACGTGAGGGACAACGTTTGACTGGAGGGAACTACCAGGTAATTTGGGCAGTGGTAGCACCTGGGGCACATGTGTCCCCCGAGTGATCGGTGGCGTATGCTGAGGGTTTTTTATATTGCCATGGTGCCGGAACCTTCAACTGTTTTTGTGCATTTCCGAGCCCTTCTCGCAGTCTCCCGCTCTATCCCTTATTATGGCAGCTTGTAGGGGTGAGGGGACCTGGGGGTGCGAGTGTTGGGTATTTCCCATCCCTAAGAGGTATTGTTGGCAGATCTAGGCGGTAGAGTGAATTTACATGGTTATAGAAACGTTGGTTGTCGCTGGTGTGACCGGTCAGCTTTGTCTATATGCAATAGGTATCAGAGTAGGAAGGGCGTGTTATGTTTAAAGGGCGGAGGAGTTGTGGTAAGTGGCAGCACATAGTTGGGACTTGGAGGTTGGGGTAGTGTGGTTTAGTATATATGTACTGCTAACTTAAGCCGGGAAGGATCGGTTAACTCTATTTAGATGGACTGGGTAGCCTGGGCTCCAGGGAGTGAAGCATCAAGCAAGGATGTTGCATTGAGAAGGGAGGTTTTGGAAGGAACAGAGATGGGTAACGAAGCTCAATGGTGGGGAAAGGTGATTTGTGGATGGTGGTGGTGGGCATGCGAAGGGTGGAATTTAGGGGAGGGAAGGGCATCTACATCAATTGATTGTTAACACAATGTTAGGTTAAAGTGCACAGCATTGAACCCAGGCTGGCATTTGATAGTGAGATTAGGTCTATCACGTTAAAGTGAACTTTTCCACAAAAAGTGGGTGCCATGTGTTGAAGGTGCCCAATCCTACGGTGGGGAATTCGAACACGCATGAGGAGGTTGGAACACAGAGTTCCTTCGCACAAAACATATGAAATTAGTCAAAGCACAAAGCAGGTGCTCCATGACATTCTAGGAGCAGCAGCAGCCAGTCAGGCTGTACTGGGTGTGAACTTCCCAGAAAAGAGCTGGCCTTGCTAAATGAAATGGCTGAGCGGCAGTAATCTTGAAGTATGCCTTCTTATTTGCTGTCAGAGTTGGTCTTTCAGAATTTCCCACCAGCAAATACCCTGGGAGTCCACAATTAACGGAAATGTGGCTTTCCAAACAATCAGGAGGTAGCAGCAGAAGCAGCTGGGGGTGTGAGTGTTTAACCTGCCAGCTTTACAGTTTGTCAACCATAACTAATGTTCCTACTGCCGAACAAAAACACCAAGGCCGCTTCAGATTATTGGCCGCCCCACGGGGTGTTTTCAAGATACATTATTTATTACTTTTTCATATTAACTGGCCTTTTTGGCCCCTGCTATTTGCGCGACGCCTCGTGACCTGAAATTGCTTGTCTGCCATTAACGGTTTTGGCGCTCGGCGGGAGGCGCGAGCTCGCATGCCTCGCTTGTAGCGCGGCATTCGGAGGGTTCAGACAGAAGCCGGAAGCAAGGAATGTGTTTTCTGGAAAAGCAAAAGCTTCCTTTAGACAAAAACTGTTGATATGGGGAAACCTGCCGCTGATATTTTGTCAACACCCAAGGGCTTGCAGATAAGGGACAGAAAGATGTCAGCAGCACTGCTCCAGCAATAAGGCACTCTTGGGGCTTGCCCAAGGAGAGGATAGTATGGTACAGTAGTGATCTCAATATTGGCCCTAAACAATTAAATATGGCCCCAATGTATGCTGGAGGCACGGAAGGCGTTTCTGTATGCAAATTATCATCACCTGTTTGGATGCCAATGCTGCAATGATGTGCTTATAGATAGATGATCTTAATGTTTGTTGAAAATATGGAGATTTCTTTTTCTGCCATGAGGCTTGCCCAACATTTTGATTGCCCTTTTTGATAAGTCAGAATCAGGAGTTGGACAACTCGGTGAGCTGTGTAACATAATGATGTAATTGAAGTGCCGAAACCCTATTCTCTCCCTACGATTCTGGTCCCCAAGGGTGCACGTCAGGATGTCACACAGAATAAAAATAGGTCAGTCCTCTAGAAAAAACCTACCACAGCCTGATTGCTCTCCCTACCACAAAAAAGGAAAATATTCTGACCAAAAAGATATCCTAGGGCTATGATATATTCTTGGCTGGTTTCTGGCCCCCACTGCACTGTCTCTGGATTAGACACAGACTCCTTGCCTGAGCATGGCCGCAGTATCATCACCAGTAAAGGTTTATGGACTTTTCACCAGATCTACAGTTCAAGCCATGAAATGTTCAATAAATCTCCTTAGGACTTCCCGCCTGGTGTACAAGTGAGTAGTAAGTTTCTCTAGGCCTCCTGGCTCACTGCACAGTACAAATTATGTACTTCACAAAGTTCTTTCAAATGTCTCTGTATAGCCAGGCCTCCTCCGGCCCTGTTCAGATCCCCTTTGATTCCTAGCCCTCCCTGAGGTCTCGGGTTTCACCCTCTCTCTTGAGGTAGGTTTAATTACTGCCCACTCGGAGCCCATCTGATTTTTACCCCACCCCAAGGTCTTGGGTTTCACACCCCTTCTTGGGGTATTTGGTTTCTCAGCCACTCTTGGGCTCTTTGGTCTCTCAGCCCTTCGTGACCTCTTTGGTTTCTCACCCCTTCTTGGGGTATATGGGCTCCCCCCACGTCTTGGGCTACCTGGCTCATCACCCTGTTGTCTGATGCCTCAGCCCCTCTTGGGCTACTTGTTTTTTCAGACTGGCTTGGGCTATTTGGTTCCTCAGGCCCCTCTTGAGATATTTGGTTTCTCAGCCCTGCTTGGGTTATTTGGTTATTCTGACCCTTTTGGGCTAGTCGGTTTCTCAGCCTGGCTTGGGCTATTTGGTTCTTCAACCCCTCTTGGGCTACTTGGTTTCTCAGCCCAGCTTGGGCTATGTGGTCTCTTCCCCTCCCAGCAAGGGGTAAATTAATTCTCGTTGGCCCTTCCAGGGCTTTCGGTTTCTCAGTCCATCTTGGGTTATGGCTTGGCCGGTCCGCCCTCCTGCCAGTTCCCGGGCCACACTGCGTACCTTGTTCGCTGCTGCCGCATCCTTCAGGGGAGGCATTCTCCTCTGTTGATGGGTCACCTTGTTTCTCCTCTGTCTTCTGTGTTGGTTCACTGGTGTAGGTTCTTCCCATTGGCTTGTGACTGGACTTCGGCGTCCTGCTCCAGCAAACACCGGTCTGCCACTTTGCGTGTGGTTGCATCACTTTTCCAGACAGTGGCAGAAGCTTCTCCAGTCCCCAGTCTTGTATCAGGCAGCAGCATTCAGCTGGCTTTCTCGCTCCTCCTATCTCAGCTATGGCTGTGTGGTGCTGCTTACTGGCTAAGCCTGGAAGGGTGACATTCCTTCCTCTGTGTTACTTTGCAGGCTTTGTCTCTCTCTCTCTCTCTCCCTCTGTCTCTCTCTCTCTCTATCCTTCTCTCTCTCTCTCTCTCTCTCTCTCTCTATCTCTCTCATTCTCTCTCCTCTCCCTCTCTCTCTCTCTCTCCTGTTCTCCCTACTCTTCGTGTCTGTCTCACAGGGACCATTATTTTTCTCCCTGCGAGGAGATGGCACACTGCATTGGTCCTGCGATTCAGGCAAGGATGGCCATAGTAAAGGTCAGAAACCACACCAGTCACTTCTCTAGGGATATTCACACTTTTGTCTCTTGTAATCCCGATGTAGCCAATAGAGATTTGCTTCCTGATGCAATGGAGATTAACACATATACCCTGTCCGCTATGGGGTGTTAAGCTTAGCAGGCTCACCTCGGTAGTCCCAAAGGGGATGGCTCCCCCTTGCGGAGAGGGGACAAATTCCCTGTATTCATCACACCTCCTTCGAACACCATCCACTCTCTATGAATTACTTTGTGGAGGAATTTAAACTGTACTTGACAGCAGGATTTCTATACATTGCTTTTTTTATTGGTTAAATTTGCTGTCTCAATGACACACTACACCGCTATTTTGGTCCCAATTTACAATGCGCGCCTGACACATCATTTTGAGACGTTGTTTATCATTTCCCCAGCTAAATAGCTCATTGTTATTCAATGGGGATCAAAGTACTAGCACCTGCACGCACAGGCGCTAGCCACAAGCACTGTGAAAAGACAAGGGGTGTGTATTGCATGCATCCTTTCAGGCAAATAGGCGGTCGGGCTCCTGTGGTTCCCCGTAACATCGGTAGGCAAAAAAGTTAGTGCCTACCTGGTCTACCCTTCACCGATTGTGTGAATGCCTCATCTGTCAACTTGGCAAATGCCTCATCAACTAGGTGACCCCTAAAGGAACTGTGTGCCCAGTTTCGATCTGCTCCACCAATGTTATTTAAACCCATTTGGTACTCAGGGTGTGCTATCAAGCAGGCAGTCAGATGGCTTCCCTGTATACTGGCTCACTGCTGATCATATTATACTGCAATATGAATCCTTTCTAGCATTGCAAAAAAGCCTGTCTGTCACCACCGGCATGTTATGTCCCATCTGGTGAAGTTTTGTGGCTGAGGAGTGCTGGATTTCAGAAAGTCCAAAAGTGAGGTCTATCCTATGGACTGTGGACCCATGATGGCGAGTGTGGAGGAGCACACGTGTGCCTGCTCTCTCCAGTGCATGACAGGTGATGGGGTCTTTTTACAGCTCGGCACAAGCCCACTGTGGAGTGACTGCATCTGCCAGCAACTCTGGCCTCTCTCCCCCAGGTGCGAGGGTCATCAGCGTGGAGGTTTGAGAGCGGCGAGTGATGCCTCTGGTGGACTGTGAAGTGCACAGCTGGTTCCTGCTTCAGAGCTCGCTTTGGGCTCAATATCTTCTGGAACTGAAAGGGTCTGATGCTTAGAGGCGATCTGCATGGTGTCACTTTGCTGTGGGCATGGATCAAAGGACTAATACCAATCTCTTCAATGGCTGCCCTGGTGTGCTATCCTTATAGCCTTTAAATGGGGAGAGCCACTCTATATTGGACCGTGTGCCCTTGCACCCGCCCTGCTCTCTTCCACCCACAACACTGGCACTTCCTGTGCATGCCTCCTCAAAATAATTGTCCATTTGACCACAATTACCCATTCGCTGTGGACTCCTCTTGGCTCCATATTCGTACAAGGGTGTGAGATCCCCGCAACACTGGTTAATATTCCACATAGCAGGGAAATCACATGATTCCTAACATGTCTACTGCTCTGGAGATGCATTTGTGGAGAATGGCTGAGCTTGGCAATCTTTCATCTACTTTGTGCCCGCTAACTAGTTTGAGAAATCTGTGCCAAGTCCCCTAATAAGTTGCTGTACATACAGTGGGAGCGCTGGCATGCCAAAAGCATCAGAGTGGCTGGATCTCTATGGAACTCGGTAGTGATATTCACTGTGCACTTTAGTTGACTTTTAATCCGCCAAGTACATATTGTGGAATACCCCTTAAGGATCTTTGATGTGAGCTTATAGCAAATAGGCACCCGATCCACCCTCATAGTCTCAGTAGAATGCCAAATGGGTAATGGCAGGGAAACAGACAAAGATGGATGGCTTTAAACAACAACCTGCCAAGAAACCAACTGTGCAGCATTTACTCTTCTCTAGCTGCTTCCTTCAGATCTACAGTGCCTCCAGTATTGGCTAAACAAGGAAACACCAGTGGTCAGAAGCTGTATCCTCTAACATGTCGTATTGAGCACCCTTAGCATGTGGAAAAACTATGTGGCTGTATGTCTTTGGCAGAGTAGGACATCCATTTTTAAAATAGAACTGCTCGCGACATCTTAGACAGCCCATTTTGCCTCTCCACATGAAACTATGAGAAATCTACCTGCATACTCTAAGTATGTTATGTTATATTGTTGACCCTTGTGATTACGTAATATGATGTGTTGGGTCTTGAAATGTATAGTGTCTGTACTATTTCTTTTTACAAAATGGATGTATCCCTTTAGACTAGAAAGGGACACTAGATATGTGACTTCACAATGATTATTTGACGAGCTTATTGGAGCTGTGTCTAATATCCTTTTGTCTGATTCTTTTTACCTTACCAATATGTACATGATGCTCACCAACAGATCCGCAAAGGCTTCTGAAGAAGAGGATTGTCCTCGAAACGCGTCAAGCCTATCAAAGTGGAATCTCTGTCAACTATGATAATGCAGACAATGTATTGCAGTTTTGATTTGCTTTCACTTCAACCATTTGTCTATGAATACATGAGTCGTCTCTCCTTTTATATTACCACTACTAATTCTCCTTGATTTTTACAAGGTACATCAATATTTAATGTGACTCCTCACAAAATTCATTGATAGAGCACCAAAATCCCTAAGCTATTACTCCTTGTTGTGTATCCACAGAGTGTGCAGGGGATGGGAGGACTCCAATCTTGTGTCCTCTTTCCTTGTTCCTCATTACAAGTGTGCCGGTCCGGAAACAACGGTGCCAGTAATCCTACCAGCACTGTTGTTTCTGGACCGGCTCACTACGGGTTTGCCTGCCTCAACCGCGGTGTCCGACAGAGCTGACCCTGCCGGGCACAGCAGCCATGGCAGGCAAGCCTTCATGGAAGCACCGGCACCGTTAAGAACAGTGCCGGTACTTCCGTGGTCCCCATTCTCATAGAGTCCATTAGGACATTTTTACCATTCACAATACCCTTACTAATTAGCTTTGCGTCTCTTCGCCTACTCACTTTTCTCTACCACTCCTACCCTTCCCTCCAAATAGTATGTTTTCCTTTGCCCCACCAACCCTGATGAGATTATTGCCCTAATTCCCAAGGCCAAACTTTCCTGTGCCCCCACTGACCCACTGTCCCGCACATTATGAAGTGCATAGCTCCAAGTGTTGCTCCACATCTTACTTCCCTCTTCAGTTCCTCTCTGGACAATGCCACTTTTCTCTCATCCTATAAAACAGCTAGTGTCATCCCTCTCCTTAAGAAACCTGGTGTAGATCCTAACTGTCTTGCTAACATTTGCGCTGTCTCTCTTCTGCCACACTATTCCAAAATCTTAGAGCGAGTAGTATTCAATCAGCTCATTGGCCCTCATTGCGGGTCCGGCGGTACCCGTGCCAGTGATACTGGCAGGTTCATGCCAGACACGAAATAATTATGCAGATGGGTTTAGGAGGTGAGAAAATTGAGTTGAGTGATTTTTGTAGGTGCCTCGGTTGGGAGGATTGAGAAGAAGTAAGAGAGAGTTAGAAGTCACGCTTGGCATAGTCAAGAGTAGAGGAATAGTTTTGAATAGCAGTGAGATCTAGCTGGAGATCAGAGGAGTGGCTTGAACGTTGCCAAGTGCAGAGCTTTTTCTGCATTGTTGTTTTCAGGGTGAGGATGACAGATGTAATCCATGGCGGTTAAGGAGAGGATTTAGGAGAGAGTATTGTAAAAGGGTAATGAGAGGAAAAGGGAGCATCAAGAGCAGTGTTAAATTTAGTGAAGGCTTCTGCAGTGGATGGAAAACGGAGTTCAGGGTAGGCAGAGAGATAGTGGTGTAGGTCAGAGAGGTAGTCAGGGAGTTTAGCGGAGGGAAACGTTTGCTTAGTAATAGTTGTAGTAGATAAAGAGAGTGAGGAAGAAGCAGGAGTGGAGATTGAGGCAAATACGAAAGAGTGGTCAGAGGGAGAAGGCGTGGTGGAGATATTAGAAGCAGAGAGTTGAGAGGAGATGACAATGAGGTCAAGGCCATTTCCATTTGAATGGGTGCGCAGAGAGTGGACAAAAGAGAGTGAGTGTTTAAGCAGAAGAGAGATAAAGTCAATAGATAGAGCAGCCGAAAGAGAGGGAATGTTTAAGTCACCAATGACAATGAGGTTGTGATCGGGAGGGAGAGAGTCAATTAGTTGGGGGAGGTGTTTGAGCTACCAGAACAGGGGGCCAGTAGAGAGAGAGAATATGTATGTCATAGGGGGCGATAGTGTATTTGAACGCAGGAAAATTAGCAAGAGACAAGGGAGTAGGAAAAATGGGAAGTTTGGATGATGAAGGAGAGCAAAATCATATGGAGGGAACCATTTTATTTTTTTATTGTAATGGTTTATTTCAAACTGTATACAAAGAACTTACAAAATGAATCAGAGTCGGAAACAACTAAAATACAAATTTCACTACAACAATATTATTTATAAAATTAAACTACAATAAGGCTTTTCTTTAAAATGTCATTAATAAAACTCAACTAGTTTCAATTTTGTTAAACATTTTACAGCTTTGATTAGTCATGATGTCAGCCAACCCAATAGAATGTGTTCCCAAAATGTAATCATGTTAAGAAAGTGTTCTTCATAAACATGTTCAATAGAAAAACTGTACAGATATCTTTTGTAGAGAGCTGCAATCAATATATACATGTTTCAGTGACTCGGTTGCCAACTAGCAATGTTTACATAAGGGACTATCAACTTGTCCTCTAATGTACATAATCTCCTGAATATGTATCAAAATTAATCTGACCTTCAAAAATGTTTTAATAAATCTCCTGTCTCGGTAATGAGTTAAGTAGTTTTGGAGAGTATTTCTCTTTTTCTGCTCTGTACGAAAGTCAATATACAATGTATGTTCCTCTTTTTTCCAGGTTTTAGTAAGAGTAATGAGGTCAAGAGAAGGAGAATGGGGAAGGAAGAAGTTGGAGGTAAAGGAGGTTTTGCTGCAGACAGACTGTGCATTCCAAAGAGCAATAGAAAGAGAGTAAGATGAAGAAATATAGCAACTTTGAGTCGGAGAAATAGAGAGGCGCTATGGGTAGATGCGAGAAGATCATTTGTAATGAAAGTTGGGGTTGGAGTAGGTTTGTGAATAGAAGTGAACGATAGCATGAGAAATGCATGGCAAGGGTGTAACTGAGAAGAAGCAATTAAGGGTTCTTAGAGACAAGTATCAGGACACAGCAAAGCAAAGGCTCATGGACCTTGTTATGTGTGTTGCATTGTACAGTCTGTACTGGCTACATATTATTGTTGTTTTGTATTTTACTTAGATGTTGAATAGAATAAAGAGAAAAAGGGGCAACCAATAAATAGACAGTACATTTAACTCCTGAGTTATGTAATACATATTTATTTTCGTAATGCATCACCGCCTTTTTTGGTTTTATTTTGTCTATTCATTTTATTTGGGGGGAAATGACTGTTGGCTCTCAGTGAATGTATGCAGTATCTATATCTACTTTTTAATCTCTGCTGTTTGCACAGTATATATTGTTGTTTATGGATTTGAACATTACTGTAAACTTAATGGGACAAAAAAAAGAAATGTAGGAAATTCACCAGAGTACATTTCTTGCTGAAGACTGTCATAATGCCAGTGAGAGGTACAAGACAGTTATGAGGTTGGCATTATTTGCTTGAGGCAGTGCACTCACAGCTGCATTTCGTTTTTTTCCTATTCGAAGATTACATGTCCCAGAATGTATGGGGTGTAGCGGCATGTAGTAGACACAACATGCCGACCCTCAGCTTGCAAAGGTTGTTGGAAATGCATCCCATACTGTACACAGAAACTATCTGCATTTCTCAATGAACTATTCCAGAGCACCAGCTTCATGAAAAATGGCTGTTAAGCTGAAACTGCCCTCCTCTACCCCACCAGTTCATACCTGGCTGAGTGATGAGTGCCAAAGCACTGCAATGACTCCCCTGTGGAGTGTGACAGAGATATTCTTTCAAGCATACAGGCATTGCATTCAGGCTCCAATGGTTCCCAGTCACAACAGTGGGCACATGCTTTGGAACCTGCCTGGTCTACCTTCAGTTGATTGGGAACCAGGGCCCGAGCCTGGTGAACTTCACATAAACTGGGCGATTGCCTGATCAACCGAGTGACCCTTAATCATCAAGTTCCAAAGTTTTGATCCACTCTACCAATGTTATTTTGAATGTGTTCAGTAACACCAGAGTTATTTATTTATTATAGTTCATTGTTTTCATTATTCTGGTTTTTATGAGATATGGTAATGTGTATTATAGAAATATTAATGCATTGTTAATGAGGCAAAATAAATTTACTTTAGGCAAAACTGAGCATACTGTGTTTTGTTGTTATGTATCGGGTGTGTTTTTATCTAATCTAATATTTCTCTTTGGTGAAGAAAAAAGCATAGGAGACTGGTGAATATTTTCAATATGTGTTGTTATTTATTTATTATTTATTGTTTTTAACTGATTGAGTGCTGAGTGTGTGGCAGGGTAAAGCACTCGACCCCCCACCTACACTCTGTATGTTTGCAGCAATATTCTAGCCATCCTTCAGGGGAACTCTGCTCTACCACGCACCGCATGGCCATGCTTCAGTCTGTAATGATCAATGCTGTTCTTTTTTAGGTGAAATATCAATTATTATGTTTACTTGTAGCTCTTGAATTCTAGTCTGGGGTGACAATGATACTAGACCCAACTCCTCTCAAATGATTACCTTTCTCTTTCTCTGCGCACATGTATAAGTGCCCGCAAAAGTGCCTGGCACCTGATGGCTCCCCTTGTACCCTATGTGCCAGGATACATTGGACTGCGCTGCCGAAATGCCATCTCTGCCTCCCAAGAAAAAATGACCAAATTGAAATTGATACAGAATCACAATTATGTTTTTATTTCATAAAGTTGCAGGCAACAAAAGCACAATCAAGTTCATAGAGCATATGTTAACACAAGAAAAATGAACACACATCACATATTTATTGCTATTCATAACTTTTGAAGAATACTGAGAGGACCTTCTTTAATAGTGGCAATTGTCCTGCATTAAATGACTTAAGTGTTTCATTTCAGACACAGTATGCTCCTTGAAGAAGTTCAGGTTCATTATGCCCTCAAGGATGACTATGACATTTTCGGTCATTACCCCCTTGCCTCAAACATTAATTTTGAAAGGGTCCTTTTACAGATCACATGATTTCGAGTTACTCCCCAAAACTAAAAAAGCTCTATGGGCTTTCTCTCAGAAGAAGAAAAGGCATGCAGTTGGCATCCTTTTGATGTTATTACACATCCATCTCGGATGCTTCCTGTAGGTTCTGTAGCTGGCACTATGTCTCTCTGATGAGTGTAGGAATGGCAAGAGCCTTTCTTACAGTTGTCGAGAGAGGGAGCTGGGGGGGGGGTTCCTTTCAGGTGTCAATAGGAACAGTTTAGGAGACTTTGATCAGCTCGCTACAATTGGGGCTTGGTGTCTATCCTCTGTCTCTCTTCTCTACTCCTCATCTGTTCCTGGGCCTCCTTGACTCCACGCCACATGCTCATGCCACCTCCAACCATGGGACCAACCCCTTTTGATTGGGTTCTACCCTATACACCCTCCCACAGCTGATGCTTGTTCTCCTGTTCATCCCTGCTCTCTCTGTAGCATTTATCAGACAAGGACTGGATTCTTCCAACTTCACAGTTTGCTGTTTATTCCCCTCCGCCTCCTGATGTTTACCACCTGCCACTTCCTGAAACTCTTCTCCTGCCACCTCCTGATGTCCTACTAGTGCCACCTCCAGATACTCTTCTCATAACCCTTGACACTCCCTTCCTACCCCTTCCTGGTAGCCTCTTTCTAGAACCTCCCTATGTTCAACTCATTCCCCCTCCAGAAATCTCCTCCTACCACCTCCTGATGTTCACAACCGATCACCTCTGATATTCTTCTCCTGCCACTTCCTGATGTTCAGCTCCAGCGATCCTCTCATACTCTCCTATTGTCACCTTCTGATTCTCTTCATCTACCAACTCCTACTGCATTCTGATATTCACCTGCTGCCACCTAATGACACTAATTCCGCCAACTCCTGATGTTCAACTCCGGCTACTTCCAGATACCACATCTCCTCCTTTTGTTTTCTCTGGTCCTTCCTCTCTACCGCCAACCTCCTTCTCCTAGCCTTGGAGTCAATCTCACTCCAAACACTACTCATGACATCCTCCAAACGCCTACACCACTCTTTACTGGACCAGGGATTAAATAGCCTGAAGTTCACACAAGCTGGGTTAGGCTTGGATAAAGGATTTACAGTAGTGCTGCCTTATTGTGCTAAGATTTGGGTTGGTTACCCTTAATCACATCCCTTAAAGGAGGTGTGTTTTCGTGCAGTGCGCACAGGTATTTGACTCCAGGAGTTGAGCCACATCTGCTTTTCTACATGTGATCACTGTTCATGGGGCACTCCTGGAATGACACAGTCATAAAAGTTGTCTTTCTCTTCTGGTGAAGGTTGCTTCACGGGACATGTGTGTACTACATTGTGGAATCCCTGACACTTCCCAAACAAATATCTTCCAACAAACGCCTCTCTGGGGAGATGAAGGATGGGTGCTGGATTTACCCATGAGACTCAAGTACCTTACCGTCGAGAAAATCACACGCCCATGTCACAACATACTGAGGGGTTCCCCACCAGCCAACCAGGTCTTTACTCCAGTTTGTGGATTCTTCTACCTGGACTTCCTTAAAGCAGTTAGGCAGGTCCATCCCCAGGATTACCTCCTGTGGCAGTCATAGTAGGACAGAGATATCCGCCTTGTATGGTTGGTTCTTAACTGTGAATTTCAGACTGGACTTAGCATATACTTCTCTATCTCCTTGTACACAGGTGTTGGGAAACAATTGGTATGAATTCCCTGGTCCGAGAGCACCAAGAAGGAACAGTCTGTGATTTGGCAGGTTCTGGAGTCCAGAGGGACCATAACCTCTGGTCTTTCTAACTTGCTTTAATGGTAATCACTGCTGGTATTCTGGCTCTAAACAACAGTCTTGTTTTGGGACAGCTATTTCCTCTGGAACACAGTAGCTTGTGTTGAGGGGTTTTGATTGGGAAACAGTCAAACATGAAGGAGCTACATGGATGGGTTTCAGCGGGCATGACTGCATGACAAAGTAAATGCAGGTAAAATAGTTTGAGACTAAAACATTGATGGGAAAGTAGCAGTTTCTTTAGAAGAAAGGAGCAGGTCATGGCTATGTGCTGGATCAGATTTACTTTACGTCACGCAGAGGACTCTCGTGCAAATTAGAATGTGCACTGATAGAGGGATAAGTGTTACAATCAATTAGAAGCTCTTTCTCAGGTGGATGAAAGTGATTCACCTTTGTATTTTGTGCTTCCCTCCGGCACAGTTAAGCACACATCTGACCTACCCACCTGTCCTTTGGCTGGTGTGTGCCATGTTGTAGAAGGTGATATGGCAAAATAGATGCTTGTGAAGTGCAGTCGCACTTTGATTGCATATTCGACTTGAATAGGAAACCCACCCACATCGCCACCTGACCATTAGTGTCTAATGTTCAGTGTCCCGTGTGTTACTCTTTCAGCCCCTGTGGAGGAATAATGTGATCTCGTGAAAGATGGATTTTAGTGACAGACTGCTGGGTGTCATCCCTGAGACACCCATAGGAGAGGGGTCCAGGTCTTTGAATTCTGTTGATCACCTTGATCTTTAGCATGTTCAATGGTCTGTTCATCATCACTGGGTCCCATGTGTTATTAACCCGCAAAAATATCACAATACAAAAATATTGCCATGTTTTTGCAGCAATATTAAGGCATGGAACCTTTGGGGGACACCCCCGCAAACCCTGCATTATTTTTAAAGGAACAGGGGACACCCCTGCAACCCCCACTCCTAAAAGCCCCAAAAATGATCCCCCCCCTAAAAATATCATCTATGACAGTTCCAGACGACCATATATACAGCATTATTTTTGGTGGGGATAATATGTAGTGATACCCATCACTGGTGGTGATCAATGGGGCTAACAGGATGCTATATATCTTCACATAATCCCAGGGTGTTTTCTCAAATGTGAAGCCTTGTGGGCTTTCAGCAATTATCTTTATTACCTTGTTGTGGGTGACTGTCACTGGGGTACACTTGAACAAAGCACTGGATTTCCCTTAGGTGTGTCTGTTTTGTATTAGGACATCACCAATGTGCAGGATGGTTCATAACTTGTCATGCCTTCGTTTTCTGATGCATGCATTATTTCTTCTTCTCTTTTCTTAAATTGCCTTGTCATCTGGTTCTGCCTGGGTCCAGGAAATGTATGCTGCTATGGTCAAAGCATGAGGCCAATGAGAAGCCCAGCTAGGCACATACTGTGCAGGCATGTGGAGCTGTGCCATAGTTTCCCAGAAATCAATCGCTCTAGTTGCAACTCACACCCGTTTTCCTGGGATCTATAATTTCCCTGCCTTCGGGCAGCGAGTTAGGTAAGGGTCACGAGCGCCACACTTGGTCCTTCGACTACATGTGTATTTATAATTCAAATTAGGCTGACACTTTCTTATTACTATTAATTTGAAGCAGTTTGATTAATACACAGATACTACTTTTGGCAGTATAGCAAGGCTGAGGCTTCAATAAGCTAGTAGTGTGCAAGTACAATGCTGCTTCATTGTGGCAAGTTTCGTTTCTCCATTCTTATAGCATGCATAGAATTCAAAATGGATGTAAGGCACAGTCCTCTTCCATTCGCACACTTTTCTCATTTCCATTTAGATTTACCTACAATCAATGAATCACAGTTTGCTGAATGTTCCGTGGTGAAGGCTCTAGGGCTGGCTGTCTCATTGGTTGTTTGCCAATTCCAGGATGTTCTTTGGAGACAGCCTTGATTCTTGGGGAAGAGGGCTTTTCCTGGAACGGCAGAGACAAACAGCATTGGAAAATGTGGGCCTGCTATTGACTTCTGCATTTAGTAACTCAAATGACTTACCTGGTGTTGGACTTTTGTGTGAAAATGGCTGAGTGCTTTATGTAGCATCTAACATGCCTACCACAGGCTGGACAATTCAAAGTCTAGATTGCGCTCTGGGTGGAAATGTGCAGTGAGTGTTCTGGGTGACGCTTTGCAGTCTTTGTAGCCAAAGATATTTTTTTATTGCACGAATATTTCATGCACGCCCTCTCCAACCTGGGCAGCAGCTTGAACCACTTGAATCGCTTCCTTGAAGGGGTGGAAGTAGTTCTACAGGGGACTGAGCCACATTGTCCAGCGCGGACAGATCAGTCAATCACCAATGTGCATGTCACACAGTTGTAGTCGTGTGAGGCCAGGCATGCCGCGGCCTGTATTGTGTAATGGGACTCTGTGTATTATGGAACTTGGTCTTGGACGCCAGAACTCTTGTAATTTTGGTGGCAGCTAGGGTTCTCTGTGTCAGGATTGGTGAGCGGAGGTCGGAGCTGCGTCTCTGCATCAACAAGCTGGTTTGTTGCGCCTCAATGTGAATTCAGGATCACCTGTAACCGGTTGCTCTGACCTATTTCATAAGGCATAGCTAGCATTTGCATTACACTTTATTGTCTATGGAGGATGAACACAAAGGAACCAACTCAGTGTTGCCTGTACGAAACCGGCCTCAGCCGATGGTACCAGTCCAGGAGAGGTCCTTTATCGTTAGGCTTTGATGTCATAATGTCTCATACTGTGCCTGGTGTGTGCCATGCGTTTAGCCTGTGCAGTGTTACGGTGAGTGCCCGGCACAGTACAATCAAGGGAGTCTTTGCACATAACAACTGGTGGTGCACGTTTGTTGTCATTTCCTGTATCGTTGCTGTGGGGTTGAAGGCTTGGAACTGTGGGACTACTGAAGCAGTGTGGATGAAGCTGACAGGCTGTCTGCGTTTGACTTCATGAATTAAGGAGGTTCCTGGGTTTTAAATTCTTAAGATGGCCCTGAGAGGCAAATATCATCTCGACAAATGAATGGGGCTATCACGGGAACTCTGTGACTGCCCGTTCGTGTCAATTCCCTGCGAGCAGGAATAGGAGCAGTTCCTCAGGTAAACTCTGAACGTATGCATTTTGGACTCATAGATTTGAGAGACACGTGAAATTTCAAAAGTGTGGTTTGTAAATTGTGCTTGACAGTTTGGAGCCTGGCTGTCTGAAATACAACCAGGGGTGTAAAGGTCAGGGTCATGTCAGACCTAGGCTGCTCTGATGTAAGTGAGTGTGTGTGTTGTCTGTCAAGTTAATGTCAAGGCTTGCAGATGCATCCATCTGTTAACCCATAGAATGTCTCCTTGAAAAGATTTAAGAAGAGCTAAGTACATTGAGCTTTCGCTTTCTAGTCTGATAAACTCAATGTGAATCCAGGCAAATACCTGGATTTTGACAATTATTATTACGCAGATGTAGTAATTCTATTCACTTCAAACGAATTAAAGTTGATGGAAAATGTTATTATCATGAGAGCTGGTTTCTATCGCGTTGGCTTTTATAAAATTGGTATTTGCATTTTTTTTTAAATTGAGGAGGATGTATGTAACTAACAAATGTTAAGACTGGATGGTAAAGTTATATTGATGTGAGGGGATAAAGTTTTTCTTTTTCTCTTTTTATGTATAAAAGATGTGGTATAAAGGTTTAATTTGTTAACCACAAAACGCCAATAAAAAAATAAAAAAATTAAAGATGTATGTACCCCCCACCCCCGATTCAACTCAGTCTTTTGCAGGTTTACACAACTCTATCAATCCACAAAGGTAGCTTAATGGAGAGTGTGATGGGCTGTCTTAGGTGGCCAATGTCCCCTTCGTGGCAGCCCTCTTCTTTCAGATGGCTAAGCCCTGTCTCGCGTTAACACCCCTGATATGATATGATAGTTTATTTATATAGCGCCTATACACAATGTGTTTCAAAGCGCTTCAAGGCAAGGGAGGGAACAAGGGAAAATACGACGACATTCTTACAGGCCATGAACAGCAAGGATGTGAAATTAACTATCGTACTCGGCATGACAACATTTCAGATAGTGCAAGAGCCAAGACATTGATAAGGAAGGGAGTGGGAGAGTGGGAAGGAAACGGAAACAGACAGGCGACTACCGTACTAGGCCTGACAACATTTCTGGTAGAGCCAGAGGAAATCAAAAGGTGAGGGAGAGGGGAGAGGGGTGCAGAAAGGGAGGAGAGGAACAAAACAAGCGACTATCGTACTAGGCCTGACATTGTTTCATGTAGTGCTGGAGGGACGGGGGGAGGGGAACAGTAAGGTGATGGGGGAGCGACAGACGAGGTTGCTATCATACTAGGTCCAGGGAATTTTCTGATAGAGTAAGTGCATAAGGGGAGGAGGGGAGGAGATAGGAAAAGGGAGAGGGGAGGGGAGGACAGAACAGAGAGTAAGCAATCAAAAAGAGTGGAGAAGCAAGAGGGGAGAATGAAAACAATTGCAGAAGTCAGTAGTAACACATAATGTTGCAAGCCAGGATACAAGAGGAAGATTGGAACAGCAAGATTCAGGGCCACCATGAGTACAAGATGCAAAGGAAGTCCAGCATGAGAGTTGAGAAAGGGTGACGCACCATAAATCAATGAAGTCCATAAAAGTAAAATCCAGCATTGGCCACAAGCCGGTGATGGTGAAACCAGAATGTATCAGGACAGATGCCTGTGTGCAGGAAGGGTGGGCGGGTGCACAAGAGAACAGCACGGGGGGGCCAGAGAGGGTGGGGATGGCATGTTGGGACCCAGGGTGTAAACACATGTTGGTGCATCCTTACCTGCTGTCTTAGCAAGGGGTCGGGCCCTGGATCCTGCTTGTCCGAACAGGTCCAAACAGGAATTGCCCTTTTCTTTGACTGCCCTTTGCTTTGGACGCCCGGGCGAGACACAACCTTGATCTAAGAGTTAAGAGCAGGAAGGAAGAGGCAGGGCTAAGAAGGTCGGTGGTGCTTAGACCAGGTGACCTAGATCCACTTGCAACTGCTCCCCAGCTGCAAAGGAAAAGAGGATGGAGGGCTCCTTAAGAAGGGAAAAGAGCGGCAAGCAGGAAGGCACCAGGTGGGCGGGGCTTGCTAAGTGGTGAAAAGGAGCGGCAACCAGGAAGGCACCAGGTGGGCGGGGCTTAGGCCAGGTGACCTACATCCACTTACACCTGCTCCCCAGCTGCAAAGGAAAAGAGGATGGAGGGCTCCTTAAGTAAGGAAAAGAGCGGCAACCAGGAAGGCAACCAGAAAGGCACCCCTCTTGCCCTTTCTCCAACCCGTGCTTCCCATTTCTGTAGCGTTTCTCCACCTTCCTTCTCCGACTGGGTCATACACTACTGAACTTCAACAAAAGATTCTAGTCTCCAGAACTTTTCCCCAGCTTTCTTCAATCTCCAAGTGACGCTCTAGCACTTAATATTGTTTCATAAAAGACCGGTGGATCAAGCACATGTTGGCAGATCTCACATCATCTGGTCAGCGAGAGATGTTCCCAGTCCTACTCAGAAGCCCCAAACATTGCGTATCGTTACCCACCCTCCATATAGGAGACAAGATCGAGTGCAACACTCCCAACAGCATGGCAGCCATTTTGCTATCTATTTTACTGAGGAAATGCAGCTATTTATCTATACTTATTTTGTATTAGTTTAATGTCATTATTACTGGCGAAACTCACAAATGCAATTCACTTCAGACACCTACTAGACTTTTAGAATGTATGCATTTGTAACAACCTCACCTCCCGGAGAGAACAGCCACATTCGCCAACCTTTAGAAAGTAAGGAATAATGTGGCTTGCCAAGGTTAACACACTAGGGCACACCAGCTCTTGCCCATCCACACAGCCGCCAGTACCAAGTGGAACTGCATGTGACGAGCAATGCCCTTACAAACACCTTGCACCATATCATAGGCATGGCATATTCCAATCCACCTATTCACTCACTAGGTTCCATTGTTTCTCGACCTTTCTACCAAGGGTGCGGCTGGAGACGGATGGGTAAAGCCACAGATGGGCCCTAAACCATGGCAACCATCACAATCACATTACAATGATCAAACGAGTTGATCCTGGCAGACAACGTGGATAGCTGACTGGGCACATGCTTTCCCTTTAGAGTGACGAGGAAACTCGAAAGGATAAAGTGGGATGCGTATACAGCTAAAGTGACATTAAATACACAAAGTGACCCTGGAACAAAGAAGAAATGCCGGATGAGTTGCAACACTGAATATTAAGCAAAACAACCAAGTGGGAAATTCAGTTTTTTATGAACAGAAATGCTGACAACAATGGGCCCCTGCTGGTAGGGCAAGCAATGATGAGTGCGCCACGCTGGAAGGCTCCAGAAGGTCTCTGACGGAGTGAAAAAAGAAACGCATGGGTTTTCAGGCCCATTGAGGCACTTGGTGGGTGCATTTATAAAGGACAGGTGCTTAGTTATTCCTGCGTGATTGGCTGCCTCTAAGGCCATTATTGGTTGGCCAAAAGCTGCACCCTTTCCATCGGCTGGAATGTGGATTTGTTATTTAAAGGCTTTTCAGAGTTGCCATTATTTTTTCCTTTTTGAGAACTGATGACGTATGCAGTCTGGTTATGGTAACCTGACTGGATATTACTGGAAGCCACTCCAGCTGCTGCTCTGGCTCTCCCACAAATTACATTTTATCTGGTGTCCAGTCTCTTTCTCGCTTAGACTCTAGCGCTTTGATTTCTTTTTACAACGCCAAGATGCCCCCGGGTTCAGTGCGCTATACAAATGTCAAAATAAATACATAAATAATACACGCTCAACAGCACTGGCAAATGGCAGCATCTTTGAGCCTTCTATTTCAGTGGGGTGGGGTTGGCTGTGCAACATGGGGCAAAGGTTGATCCACTAGGTCTAGGCTAGGGTAGGAAATCGACCGGAACAAGACGAAGCTGAGCTCTGGCAAAGTTTGACTTGCCAGGGCTCTGGTCTGTCTCGAGGCCCGGGGGGCTAGCCCAGGACACTCTCGTATCTGTTCCCAAGCCGAGCTCTCAGCACAATCAGCCATTTCTCAGAAGCCTGCATGGGAAACAGCCAAAGGCTCACATACTGTTCATAGACTGTCCAAATTGGTATCTGTGTCTTGCAATTTACAGACATTATTTGTTAGGGTGAGTATTGTGCCCAAAAAAAGGACCAGAGTTCAATTTCCATTACTCGCTCAAAAGGGGTTCTTACTATGTCACTATCCCAGACATGTTTCGCATTTGAAAGTGCATTCTTATTCTACCAAACTGCTCTTACCCTTTATGCAAATTTGGCAGGCTTAGGTTCCATGAAGAGATGTGATCTCGACTGGGGCCAAGCCCCCCCGTGACCCAACCACTTCCCCCTCCTCGCACCCTACCACCGCATCACCTTGGCCCTGCCCCTCCACTTAGAAGAGTGTTCACAGAGTAACTTTTTTACATCTCTCTGTAGCAACAGATTGTGTCATTACAGGCGGTACTCGTCGGAGGGAACCTGCACCAAAACGAAAAAACACAGGTCAACATCGAATGCACCATGTCTTGCTGAGGACTCTGGGGACACAATGGCATAGGCCTGTTCTGTGTTTGAAGAACACAAGGATGTACCTTTGAGCAGAGTCTGCCAATCTCTGTGACAGTCAGCAGTAGCAAGCCTATACCCTTTTGTGCCCTTGCTATGGTCATGTGGACTAGTGTGCAGAGGAATGACTACATCATTGTAATGGCGCACTGGGTCTCCTCTGCTAAGCGACACTGTGGGCTGATAACACGCTACAATGATGGGTCCCCACGCATACCACTGTGAGGGTCAGTAATGCGAGGTGGACAACTGCTTGTAGTTTTCTCAATACGTGACATTTTATTTCAAAGAGAAAGTGCACATATAACCCAACTAAGCATATTCTACCAGGCAAATCCCTACACAGTATAGGATATAAGGGGAAAACTAGCATGTGCAAACCTTACCCTCACTCTAAACACAGAACAATTAAAACATACCATAAACAACATAAATAAAAGATGACCACATAACCAGTGTCTAGGATGAATTCTACTTTTCCTGGGTAAATTTCGTTCCCCAAAAATGTCCAAAGTCAATTTCTTCCAGGAAATAAAAAAGTTCGGAATCACTTTGTGCAAAGTGCCAAAGAAACAAACGTTCACAAAAAACAAAAATCCACTGGTAACAGTTCCTTCTTTAGTTGTTGAAAGGATCCCCTTCACAAGTTCCACAAAGAACACAGTACCAATAAAGAGCCTGGATAACCTCCTTCCAGGATAGAATTGAAAAAGTAAAAACAAAAGTAGCACTTCAACATGAATAGCAATTCTTCTATTCTAACCTCTGCAGCGTTGTGAATACAATTTGTCAGGATGCTTCTTCTAAGGAGGCTGTTTTTCCTGAACAACTCCCTTCTACAAATGGTACTGTGAAAGCAGGCTACTTTGCTTCACCGTTTACTATTGCTTTTAACTTCATTCAACTGAAAATGTTCTGACAAAATTATAGACAACCACAGTTCCACTGCGTCTGCTGCAACTGGCTTTACAATTGTATTGGGCAACTTCATACAAGACTCTCTGACCTCTACAGGTTGGCAAGGCACCCTTCTCTCTATATTATGAGAAATGACAGCTTCTTTGCCTTTTTTCAGTTTTGCAGCTACCACAAAAATCTGACTGAGTTCTTGGACTGTTTTCCTCTCTCTGCTTGAGTCTCTGCTTCACAGATTGAGTTCTTTTAACAAGCACCCAACTCCCTTTCCCAGCTTCAACTACACATTTCTGCTTCCAGTGGTTACCCCAAAGCTGTACTGCCACTCTGCCAGCCTTGCAACAACTTCAAAACCATGGTGATCAGTTCTTAATTGTGCTGGTATCATCTTAAAAAGGCCCTGTCCACTGGCTTAGGCAATGTTTGTTATTTCCGTGACTTCAAACCCTTCTGCAATTATTAAAAAGGTTTGTTCTAAGTGTTACAAGATTCATTGTTCCCTGCTGAAACAGATGTTGGTATACACAATCTTCTTTTAATGAAGAATTTCAGCTTATAACATGTGTTCCCTTTTGATTCAAACAGCACTCTGCCTTAACAGTTACTGGGAAACAAAATATCTTATATGCGACCTCTCTTTGATTAAATGTTCTTGCAACAGTTTGGCAAATTCAACTACGCTTTTAAACCACTACCGATAATGTTCTCCAACTCAATAGGAAATGCGCAACCTCTCTGGTAATGAATATTGGATAACAATGGGAAAAGGAAAGATTTCTTCTTACACAAGCACTTTGCTTAACGCTGAAGAAGTGTGTGTTACAATTCCCTTTGTTAATCCGGACTTCCCACAACTGTCAACGATTCCATTCGCTTTCACTTCTACACAAGTATAAACTATGCTGGTTACAGTTACCAGAAAGGTATTTTTAAGTGATACAGAGTATGGAGCTTCACTCGCTGGCTCTGAAATCACAACAGCTGTGGGTGGTTTCCACCTCCCATCTTTCTGACTTTTGTTACTGTAGCTACAGGCTCTCTTGGGGCCCACACCCATCCACAGTACGTTGATCTCTGATCCGGCTTTGATAGGGCAGAGTCCCCTTCTCTCCATCTTCCCTCGGCTTGCTTCTGCACAAAGGCCTCAGGTAAATGCTCGGCTTTAGCTCTGCATTCATAGCAATAAGGCACACCTGGAAAAACTGCCAATTGCTTCCAGTATCTTCCAATGCTGCCACAGCCAAACAGGGTTTGTGAGTGCAAGACCAACTCAGAGCATGCAAGTGAAATCTGTTCTTCCTTCGCTCTGGCATCCTTTCTTTGGTCACACTTCCTAGTGAACTGCCAGCATAATGCTCTGCTTCTCTATCTGCTACTGCTGCCGACCTTCCAGCTCCTGCTCTAGCTTCTTTCTGATGCTCCTTCCTGCAGCAGCCTTTTATCCCCATCAAGTGGGTCCGTTGGCTTTGGGTGTCGGACCTTTATCCTATTTGCCTGATCCTGCCAAGGGCTGTTAGGCCTTCCTGCCTGTCCTTAAACTCTGCATGCCTCTTCAGCCCTCTTCTGAATCACAGTCCCTGAGGAATTCTGGAACAAGTGGTACTTTTTAAGGGAATTCGATTGTATTATTCCCTTACTACTTTTGATAATAGTTTCACTTTACCTGATATTGTAGGAAGAGGGATTGTGAGATTTAATCTTTTTAGACACAGATGAAACATGAAGGTCTATATTTCAGTCCTCCTTTTTGTGTACCTTTGGCATTGGAGAGGATATATATATAATTTTAGGAAGGCAAAAGACTTGTTCTTGACGTACAGTACTTTGTTGGATTACACCTTGGGAGTTCATGTTTCCCTCTCTAACAGGAGGTTGAGATATTCTAAATTAACAATAAAACAATTTTTCCTTTAACCCTATATCAGGGATATCCCTCTGAAGGGAGAAATACTGTGTCTCACCCTGTGAAATCACCCTACCGCCCTGGGCCTTGTCTCCACCCAGGTGATCCTTCTGCAGTACACTGTGCCCTGGATGGGGTTCAAGAAGCGTCTGCCCTCTCCTAGCCACCTGGGAGGAGACGTTATGTAGGGTTTCCGTGGAGGATCCACAGAATTCTTCACACCAGACACTTCTTCAAGAACCAGCACCAAAATAAAATGATCTGCTTGTAGTGCTTTGATCAGCTGTCACACAATGCATCAGACATTTACTTGAATTATTATAGCAGAATGGCTCTCAAAGTTGTGTTAGCCCTGAAAGAGTCTGAGATTAACACATTCCATGTTTTGCACATGCGATCAACCTAGTTGTGAAGTTGCCGCGAGCATGTTTCTACTCTTTTCTTGGAAGAGCAGCTCCAGCCTCACTACTTGCCAGGTACACAAAAACACTTCAAGAAAAATGAAGTCTTCCCCAGCAGAGACATGGTGCCACTTTGGCAGGTCACTGGGATGGAAGGTCGGCCTGTGGGGGTGATTGCTGCAATCTATTATGCAATTGCCACCTATCAAGTATCAGACTCTTTGTGGATGTGTCTAATGAGGAGGACAGCCCTCGTGCAAGGGACTCAGAGACTGTAGCTGTATATGTATGAGATAAATGTATGCATATACAAGTTGAACCCCTCCAGTACAGGGAGGGACATTTGGACGTGTGGCTCGAACTTGCATGAATTGATGCTGAAATCCTTAGCATCCCCATAAGAGTCAAATCAGAGCATGTTTTCAGTGCTCCTAGGGGCAGTAACAGACAAGAGAGCATGTTTGTCTACAGCTAGTGTTCAGAGTCAAACATTTCTAAAAATGAACAAGAGAATTATACACACAACCCCTTTTCTTCAACCCACGCCCTTTCAAGATGGATATGCCAGCAGCAAGTGTGATGATGGGCTGCAGTGGTGAATGATATAGTTCCCAATAATGATAGGGCTTTGTATCATGTTTTAACTCCTTCCTTTCGACCCATTACTTCTCAAAGTAGTTTATTACTTACCTTGCCTTATCTTCATTTACCTTACAAGACTACAGTGTTCTAGTCAAAGGGACATTTTGGTAAAGTGAATGTGTACATAATTGTATGGTATATTTAAAGTTGTACCTACCTGTGATATTTTTTTTATTAAATTTTGCCTAAATTGTATTATTAAGACTTAGAACTCTGTGTGTTCTTAGCTGAGCGCAGAGAGAGGTGGGGGACTTTTAAGCTGTGCACGTTAGTCAGTATGTGTGTGTGTGGGGGGGGTGGACAAAAGAGAGAGAGGGGGTAAAAATGTGGGACTTCCCCTTTCCAGAAGTGCATGTCTGCAAGGGCCTTCTTGACATCTTCTGGAGGAGCCACATCATCACTGCTCGCCCCGCCAATGCCACCACTCCCTCACAATAGACTTTCAAGGGGAAGAAAAAAAGACAAAATGGTTTGTCAGCATGTGAGTCTGTGAGATAAGAGAGAGGGGCGGAAACATGGGAGAGATACGTATGTTTTCCAGGAGTGCAGGTTGCTGGCTGGGCCCCAAAATCACACCTCACCCAGGCAATGCCACACCTCCCTTACAATGGACTCTCCTAGGGAACAAAGAAGACAAAGTGATTAGTGTGTGCATATGCATGTGTGTGTGTGTATGTGTGTGCATGGCCGTGTGTGTATATGTGTGTGTGACAGAGGGGAGAGAGGGGAAGATATGTACCTAGGTATCATCCTGCTCTTACTGGTCCTGTCGTTCTCCTCTGCCCTGATGAGTCTCAGTTGGGTGCAAGGGCAGTCTTCTTCCTGATGGGTCGCCAGTGTTGTCAGGGTAGCGATTCTTGGTGTGTTCACGGCAAACTGGCGGTAGCTTCCTCGAAGTCAGATTCTGTGGTGGCAGGGCAGAATGCAGCTGCTGCTACTGGGCGGTTGAACATGCTTTCCCGCCGAATATGACTTCTGATGGTTGGAAGCTGAGGCTTTCATCTGCTGATTGCGTTGCTCTGCCTCGGGACAGCATCAGGTCCGTCTGCTCCTCTGGTGGTCGTGTGGCGCTCCCGCTGCTGGTGGCGTACGGTGGGGAATCATCTCCTGTCGCCATTTTAACACTGGTATAACAGGGGCCCCGCACCCTCCACATGTTCACAGTTTCTTTTTGAATTCACTCTGCATTTCTAAAGAATGCAGAAATAATTTCTTTATGAAGGCACAGTGAATACAAAAAGTCGGGTGGTTACCCCCACCCCATGACATGAAGACCCTAGGCTGGAGGCCTCCATGTCATGGGGTGAGGGAAGCCTGATGACTTCAAAAATAAATAGTTTATTTTTGAAGTCACTCTGCCTTTATAAAGAAATGATTTCCGTTATGGTTCAGTCCTTAACGGAAATAATTTCTTTATGAAGTCAGAGTGACTTCAAAAAGAAACAATGGGCCTCATTACGAGCATGGCGGTAACCGTGCCTGTATTGCAGCCACGGCTACCGCCATGCTCACTACCGGCAACGCCTCCCGCAATTGGGCAATAGCCGGCCCATTACGAGATGAATGGGCCGGTAATTTCCCATTCGCGGGTGGCTGTATTGCCGGGCTCCCGATCCCCATTCTGCCCAATAGGAAAGGGAAATAGGGCAGAATGGGGGAGGGGAGCATGGTTGCACCGGGACCGTTGATAATGGTGCTGGTGCAACTACGAGTCATGCTCGCTGGCGCCGCACAGCCCGCCAGGTAAGTCAGGAACCTGCAAGCACAATTCGTAATGAGGCGGGACAGTATGAACGGTGCCGGTGCCTTACAGCCACCGTTCATACCGTCACCACCAGGGTCCTTATGAGGCCCAATGTATTTTTGAAGTATCATGGCTCCCCTCAACCCATGACGTGTGCGTGTGTGAGTGTATGGTGAAAGAGTGCACACAAATGTATGGGTGGCTGGGTATGCGTGTGTGCGTGTACGGTGAAAGGATGCACACTTAAATGTATGGGTGGCTGCCTGGGTGTGCCTGTATGGTGAAAGTTTCCACACCTAAATGTATAGGTGACTGTGTGAGGGTATGGTGAAAGGGTGCACACTTAAATGTATAGGTGGCTGCCTGTCTGAGTGTATAGTGAAAGGGTGCGCACACATGTATGGGTGGCTGGGTGTGCATGTACAGTGACTTAAATGTATTGGTGGCTGCCTGGGTGTGCCTGTATGGTGAAAGGGTGCACACCTAAATGTATGGGTGGCTGCCTGGGTATGCCTGTATGGTGAAAGAGTGCACTCTTAAATATATGGATGGCTGGGTGTGCATGTGTACATATGGTGAATGGTGTGTGTGCTTGTGTTCAGGGGTGCAACAAAACCTACATTTCAGGGAGGCTAACCCTTCAAATGTTGGCAGAGGCAGTAACTTCACGGTGGTGGGGAGGAGCAAACTTATTTGTGTTGGGCATCTAACTTCTTTAGGCAGTTTAATGAGACTATTCTAGTGCAGATTCAAAGTTACAAGCAGTTAACTCTCTCCTTTAAGTCTAAAAGCACCCACTTATGGAATGCTGTGAGAAAGACTGGTCTCCTGTTTTCCCTCTACCCTTCCAATCACTCCTCTGGCATGCAAGTACTAAACCCACATCACAATTTCAATTGCTTTAAAAATTTGGCATTTGAATGCAGGTACTAAGAGTAAAATGCTGTACATTAGTAATTGCTGGCCCGGGCCCTTGTTAATGGCAAAACCCAGGTGCCGTTTAACATCTGTGTCCTTTTCTGTCCGGCAACGGCTCTGTAGGTCAGCCAGGTCAACTCAACATAGCCGACAATTTCAGTGGGGGGGAGTGCTGAAGCCCAGTCAGCTCAATGGTGTTGCACCACTACTTGTGTTTAATGCCTTCATTAATTATTGGTAATTTTCTTTACACCTAGCCCTATTCTTCCTCATCCCAGTATTTGTGTATGAGGCAGTACTTGTGTATGAGGCACTATGCCTCATACACAAGTACTGGGATAAGGTAGAGGTACATGAAGGTAATGCCTGATTTAGCTACCTGTAATCTTCATTACTCATATTCCTACTCTTCCTCATCCCAGTACTTACCAGTGAGGCAACGAGCCTCATACGTAAGCACTGGGACAAGGAAGAGGGACATTGAGGTAATTCTGGGCCAATGAGCTGATTTTGGAGGTTGGGGTAGGGGATGGGAGGGAGAAGGGATGTGTTGGATGGGTGGGGTTGTGCAAAAATCATAATGGTCGTCCATGTCCATGCTAAGCAGGCATGATATGTGGTATTAGTGTCTAGAGAGGCATTTTGGTGCAGCCAGTCTAGTCATTCCTCAGTTTGGTATGACTTTTTTTAACTGGGCATTACCGATAAAGCAGTCCTGCTAAGTGTAATTACCTGGCTAGACTGGCATTGGGTTCTGCCAGTCTAGCCGTTTCTTACTGCGGCACTGTATATTTTTCTGGGCATCTGTGATAAAATTATATGTTATGATATAGTAAATCATATATAACGCACCTATACACAAGTGTTTTTAGGCACGACAAGACAAGGGAAGGAAAACTGAGGGAGGACAAGACAAATTATATTACTAAGCCTTGTGTCATTCAGATTGTGCAAGTGCGAGAACGAGAAGTGCAAGGAGAAAGGGAGGGGGGAAGTGCAAGGGAGAGACGAGGGGAAAACAGGGCAGCAATGCTCTGAGTAAGTGCTGCCAGGGCAGCGCGGCTCTGGGTAGTGCAAGGAGAACAAGGGACTGTAGGGTTACAGTTACAGCCTCTAACTGCATGGTAGGCCTGGAGGCAGTGCAAGGGTGACTGATCAAGAAAGAGCCTGGACTCAGTGAGACAGAGGGTAGCCAAGCAACCAGTTGGTACAGCGGACAGATAGGTCAGCAGGGAAGGGGGAGAGAGAAAGCAGAGGAGAAGAGGAACGTTTTGAGCTGCTTCCGGAACTTCAGGTGGTCCGGCTCAAGTTTGGGAGGGTCAGGGAGGCAATTTCAGAGGGAGGCGCCTGCAGGGGAGAAGGATCTACCCCACCCCCACTCTCTGCCTGGAGAAGCATTTAACCCTAAGGACTCGAGAAGGAAGGTATTTTGGAAGATAGCGGTGGATGTAGTGCGGCTCCCAGCCCCAGAAAGCCTTGTGGACAATGAAACGGGTCTTGAACTTGATCTTTGCAGCCACCGAGAGACAGTGGAGAGATTTCATTGCTGGACAGATACAGTCCCTGAGCTTGAGGCCAAGGATAAGTTTCGCAGTCCTGTTCTGGATTTGTTGCAGAAGGCGGAGAGTAGAGGAAGGCAGATTGAGAAAGTGGCTGTTGCAGTAGTCCAGCCTAGAGAGAACCAGAGCTCTGGAGCCGTGAGCTTCTGGGGGAAAGTGAGAAATGGAAGAGTCCCTTTGAGGAGGTGCAGCTGGTAGTGGGACTTCTTGGCAATGTCCGAGATGTGAGGAGAGAAAGAGAGAAAGAGGGAGTGGAGCTGAAGATGTCACCAGGAATGAGCGAGAGAGGAGAGTAGGCTGAGGGGAGCCTGAAGGAAAGCTGAGTGTCATCCGCATAACACTGTAAGTTAGAGAAGAAGGTACAGGTCGGGTGGGCCAAAGGGGCCAAGTAGAGGTTTAAAAACCAGGTTGAGAGGATAGAGCCCAGGAGAACGCTACATGCAGAGAGAGGTGGTGGAGTTAAAGGGACCAAGTTGGACCTGAGAGGGGCGGTCCAAGAGGAAGATCAGCCACTCCAGGGCCTGATTCATGATGCCCAGGCTCTCACAGAGTCAGTTGATCAGGATGGCGTGGTTAACCGTGTCGAAAGCGAGGAAAGTTCCAGGACGATGAGGACAGAAGGAATGCTGGAATCAAGGTTAGAGATCAGATCTTTACAGGTGTTCAGGAGAGCAGTTTCCGTGCCTCTGGCAGCTCTTAAACCAGACTGATGGTCATGGAGACAACCAACAGATTCAATGTGGAGCGTAAGCTAGCCAGCTTTTCCAAGAGTTTGGGAGAGGTGAAAGTTCCAGTGGCAAAAGAATGATTACAGAAATCGGCCAAGGCTGGATCAAGGGTGTCAATGTGGTCCTTGATGGTTCTGGAGGAGCAGGCGAGCACCTGTTTTGACGACACTTCCATAGATGGGACTTGTCTAGAAACCTTGTCAGGTGTTAGAGAGAGAGAGGAGAAAGGAGGAGGAGAGGGAGAGATGGCCAAAGGGGGCTGAGAGAGGAAGAGGGAGAGGAAGAGGAGATAGTGGACAGGATGTCCTGAGTTTTAGCGGAGAAGCGAGAGGCCAAAGCCTGTTGAGGGAACAGGAGAGGTAGAAACCGTAACAGGATTGGCCAGTTCCTTGCAGATTTGAAAAAGTTTGGCTGTGTTGTTAGAGGCCGCAGAGATGCAGGCTTGAATGTGTGCTCTCTTCTTGATGAGTCTTAAAGTTTCGACTGGCATTTTGGTGCAACCAGTCTAGGTATGTCTTAATTTGGCCTGATATGTTATTATGTGTTTACAATGGTCTACATTGTGCAGCCAGTTGGACATGTTTTCATTGTGGCATGGCATTTTTAATAGCAATGCATTAATGTTCCTCTGCACTGTTGGTGACTTGCATGTATTGGATTGCTCTTACCCTACACAACAATAGCAAACACTGTGGCTTTTTAGGCACATTTTCTCAGAAAGTGTGCTGTATATTGCATTAAAACACATATTTATATCTTTCTCCTAGTGCAGTGTGTGGCATACCCCTTCAGCAACACGTTTGTGCGTATTGCGCAAGCGTGGTAATCTAGGGTGGCCCAGAGTGTGGCGCTACTTGCGATTTGTTGCAGAGTTGGGGGGGCCCTCAGCATGGCTTGAAGGTGGGTCCCCCAAATATTGTGTTACGCCACTGCTTCTTAAGCACTAGAGAATGAATCGAAAAGGAAATCAGAGTATTTGGAAATGTCAGGGTGGGGAGAGCAGGGTAAATGACGTTTTCACAGAATCACGCAGTTGCGCACGTGACAAAGAAATGCAAGCTTCATGCAAAGCGAGCCGAACGCTGCATTTGCACGAAACAGAATCGCATCACCCACATTGCCCGAGGAAAAAGCAGGACACTAGACACATGCGTGAGAAAATTGTGCAACATGCATGCATGAGGATGAGTCCAGCGAAGCAAGGCGATACAAGCCAAACAAAACTCAGACTTCGCTTTGATCGTGGCCGTGTTTCGGTAAAAAGAGACATGATCATGCGCAAAAAGCAAAGTGCAAAAATGTGACCCGCATGACAGGAAAAATGCCAGAGTTCACGTCCCACCGAAGTCATGCTGCCGTATTCCACGACCGTGGCTGAACGACAGAGCCCGGAGAACTGAATATGAATCTGGGGTGTTTCTAGGGTAACCAGACGTCCCCGTTTTGCCAGGACTGTCCCTGTATTTGGTGCTCTGTCCCACTTTCCCAAGATTATGTTCCCATTGGAAACTGCAGTGCTCCCGGCTTTTTGTAGTAGGTCTTCATAGCTGGCAGGCAGGAATGCACAACCTTCCATAGAATAAAAGCAGCATTTTACAACTTAAGACAGTGTTAGTTTGTGATAAATTAATTATAATATGTGTTTCTTTTAACAGTAACACAAACCCCCGCCTCCTCCAAACGCTACTGAAGTGTAGTGCCTAATTGACTGCCACTTTCAAGAGTTAGTCCTACTTTTATGTCAGTTGACCTTTCCCGTTTTTTTTACTTGCCTGGACGAGAATTGGATGAATTTGCCCAGCTCCAGTTTCGAGGGCATACAGCAGTGGAAGGCATGGCAGAGCCTCATTCACCAATAAACACTTGTGGATAGATGTGAACATGTATAATGCAGTCTATAGCACAAAACATACCGCCTTGCATGGATGCACAGGACACAAACATTAATTGTTCTTTGGTGTACCCCTAAAACGGGAAACATCGTGCATATAAACGCAGCTACTGGCCAAAAGCAGACATACACAAAATGTGCTCGCCCGCCAGAGCTACTCTGCTGCCGGCTGAAAGCAGACATGTGTCAGCCTACCTGCTCAAAAGGAAGCTCACCCAGCGTGCTTGCTGGGACGGATATCCTGCGCAATGCGTGCCGCCTGAATGTGAAATGGACCAAGGAGACACTCTAGGTCTAGCGCGTGCACCTGACAAATATTCCGCATTCCAAATGGAGTGCAGTACACAATCCTGCAAACGCACTGGAGTCAGTGAGCATTAATAGTGTACCATCCTGGCAACACGTGGGGCTGAAGCTGTAGCTCTCAACTCACACGCTTTTGGCGGGTGTCACCCGCCTTATAAAGGGCTGACTCACCCGCCAAGCCTCCTGCACGCCCATTCATTCAAATGGGGCTCTCACCCGCCAAAAACAAAATCGGGTGATTTCACCCGCCTTTGCAACACAAATGGTTGAGAGCTATGTGAAGCATGAAAACAAATTACAGTAAGCAGTCAGTGGGTACACATTGCGCCCAGTCAGGACCCTTCTTGTAGTACCACAGTCTAATTCGTTAGATGTAAATCAGAAAGCATGGACAGAAATCTAGAAATGCAAGATCCGGTGACAGAGGTTTACCAGAAAAAGTAGTGGAACGGTAACTCTGTCGGCGGACAGAGTAGGAGGGAAAGGAGCAATGTACACGTTTTTCAAGGGTAGCTGTCATGCTAGTTAACAGCCAATTGAGTTTAAATAGATTTCAGTTTGGCTGTAACTTGTATCCGGTGGTAAAGTGAAGAATTGTGCTTTAACTTCACAAAGAATGGTTTCGGAATGGTGAAAATGGTTGCAAAAAGTAGCGGAGCTGTTAACAGTAAAAAGTAAAAGTAGTGGAACACCGCGCCCAACCGTTCCCGCTCACTTCGACCACTGGCAAGGTCTGAAAGCGAATGCAAAACAAGCCCTCACTTGGAAACCACCACCTAATTACAAGTGCACACCTGTGCACCTATTAATGTTTGCTTCACTGTATGTTATGTTATTGTGCATCTGTAAAGCGCCTTATATAACCACTGGTATGATCTCAAAGCCCTGTGGGTTGAACGCCCTTGGCGACCATAGCCCAGGCCAGTTGACAGAGTGGGGGAGGATATAGTGCTTGGGTGCACTCAGTATGTGTGCAGTCAGTGCAGATTGTGCGGGGGTGGCCGCATTCTAATGCTAGGTGCAGTGCTGTGGTTGTGAGAGATAAGTGGAATGTGTGCAGCAAGGTAGCTGGCCTCCCAGTCTGCATTCTGACTGCCATGGGACCTGTGTAAGAGATTATGTGTGCAGCTAGGCCGATTTTTTGTGGGGTATAACTGCGTTTTACAGACTGTTGAGGTGTTCAGGAGTAGTGCAGGTAGGCTGAAATTGATCAAGGATTACAGGTGTGTTCCATTGTTTGTTGGTGTAAAGTGGAGAGTGAGCATATTGGTAGAAGTCAGTGTCTGTGCTTACTGGTAAGAGGCCCTTGTTCCTGGATTACTTTCCGGAGACAGATGAGCTGGCCGTGTCTTCCCTGGTGGTTCGCGGTTGTGGGTCTCCGAGAGAGATTCTCTGGCTGGTGCGGAGTATAATGTGTTTGCCCGGTCTGAGGTTCCTTGTATCTGAGGCTCTGTTGTAGGTGTCAGAGGGACCATTTTCCGGTTCCCTGGTCATAGATAATGGCAGGTGGCTGGATAATTCCAGACACGTTTGTGGTTACAGGTGTGGGGGTATATCGCAGTCAACTGTACCTTCATTGCTCCTGGCTGCTTCTTTCATTGTGGGCATTTGTTATGGTTAAGGGAACAGAGATGGTGAAGATGCCCTACGCGTGCACTGTTTGCGTTCCAGCAAGCTATCGGCAACATTGTGTCCTGCAACTGCTTTAAAGATTGCAGTGTGCAGTGCCAGCACAGGTATGGTGAATTCCACCATGCCTGCAAAGTCCCTTTATATTGTCTCTGAAGGCTCCATGCTTTGAACGGTTGTACTCCAGGAGCACATTTCCTGCGGTAGCCCGTGCAAACACCAGACTTCAGACATTTCCAAATAGGCACAAGTCGGATGTGGAAGCAACCGCCATTTTGGGGCAAGGTGGGTGTCTGATCATATGTTTTTGCCACCAGAAGCACAGCATCGCTAGAACCTAAAATCATTAGTATACTTTGTCACAAAATGTTGCATTCTAAATGTGGCTTCATTAAGAAGCATGCTGAACCACAGGTAAAAGAGAAAGTTTGTATTTTTGCAGTTACAGTTCACATAAGTAGGAATGCAGGGGAGCACCCACAAGATCATCCAGTCATCATACATACAGGCATTAACAGTGAGTCGCAGAACACTCACAGCGTTCAATGAAGGTTGCGTTCACTAGATCACTCATGACATCATGCTTACACCCCTCCCACTCTGCACGCCCTCAAGTCAAATTAAATCACCACCCTCAACAGGAATGCAGGTACTCAATGAAAACGTTACTCTCAGTAGGTTTGGGTAGATACAGGGTAGGTTTCAGAATGAGATGGTGCAGTAGTGAGGTACCAGTAAGAAAATGTTTACTGGCCTGGATGGTAATTACAGTACTTATCAACACCATTTGTAATCTCAGCTGAAACACAATGTTCCCTGTGCCACAATACTATTGACTGCGTATAAGTTGTGCCACAATCACTTTCTTTGTTAGCTCGCATGCTGCTCTCATAAAAATAGAAGGGGAACAAATCTTGGGATGGCAGTTTCAGACACTGCTTTGTACTGCTTATTCCAAAGTATTCATTATATCAATGAATTCATTCCCTTGACTCTATGTGCATTATAACTATTTGTATTTTGAGTTTATTTGGTGTTGGGTTCTTTTTTGTAAGAGCAGCAGGTGATTTCTTTAAGTCTTTGAATTGTGGAAAATATAGGCTGGAATGCTCTATTGTTCATATCTCGTTAAAATGTGATGGCATGGTTTGCATTCAGGCAATGTTTCTTTAAATTTGCAAAATAACATGGGAATTCATGATTGTGACTGCACTCTGTGTGCATTCACAAGATGTGTCTTTACATTTGCAAAATCACATAGGAATGCACGATTGTCAGTCAGAAAAGGAAGTGCTGTTGTTTCCTTTTCTGAAAGCTCTGCATTCTGCATTTGGAGGGCTGTCATCCTCATGACTAACACTGCCTATCAGCTGGCCATTGCCTGGCTAAGGTCACCATTCTTCTTATGGATTTGCCTTGCTCTTTTTTCTCTCAGAGACAAGATTTCCACTGAGAAAAAGAGTAACATGTCCAAGTATCAATCTTCAGTGCAGACATTTCAGCACAGCCACTAGCAATACAAGTCACAGAAAGGCCCAGACAGGAAGCAGCCAAAGGAGTCATAGGCAGCGAGGATGAGCAGCTGCAAAACAGGCATGAAGGATCAAGAAAAATTAGGAAAGTTGGCAGAAAATGCACAGGCAGTGCAATCATCATTGTAGAACATACCACAAATCCAAACTCAAGACAGAGGCAAAAAAGCAAACCACAACAATCCTACGACCACATGGAGGCAGACACCACTGTGTGTAGCAGCACAACAATCTAACACTGATCCTAGAAAAGAAAGCAAACAGGAGGGTATCCACCACTGGAACATATCACAGGACAAAATCCAATACCGAGGCAATAAAAGCAAGCCACCACAAACCAAAACCCACAGCAAGACAGATGACACTGCGTGTTGCAGCAAATCAATCTATCATCAATCTATCACTGATTTTAGGAAAGAAAGTAAACCCAGGCGGGCACTCACCCATGGAATATATCACAAACCCAATCCAAGACCGAGGTGAAAAGCAAGGCAACACAATCCTACAACCACAGCATTGTACACACTACTGTGAATCACAGCACACCGACCTAAGACAAAGAAAGAAGCCATTCATGGAGGACCATGCACCCGGAACAAAGGACAAAGCAGCAACACCTGGGACAAAGCAAGGTACCACAAGCCTAGAACCACAGGAATGCACCCACCATTTTACCTAAACCCACATCAATCCTCCCTACCAAACACTGTTTAACACCACGACTCATCTAATCAGATCAAAACCAACAGGGAATCAAGTAACATCAGAAAACTGCACAAACAGGAAGCCAAATACAGAAAAATTGTAATCGCACAGCCAAACCCGCTGCACAAAACCAAGTCACTACAGACTGACAGAGCAAGACGATAGACATGCCAAGACACAAGAAGGAAAAAAAGATGAATGGAAAACAGAATATGAAAGGGGAACACAATCACACCCCGCCAAATGGGAACCACCTACCAGAATTCCCAACAGCTCAAAATCCCCACCAATCACCACTATGTGAACTAAAGGTTCAGACCAACACAAGAAGAAAACAGCATACATGTCATGCTATCTCTCTACCTAGAACCCTACCACAACGGAAAAGAAACAGAGTAGACCCCACCAGACCATCAAAGCCCACACCACAACACACAGAACTCAGCAACTCCAAAGACATTTTGGAAAAAACACCAACGAAAATCAGAGGTACTCTAGAATCCCTAACCAACCAAACCCCTTACATAACCAGAGACTGGAAAAAAGACCACACGGACAACCAAAAAACTCACTACAATTCACCTGCACAAAGAAACGCATCAATCAAGCCTGTTTTACCACTTCTCGCTTATTGCATATGCTCTGATTTTGATGGAATAGCTAGAGGGTCCTTAGAAGAAGCAGGCTATATTGCTGAGGAACAAGCAGGAATGCTGTTGCTCCCAGCCCCATCAAATGCCATGATGTCATGTCTGGCCCCCCATGCAATGGGCTGACAGATCAAACAGCTGTCCCAGAGAGTTCAATGCACCAACATGTCATTGCAAGACATCCATACAAATGTGTCAGTCTCCGCCCCCGAGTGTGGAGGATGCAATCATCATTTTCAAATGAGCAACCCATAGAGGTTCCATGCATGTATATCCCTCACATGCACCCAAAATCTCTATCCTTCCCCCAACATCTGAATTTGGCATCTGTACCTGTCTGAATACTTGCTGTCATCAAGTCACAATGCATGTGCACAAGTGCACTTACTCACTGAGACCTGCCAGTGGACATACCTACGCTTGCCCACTTCACAGATGTCTGCCATCACATACACCCAGCATTGGCATGAAGCTGCATGCCGATGAAGATTAGTGCAACACACATGCTGTGTACAGAAAGGATTACCTGAAAGCATGCATACTCATGCAGAACACACAAACACTCTTAAGCAGTGCACCCTGTGGGTACTCACCAGCAGCTTTGATCCGTGACTGCCAGTCAAGGATATGGGTGTGGAGCGCTGGGTAGAGCTCCAGCACAGGATGTGAAGGGGTGTTATGGAATAGAGGCACGCACAGTGCCAGTGCACCTCCACGGTGGAACTGTTAGGAAACTGTACTCCCGTTCGTTATGGAACAGATGGAAGAAAAGGCATTCACAATATACTACTTTCACTTCAAGATGGTACCTTTTACATGCCATCACGTTTTCTAAGGAGCATTCTAGCTTTTTCGAAGATAGCGCCCTGTGCACACCCACTCCCGAAAGCGAAAACTCTTTCCTACATAATGCCAGAGAACAAGTGGGTCCCTGCGTCGCTACTTCAATTTAGTGTGCTCGCTTCTGATTCCAGCTTGTCAGCTTCATCCCGCTCTGCTACGGTGCTCTTTACCCTTCTCTTTGTTTCTTTGGAATTACATTCTGTGAACTCTAACTTGCCTTTCTTGGCTTCCCTTCCCTATCATTAACGGATCCTTGTGGTACATCTGTTTAGCCGCACCGTTATTCCCTTTCAGCACTCCTCTTCCCTCTTGCCGCTTCCTTTGTCATCCCTATGTCCTCTCATTCAGCAGCCTCCGGTCTCACTTACGGTGGTGATCTTCCTTCCCCACTGTCACTACTGCACTGTTATTCCTACCCTTCTTGCAGCGGTTCTTTTCTCTTGGAACAGCAGGAGCCTTAAACCACTCTCCTGTGTTATGATGCTTCTTCCCTTTCTGTTTATCTCTTCTTTCTGAGTACCTTTGCGCTCTTACTCTCCTCCATTCCTCTCACTAACCTTCTACCTTTTCTTCTCATCTTTTTCTCTGTAATTACTGCTTCTTCTTTCTACCTGCGGCAAAGGAAATAATGTGCCCTATATTGCTACTTGACTTCCAGACATTCAAAGGAGCCCACGTCTCTCTACAATGGACTCCAAGAAATACTGCTATGACTTCTCTACAATCAAAGAATCAATCACAAGCTTCTCTCATCTTCCTGCTATCACATCGGGTTTTATTCCCCAGAGGGTTTCCCGAGGGTGTTTGCCCACAGAATACTCAGAGCCCTGTTTCTATTCAGGCCTCTGAATATCTGACGGGCTGCTCCCATCAGCTGCATGTCCATCACCAGCCTTGCATCATACAGGTCAGTGAAGCACCTCCTGAAAGATAGCGACGCCCATAACTAGCTATCATGGACCATCAAGTTAAACAGTTAGTCACTCTGATTCAGGCATTGAACTTGGAAGTGCAGAATTTAAAGACTGAGAGTGCCACATTACATCAAAAGGTAACCCAACCACAGCCCTGCATTGAACTTCCCCTAGGTCCATAAGCTGCTGAGAAATAAGATGGTAATCCCAAAAAACTAAAGGAATTCATTTAAGTATGTCTAGTCCAGTTTATGCTAAAAGCATCCTACTTCCTGACCGATCGCTCAAAGGTGAGCTTTGTGATATCTAATTTAGCTGGTAACGCCCTTGTTTGGTTAACACCATTAGAAATTATGAAAAATCAATTCTAAGACTATCATTCAGGATTTGTTCACACTTTTCAAGCAATGTTTGGCCATAGAGAGTTAGTAGTTTCTGCACAGGAAAACCTGTTGGATTTCAAGCAAGTCAACATGGACATTCTAAATTATGCAACGCAGTTCAAAGTAATGGCAGTTGAAACTGCTTAGCCCAACCATGCCTTGCTAACCATATTCAGGAGGGGTTTAAATGAAGACCTGAAGAATGAAGTCTCTAGGGCTCCCCATCCACACAATCCTGCAGAAATTATTACTCTTGTCTTGCATCATGATTATAGACTACAAGAATTACTTCATGAAAAGAAAGATGGAGATCTTTCCGAACCGTTTCCAACAATCCTTGACTGAAAAGATCTATGGAAGAAGGAGAGCCCATGGAATTCGGAATGGGCTGAGGCCCTCTGACACCTGAAGAACGCAACCAGAGAAGAACAGAGGGTTTGTGTATGTATTGCGGATCCAAGGCTCATGTACTAAGGGATTGCCCTCTTGCCCCACCTAGGCTTTTGGGAAATGCTTCAACCAATTCGTGAACAAAACCACGGATGGGCATACAAAGAAATGTTTCCTTGTAAACATTAACAATACCAATGCTATGGTCATCTTGAAAGTATCTATTTCCTTTTCTGACTTCATATAAACAGAAATTCCTGCCCTAGTTGATTGTGAACTATTCATGGATGACGACTGGGCCATACAAAACAGTATTCCTTGCATGAAGAAAACTATACAGTTTTCTGTAGAAGGATTTAATTGTACACCTTTGACTTCAGGACCTATCAAGGAACAAACTGAAGACCTTACCATGTTGATTTAATCCCATACTGAACAACTTTGTTTCAACTTGATCAAAGCAGAACACTACCTGTTGATACTGGGGTTTCCTTGGTTAAGGCTCCATGACTTGAAGAGTTTAATCACAGCCCAAACAGATATAACTGAGAGGCCCACTGGAAAACTGACCCACCAGCCTTAAAAAAATGTACACACTGAAAATGGGCCAAGTAATGCAGACTGTGTGTGTTTCTGCAAGTAACACATGGAAGAGTTGTGATAAAATGGAAATGCTATGTGAATGGCCAAGGAAATCAGAAGGCCTATCTTTCATTACAAAGGGAAAGGTTGAACTGAAAAAACAGCCTGTAATTCGCATTTGAAAGAGAAAATCAAAGGCCCCTTCTACATGAAATGCAGGGTTTTCAAATACTGAAACTAAAATGGCCCTGCATGTATATTTTGCAGTTTTAAATCAAGACATGAAAAAAATGTTCCCCTGCTAAAATAAATATATCAGGGAAAAGACTTGGTGTGTGTTGGCGAGATGCAATGTATTAAAATGTACAATATGCTTCATATGCAAGATACCGGCAACAATTGAAAAGGCTACTTTGTTTCCATATGTCAGATGTAAATCTCATTTAGGCCTAAGACAGACCCTTTTTCTTGTTGCACAGATTCTCAAGGTCTGCCTGGCTCCTTATCTGGGAGGGAAATCTCTGTGAAGCTGATGAACACCAAAGTATTTACAACAGGGTCAGACCAATACAGACCCAGCACTGGATGGGGAAAATACTTAGAAATATAAAGTTTTAGATCAGAATTGTGGTCAGCTTCAGGTTACAGGGCAACATGCCAGATGTCAGAACTCCCTCATGGCACCAAAGGCCCGATGTGAGCTTTCTACCACATGATAAGGATCTCCTCAGACTACCAACTTTCAAAGAACAAAAAGTTAATGGCTTTTACCACTGTCTTAAACCAACATTCAGACCAAAAGGCTATCATAAATGGTTTAAATGGACTATCATAACTAGTGATTATCTCAGCAACGATAAGTCACACTCCGTCCATTCATAGGTAATTTCAAACATCATTTCAAGGGCAATTTTGTCGAAATAATATGTATCCACATGTGACTTATGCAATTGCAATAGCAAGCTAAAATGGGTTTCTGGCTGCCCCAAAAATGTCCTGAATTTAAGAATTGGTTAGCTGGTGGATCATAGAATAAGGTATCCGGAGATTTCATTTCATGTTCATAACTATTATACTTTTTGTGAAAAGGGCAAATAATCATAGTGCACCTCTCCAAGAGGTGCCAAAATGAAAGTAAGCTTCACCAATTGGTCATGAAGAGAGGAATATTAATATCTATATATCATTGGAATATTACAAAATGTTCCCATGTAGGGACTTTTAGAGTAAAATTGGACATAGAAATAAATGTGAATTTCAAGGGGGAGTTGCAAAATGTCTGTTCTAGACTCCTGAACCAATCCTTAGAGAGGGGCTGGACTTGGGGGTGGAGAGAAATGTAAATGTCCAATACTGGTTGCGAAATCATAAGTTAGCACAACCTAATGTTCATTTTCCATGGGAGGGGAGTAGAAAATAAAAAGGTCTTGAACTATGGAAGAGAGGGAGAGCTGCTAAAATTCACCAAAGGAGATCTACTGAAACTTCATCTGTGTGGAAATATTGGAAGAGGGCTGGAGATTTCCATGGCTGAGGAGACCAGAAAACAGAGGCTGTGATACTTAACTGGGGCCATAGAGGGAGGATTGCTGTGGGATTCCAATGACTGAAGTGCTGGCCAGAATCCTGTTGTTTTTTTACAAAAGCAAAGCCCCGGTCAGTCTCCATGAGTGCCAAGCCCAAAGATTTTCCAAAAGTAAGAAGATTGTCAAACAAAATGTCAGCATGGGGATCAATTTAATTAACCTATTCCCTTTCATTACTGGGTTCCCTTCCATTAGTGGGTGGTGGGTAACAGTGTGTAGACCCTTAGCATATTTGACTGCATATTAATTTAATTACATCACTAACAGATTGATGCAGGGGGAGATTGGAAGATTTTGAAACTTTCATCTTCTCTTTGAGAAAATGTTATAGCCACCTAAAGTAATTGTGGTATTCTTGCCACCAAATTGAAATTGATAATTGTCTCCATCCCCAAATCTTGCCTTTAAAACAAAAAGGTGTTTGGTCCATTCCCAAACCTGGCCTTTCAATCCAATAGATACTTGCCCCTAAAATGAAATTCCCCACTGAAACCCATTCCCAAAAACAAAATTGCTTTTAAATAAAATGTATACCTATCTGAAAATGAAATTCCCAACTGAAACCCATTCCCAGAAGTGTGCTTTTATATAAAAGTATACTTATTTTAAAACAAAATTCCCAAGGCCCACCACTCTTTCAACATTGTATTCAACAAGGGGTGCTCTTGGTCCAAAAGCAAAGCTCTTAAATTGTCCCACTCCCTAGATATGGCCTTTAAACAGAGAGGTGTTATATATCACTGCTGCACAGGTATTGGTGCTGCGGGGGAGAAGTGTTTTGCTAAATGAAACTAGCGTAATTTCCAGTGAACAATATACACTCTCTCCTGGGAGTGAGCAAGTGGCCCTGGTAGCAGAAGGATTTTGCACTGTTTTGGGGTGAAAAGGAATCAAGGTGATATTTGCCGCATGCATTAGTTCAAATCTATGTTTTCAAAACTGCAAGCAATTTCAAGCAGGCAGGAAAATCAACCTAATAAATGCTGCTGTCAGATTCCATTGAAAATCGAAATTTGTGTATGTGATTTAAAAGTATTCCCTTATCAAGAAGTGCTGATGTTTAAGCTCTTGTCATGGTACTGAGTGTTCTTTAATGTGATAAAAGGGGTTTGTGGAATGAAAGCGCTGTACTGGTTATTTAGCCTGTGTTCCATGTTTGTGAGACAAAAGTAAATGCAGAAGAAGTGTGTTTAGAATATTACATCCTATAAAGCGTGTTTTGTAATTGAGGCTTTGTTTTGTGCCACAAAGAATGTGGCGTGTGTGGTTAAATAAACGTATTATTCATTGAGCTCATAATTTCAATAAATATATATTTATTCTATAACACGGCCTGGTTCTTGGCTCACTGTTGGCACGGGGGGGAGATTTATATGGCTCTACACGAGTCCTCAATAGGGCCAGTGCTAAAGAAACGTATGCACATTGTTGTGGGATCCTTGATTGGGGGGGAAGGAACTCCCCAGGTTAAGGGTGATCTCTCAATATAACTCTACAAACCTCTACATAAACTGCACAGTGGGAACCATTTTTTGGGGATTCGAACATTGCTCATCTTCTTGTCTTCAGTAACGTGCAGTTGGCTTACTTTCCCCTCTGAAGGGAAAGATTGAAGACAAGGTTAACATGACCATTTCTTCTCTCTAACTCCTACCAGACTGTTACCATGATTTTCAAGATGTCTTTGCTAATGAGGAATTCAAAGAACTCCCACCACATAGAGATGATGATTGTTTCATTGATCTACTTCCCAATACTCAAGTTCCTTTTGGTCGATTGTACACTCTATCTGAACCTGAGAAAGGAGCCCTGCAATCATATCTACAAACCAACCTATACTGTGGTCTCATAACCATATGTAAGTCACCAGCCGGTGCATCTTTATTCTTCATACTGTGAATGCATTGTGAAGTAGACACAGAAAACAGATTTTAAATTGGTCCTCAAAAGTTTTATTAACTTAAAACACAGGATGGAGTAAGGCCTTACTTGCCCTATGCTAAGGAGGGATTTCCCTACCTAAAGCAAATTAAGGATAGTCTGTGTCAGGAAGTCCAAATCATCTGTCAGTGTCCAAAAACTATACTTTCCCTCACAACTAACAGTATACAATGTGTAGGGATGTCGGCATCAAAATGAATAGTGTACAAAAGAAAGTCAGCTCTTGGCTTATGACCAGCTTCCCATTCCCCAAGTTCAAAACAGTTCACAAGATATCGGTTTTCCCTTCCCCAAGAGTTCAAATCTTCTAGCTTTCAAAAACAACACAGTTCCTTGGGACACTTACCAGCTCTTTTGACATCAGTACTTTTCACTGGTTCAAATAGGTAGTTCTGTTGCTTGAATTCAAAATCAGATAAGAGGTTATTGCAAAACACAAGCTTCTTTACGGATACTTTCATTGGCTTTTCCATACGTGTCATTCAGTGTAGGGGTAGTTGTTAGACCACACGGTCCATTCATTACAGGTCCTGTAACCGATACCCCTTCTTGACTGCTTTCCAACAACAATTTGCCACCTCTTTCTGTTGACAGTAAAGCTTATTTCTTTCATCAGTGTCACACTCTTCGAACACTGTACTGTGGCTTGGTTGGTCATCATGCACTTTGTTACACTTTTCTGTATTCTTCTGGCTCTTGCCAATACAGGTTTTCTCTTAACATGCAGTTCCTTGAACTATTTTAGCTTTGCCCAACACTTAATTTCTCATCTCATGCCCGTCTTGGTATTCTCTTGGCTTTGCCCATACTTTTCTTTCAGACAATACATTCTGTGGTATCTGCTGCATGCACCACGTTGCTTTCACTTCACTCATGAGTGCTCTAACATGCTTTTTACTCTGTGCAACATTCAAAAAGTGCTTACAATAACTTGCAATTTGTTCAGTATTCAAAAGAACTTGTTTGGACATTCAAAAGTACTTGCAATTACTTTCAGTTTTTACGATATTCAAAAGTACTTGCAGTTTGATCTGCATTCAAAAGGACTTTGCAACAAGTTCCTGAAGTGCCCAGGTATGAGTGTTTCCTGGTTTCCACTCATCGGTTGCACACAGCAGCACCCTTCGGTGTGTTTTCCTTTGCAAAGGGCCTCTTAAAGCGCTTCCTTCTGATTTCCAACTAACCCAAGATTCGCCTTTCCCACGTGGCAGCGACAGAGAGCACCACTCTCTCTCTTGGTCTCCTGCGGCACCTGGGGTTCTTGGGAGTACCACAGCTCCTGCTGTGCAAACCCAATAAGGATGGTAACAGGACCTCCAGACCCTCTGGCGCCCACCCTCGGTCTCAGAGTCTTTCTCTCCTGTTTGACTCAGCTTGCGGCTCCTGGGTCTCCAGCTCCCTTCTCTCCCGCCCATTTCCAGCTCTATGCAGCAAGGATTTATATACCCATTAGGAGTGTTAAGTGACCTCAGATGTCAGTCATTAAGTCCAATTGCCTGACTGTGGCGAACCCCATTAGGTGGACATGCCTGGTTGTTCCACCTGTATACCTCCATAGGCCTCTTCTTTGTCTCAGTACCAGAGTGGTGTTTGGGAATGTTTGATTTAATAAAAGAAGTATGCATTACTGTGTGTTGTCTCTGATATGTTTTTGTCTCAGTCAAATGAGGATGTGTCTTCCTAGTTGGTCTCTTCCTCATCCCAGTATTGAGGTGGTGTTTGCGGGGGACAGTTTGGAGGGAAGACAAGGGAAAGGGCTAACAATAGCCTGCAAAGGCTTGAGGGATAATGGGTAAAGAATGGACTTGGTGATATTACATTCGAGAACTAACCTGATTAAAAGGACTGTGTGGGATGCTGTAGATATTTTCCTACCACTGGGTGTTGAACTTAAGGAGGAGGTGGGGATGACGAGACTGAAGGGTTGACTAAGTGGGTCAAAATATCCCCCTTAGAAGCAAGTAGAAACCAAAGGAAGCCCCTTGGTATCCATATTCTGAAAACTTCTACGCATCAAGAGGAACCTTTAAGAGCCCAGGAAGAAAGAAACTCTAGAATATTAGAAAGGGGGCAGCCACCCGACAGTTACTTTTTTGTCTTCAAGAATGGAGCCAAGGACTGTAAATAAAGAACTGGGGAGACCACCCTAGGAGGAGAATGGGTCGGACTGGACGTGGTTGCGAGGGTACTTATGCACAGTAATCATAAAAAGAGTGAGAGTCCAAGCAACTTGGAGGAGATCCTGACAGGATGCTGGAACACAAGGGGATTTTCACATGTGTTCGCTAATGAGGAGAGGGTCTTGAAATCCTATGACATTTTGTGTTTTCAGGAATGCTGGCTAAGAGAAACTCCTTCGTATGATGGGTTTGCATGTTTTCTAAATCCGTCCAGAAAAGGTTTAAAGAGTAGAATCCATTCTGGTCTCCTAACTCTAATTAAATCGGGACAAGGAATTAGAATGTTAGAGGACTACATGCTAAACCATTGGGTCCAGATGTTAATTCTGGAAATTGAGCAAGGTGTACGGTCCCCACAGTGATGGGTCCAGCGAACTAATTCATATTGGAACCCGTCTAAGATTCAGGAAGACACTTATTGATTCTATAACTGGTTTGATTTACTCGGCCCGCAGTGAAAGGAAGAATTTTTACACCATATTTTGTGGAGACTTAAATATAAAGTAGTTAGATAGTACTGGGGCCCCTTTACGACCAACAGACAACTTAGCTGCCTTTAGTGGAGGGAGAACCAGCAAGTGGTTATTGGAAATGGAGGCCAGGAAACTGCACATTCTGAATGGGCGAACAGGAGGTGATATGCCAGCAAAGTGCACCTGGCATAGTGGCCGACTTAAGAATTTTTTTGATTATTTCTTTGTCTACCCCAATGTCCTTCAAGAAATGCTACCCCTGGAGATTATTCAAATGGACTCAAGTGATCATTCCCTCCTGAATTTACGATGGAGGGGAATGGTCAAAATATTGATTCTGGGAATGTGGGTGAAGTGTGCATCTCTCAAAGTAGAAATAGGATATCCAATAAGACTCAGTACGTTTTGGGTTTGACAAAGAATTGGAAGGAGGGAATGGTGCAGGACAGGGAAGTCCTGGATTATGTCCCCTGATTGGCACAATTTGTGGTCACAATTTGTAGGACAAAGAAACTGTGAATTCACACATACATTTATGTACTACTACAATCTTGTGCATGCCCAGAATAAATGTAGACAGGACATGAAAGAGTTGAGGAGACTCCCTGGGGTAACAAGAGAGCCGAGGTTAAAAAACCAAGACAGCAGTACAAAAACTGGAGACTGTCATTTAAAGAAATTAGAGGCCAGTACGAGGCAGAACTCATTAAGAACGGTATCCAGGCATTGCTTCGAAAACATAGTTTAGAATGCCAAAGTTTCTGTAAAAAAGCATCAAAAAATGCATTTTTTTGTAGGTACAGGTTTTTTTTTACCATAATGGATTTTAAGGGGTTAAAAAAACGGGGCTTGGGTTGGGCCCCAGCCATTAAATTTTTTTTAAAATGCATTTTTTCAATGCTTTTTTTTCAAAACTTTGCCATTGGAAACTTTTGCATTCGATACAAACACTAGGAACCATTAAGAACATTATGTAACAAAAAATGTGCGTCTAACTTGAGAACTTATTAATTCCATGCTTACCCCTCAGAAACTTCTACAGATTGTTGCTGTGACAGTAGAACAGTGGGTAGAACATTTCTATACATTTTTTGCATCGACGTCTCCAATTGAGACGGAGAGGGGTGTCCAGGATTTGGAACCGTGGTCATGGAATTTTGATAAAGGTGACATCTTGGCACTGATCTTGAAATTGATCACCTCAAGAGCCCCAGGGCCAGATGGATTAGCTAATAGAATACTTAAACAGAATGCGGAGCAGTGGGCGGAATTTGCCTACCAGCTACTCCGACAAATAATAAGGCAAAGAAGGTGCCCCTAGCTTGGAAAAAGGCTCTGATAGTGCTGATTTTCAAGAAGGGCGATAGAACGAGTCCTTAAAACTATCGGCCTATTGCCTTTCTAGATATTTTGGGAAAACTCTTTCCTGCTTTGGTACTGAATCATCTTACGAAATGGGCTAATGAATCGGGAGTCTCGGACCCCTGTCAGACAGGCTTTATCAAGGGAATAGGAACTTCCCTCAATCTTTTGCTACTGAATCTCCTGAAAATGAAAGTGAAAAAAGGAAAAAATCAATGTATATAGCATTCGTGCACCTGGAGCAGGCCTTTGATGGCATCAGTAGGGAGCGATTGTGGAAAAAACAGAAAAGTGGACAATGCCCGTCCCATGTGCTTCAGTCTATAAAGGAGCTATAATCTGGAATATCGATGCAAGTCCGTTTGAACATGCAGGGGGGATTGTCTAAATAAATCATGACATATCGTGGCCTTAAACAGGGCTGTACTTTAGCGCCAGCCCTGTTTAATTTGTATTTGTCAGATCTTGCTGAATATCAGGCTCAAGTTATAGCTTAACCCCCGAAAATGTATGGAATCCCAATACCTTGGGTTCTATATGCCGACGATCTGATCCTGATTGATAAAACAACGATAGGCAGGCTAAGAAGACTCAATTGCCTACAAGAATATATCAGGATAAATGATTTTCGAATTAACATAAACAAATCTAAAGTAATGATTATAAACTCAGGAAAAGGGAATCAAAAACTTACATATAAATGGAGAATTGGAATTGAATGTTTGGAGAGAATAGAAACCATTGTGTATTTGGGTGTGTGTATGAATCAGAGTATGATCGAAACCATGTGGGTCATGGGCCTGAGAGTAAAAGTAAAAAATGTGGCTTCCCAGGGTATGGTATTGCATGGTTGATGTGGCAGATTCTCGATGCTTCCCATTCAGACATTTTATAATATGAAGGTGGTCCTGATCCTGTCATATGCGGCAGAGACTGGGTTAAATCTCCCATGGCAAACCTGGGAATCTTTAGAGGGATTTTTTTAGAATAGAGTTTTGCGACTTCCAAGAGCACTCCCTTTGGCTCTTATTAGGTTTGAACTGGGGCTACTGTCACTATAATCAGTGAGCCTTTGGAAGTCGCTAACGTTATTTCAAAAATCACTCATAGCAAAATCGTCTCCCCCATTGAAAATTGAAAATTCAGTATCAGGTAAAAGCGTGGAGTGGCCATTGGTCTATTGGAAAGAGAAGTGCATCAAATGTTTGGCAAAGTTGAATGTTGCATTAGAAGATCTAATTGCTAATCCTATGGCAGTGATTGGATATCAACCCAAGAAAAAAGGAATTTAAATAAGCTAATGCTGCATCATAATGGGGAATGTAGGGCTTTGAGATCAATCCCGAAGTACATGCTGAAATTTCCTTGAAGGAGGTATAGAGACCAATTCATGAGAACCCAGTTAAATCTCTACTTAACCAAAGAAGTGTTGGGGGCACAAAAACAAACAGAGAAATCAGCAACGTCATGTAGGTTTTGTGGTCGAGAAGACAGTCATTGTCGGCAGATGAGTGGTGGAAAATGTTAGTCCTGGGGAAAGACCCATCACTAACCTTTGTGCTAGTGAGATTTACTAAATAAATCTTTAAGGTGAAAATGAAATGACCCATGTGGAGAAAGTATGGACTAGATAAACCCAGAGAGAAATTTTCCATTTTTGTGGGGGGCTATACCGGTACCTCCTATCTAGAATGACTAATAAAATTGACTTCTGAGGGAGGAAGAGAGGAGGTCGGATTGCGAGGGGGTGGCAGCTATGTCCTTGCAATGTCGATTTTGGATATTGGAATTGTAACTGTTTTCTTTGTATGGTGTTGTGACTTTTTAAGAATATGTAATGATGTGAACGCATGTGGAATTAGCAAATAAAAGAGAAAATGTGTTAAAGGTTTAAAATAAACCAATAAAACACACGTTTTAAAGTTTTCAAAAAAAATGATGCTGTAAACAATTATCAACACATACATGTAAGTGTATGATGTGCATCTACACCTGTTCAAGCAACACCAAACAACTGTCATTCAGAGTGACAAACATGTTGGCACCCATGTCGGCTATCTCAGCCAATCAAGATACTCAGAATTTGGGCGATATTGACTAGTAAAGCACCTGCCTTTCGAGCTGGGACTTCCGTTGTGCTTTCCTCCCACCTATTTCCATCTCACCTCTTGCTCAGCTTTTTCTTCCACCGAATTTACCAAAAATAAAAGATGGCCTTCCACTCGCTTGCTTTTTCCTGTGGTGCCACTGGTCGATAAACCTTCTGACACCATGAAGAGAGAAAAAGGGATCCTTCTAGAGTGTTCTTTTCATGGTGGTCATATTTTGCTAGGCATGTTTTCATTCCCTGGAAGGATACTCGCCTATGAATGTCTTTTCATAAAAGGAAAACTTATCATTTTAACCATAAGCACCCAGTGTGTGTTTTTCCTAGCTTCTCCTGGTGAAAAATGACCTGGGGGGGGGGTCCACAGCGACTAGTAATGGTGTTGGTACTCTCGGTAATCGGGCTTTTACCATCAGTATGGCCTGCCATGCAGGTGAGTACCATCAAGGTGTGCTCTGCTGAAATCAATAGCAACAACATGCATTGAGGGCTTGCATGGGAATTGCTGTGGTTCTGGAAGAATGTGCGCTTGGAACTATTGTCTACTTGAAAGTGTCAAACATTTGTAAATCTGTTGCACAGACTTGCAAATTATGTATGTATGAGTGATGCGATTTGGGAGAAGATAGCTAGTAGTCTCTGTTCTCTGACCACTGATTCAGCCCTTGTAAACATGACATGTTGCTGCAATATGGGACTTCATCATGGCCAAGGAAACCTGAGAGTCTTGGGTATGGAATTAAGTTTGTATTTTTGATTCTGGGATCCTTTAAGGTCTGATGGATGTATTGAAGATGTGTTCTGTGCTCAGTAACATCAATCAAAAACACAGCGAGAAATCAAGCCGCCTTGGGAGTATTTGGCCACAGAGGCCACATGCCGATGGATAGTAACAGCTTGTTGGAGGCCACTATAGGATTCCAGGTTTTTAGAGAGTGTCTGATGTTTTCCAGTCGGTCAACCCTTGAGATGGAAGAAGGAAGCATCTTTTCTGATGCCATTTGCTGCCAACTCGACCTTTTCCCTCCCATTATCTCTATGGACATTCTATTTTTTTATTTGAGGAAAGTGTGATCCCCAGGCAGGTAGATTATGCGGATACATCGCCTGTAAGGTTGGTGTTACATGGAGGAGCCACACAATACTTACTTTGCAAAGGCCAATCTCTTGCTTCAAACAAACACTCCTCCAAAATACCTTCCCCAACCTGGCTTTTTTCCTTTCTCCACCCAACCCATCAGCAATTTGTTCAGGCAGTTGTGTGTCTCTTTGCCTCTGTCCTAGTGGCCATCTCTCCCTCCTTCCCCCTCCCTTCCTGAATGTAATCTCCAGCCACTCTGCAGTTTTAGGGCCTTGCTGGTGCTTTGTGAGTGCTTTACTTTGATTCCAATTCATTTTTTTGGCTTGGTTTTAGGTGCCTTTTGGAGGGAGGCTATTGTGCAATCGTTTTTTGGGTTAGTTGCTGGCTTTTTGAGAGGTTTATTTGGTGTTTTCCTTTGACTCGCAGCACATTTTTTGAGCTGGTCTGCATCTAGAGTGCCCTGCCTTTGTAGTGTAGTCCTTTGTTTGTTTCCAGCTTTGTTTCTTTCCCCACCCAAACCCTTAGCAATAGGTTCAGGCAGTCGGGTGTCTCTTTGCCTCTGTCCTGGTGGCCATCTGCCACTACTTCTGTCTGCCTTCTCCCATACACCTTCATCCATCCTTTGAACCTCCCTACCCAATCCTTCCAGGCCGTCCATTTGGTTCACATCGGTTTGTGTTCTCATGGTACTGGAACAGCTGCATTTCAGAGGCCATCCCAGGGAAGCCTTGCCTGAGCAGACATTCGGCTAAAGGCCAGTGGCAAAGGGCAGCTCCCCACTGAGGAGCTCCACTCTGTGTTTGCCCTTGTTCGCCTGGGATGCCTGATGCAGACAGACAACCTACTGCAACTGATAAGGTATCATGGTGGGGGCGGGGAACACAGCCATTACTGTACTCCAGTAAAACCCCACCACTCGTATTACCTAAAATCTCATACCTACTGGCATCTAGC